>NC_134484.1:312178679-312491179 GCF_040206685.1 Ascaphus truei
TCCCCAGACACATAACCACAGCATTCACACTTTCATGCACCTAGTGGGACTTGATACCAGATCCAAATTAAAACACTATAAAATCAGTTATTCAAATCTTTCAAGGGAAGAATATCTGGCCATCCAGTCACTCAGCTCAAATACTGATATCATCATAAGATCAGCTGGTAAAGGGGGTGGTGTTGTGGTTATGCCTTACAGTTATTACAAACAAGAGATTGGCAATCAATTAGGCGTTACCACACATTATAAACTGTTGTCTTCGGATCCTACACTAAACTACAAAAGGGAGATTGATACTACAGTATTATTGATCTTGGGCTCTCAAACAGATGGATCTCTGAAGAGACAAGTAAATGTCTAAAACAATCCAATCCAATCATTCCTGTCATTTACATTCTTCCAAAAATACATAAATCCATCACAGCACCTCCTGGTAGGCCGATTATTTCAGCACGTGGCTCATTGACACATCCACTTTCACAATATGTAGACTTTTTTCTACAGCCAATGGTCTTTAAAATGAAATCATATATCAAAGACACCACTGATTTCATTAATCAATTGGCTACTCTGACAAACATTGCAGATGACTACATTTTGGCAACAATGGATGTTGCAAGCCTATATTCCAACATTAATCACATTGATGGCATTCAAGCAAGCAGAGAACATTTAATGAGCTTTACTGCACATGCTGGCCCTCCACCTGATTTTTTGCTGTTATTAATGGACGTAATCCTGCATAAAAATTATTTTAAGTTTGAAAATTATTTTTTTCTGCAGCTTATAGGCACTGCGATGGGGTCAAACATGGCCCCATCATATGCAAATCTATTCATGGATTCCTATGAATGTGAACATTTTTTCAACAATCCATTGTACAGTTAATATCTGGTCAAGTTTTTTCGCTACATAGATGATTTGTTTTTGGTTTGGTATGGCACTGAGGCAGAGTTACTTGCATTTGTTGACACACTCAACCATTTACCTACCACCATACGTTTCACATTATGTTTTAGCACCACTGAGGTAGCCTTTCTAGACACTATCGTGTACAAAGAAAATGGTCATTTAGCAACGAGGCTTTTCCGCAAATTGACGGATAAAAATACATTACTGCTGGCATCCAGCCACCATCCAGCACCAATGAAGAAAGGATTACCCTTTTCACAGTTTTTGAGGGTAATCAGAGTCACTAGTGAACCATCAAGGCTAGAGGCAGCACTTGAAGACATGAAGAAATCCTTCCTGGAACGTGGCTACGACCGGGCAGAGGTGACCGTGGCACTGGAAAAGGCAAGAGGTATCCAAAGAAGTACCTTGCTAAAACCGCAAGATAAGAAGACAGGCGATAACCGCTTCAACATTAAAAGCACTTATACAACAGCGTCAGGGTTCATCAGACGCAGCATCTTGCAACACATCGATATTTTGGCCAAGGACAAGCAAATTGGCAGTATTTCAAGGACCCTCCCCGGTTCTGCTACCGCAGAGGTCATAATTTGGGAGACTAGCTTACACAAGCAGATCCACGTTCCAAATATAGCAAAAAACAGTCCTGGTTGACTAGACCAGTGGGAGTGCATAAATGCCGAGGATGTGTCAACTGCCAGTATATGGTGCTTGGCAAAAGTTATCCACATCCACATCATGGACATCGTATCTACATCAAGGACTTCATGAATTGTGACTCAAAATACGTGGTGTATTTCATCCGGTGCCCTTGTGGGCTTTACTACATTGGCAAGACCATAAGGATGCTTAAGGAACGCCTCAGTTTACATCGGTCTGCAATCAGGAAGGCCTTGGCAGACACCGACAATAAGGAAGACCTCACACAACAACCGGTGGCTCGTCATTTTAAAGAAAAACAGCACAGTCTCGCTACTTTACGGTGCATGCCAATTGCGCAAGTTCCACTGTCCCCCAGGGGTGGGGACCGCAATAAAGCTCTCCTTCAATTGGAGGCCCGGACTATCTACAAACTGGACACATTAAGTCCACGCGGACTGAATGAAGATTTGTCGCTGAGCTGTTTCCTTTGAGCAATCTATCATGACAGTTACGGAGCCTAATCGGGACTTGGTTGCTTCTAATCAATGACTTAATTGCTTCATGTATCTCTTTGCCCTCAGATCAGGAACCTACTGGATGGGGCTTACATTATTGATTGCGGCCTCACATATTATTACTGAACCCTACAGGATTTATTTTGTCTCTATGCATTGGTTATCACCACCAATTACTGCTTATCTACCTCACTGATACCGTAGATGTCTTTGTGCTATGACACTAATTACTTTACATAGCTAATATACACTACGATTGCCACCGCTATATATTGTCACGATTTCGAATATGACATATGTTATGCATCATAGCATAATGATTATCCTAGATTGCCTATACAGGCCTATTCAGCACTCTACCCATTAATTGATGATATTTAGGCGTTGTTGGACATGTTGGTGCAATGCATTATTACACCGGTCTATTTATACATTTATTCTGTTGGTCCAACACAGTATATACAGATGTATTCGTATTACTATTGCGTCAGCTCATCTCAGTTTATATGTTCACATGTATTGGGTATCACTGTATTGCACTGTTACATTGGTGTTTTATGTTGGTGCAACATTATTTCATGCTGATAGTCTTGCAGGGTCTAACCCACGTCCTCATCTTTGATAGCCCATTTACAGATTAGCTCATGCTACTACACATTATATGCTGGCAGCTTTTCATACATGATGCAGTGCATCAGACGTTCCTCTTGGTTACATAGTCTTGCTGCTATACAGCTTATCAATTTACTATGGGCTATCATTACAGGTGTGCTTTGCCTGGTTCCACATTCAGTCTTTGTATTAGCAGAGAGCAGAGGCTCTCAAAGTGATTTGCTACGTTTATTATTTATTTAATTATTGTTGCCAGTTTGCACATGCGCATTTGCTCCCTTAACTGTTCATATGATGTTCTCCATTAGACAAGGGACATGAGTATTAGCACTCGTTTTTGGACACAGATTGGCTTCTCATAGTTCATATACGTGCGATGGTTACCCACAACATACTTTGTGTGCCAGCATGAGTCAAAGCGCATTAGCTGTTGATCGCGCACAGTTCCGCATTATTTATTTATTTACAGGCGGTTCGCGCATGTGCAATGGATAGTCAATGGGTCTCCACGAACAAATCTCTCCCTGCTACAGCGTTATGCTCACACATGCGCAGTAACATTTCCCTTTGCCTAGATGCGCCCTCCACTGGCTCGGCACCACGTGACAGGAGTCTCAGTACTCTGACACTTCAACTTTTCACACACACATGCGCAGTAAGCACTGCCTACGTGGCAGGAGTGCTACAGCGTTCTTGCTGTCATCTGACAGCCTGGTTTCTTTGGGCAGCTCCTGTATATAGCATGTAAGTGATTAATACATTAAATCATTTGTTGCACCTGTTTGTATTGGTTGCTTAGGGTATATATATGTGTTATGACTCACTCTGTTTGTTCATCACCTTGAGAAAGGTCCCGTGTGGAGGACCGAAACGTTGGTTTATATGTCACACTAAATACAATTTTTTTTGACTACCTTCTGGAGTGCTGCCTCTGATATTCGCTCAAACGGTATCGTATAGCCTATATATACGTTTGGTGTGCAAGCTTATGATGTTTTGGCCAAAATTTCTAACTAAAAAAACATATTTTATTATTAGCAATAGCAATGTTATTAGTATTGAAGCATCATTTCTTGTAATTATTACCATGTATGTTTTGTCATTTGGATGTAGCACTGGGCACCCCCTGTGTTTTCTATATATACACACATACACATGATGAACCAATATACAAAGAAATGTTTTAAGGGTTAACAAAAACATGCTCTAATAAAAATACCACTTCTCCATATCATCCACTGTCAAATAAAATCCTATTTCCGAAACAAATCAAATGTCATCTTACAATCTAAAGCATGAAATGCCAATCAAAACATTGAATTTACATTGTATACATGATGCATACAATCTATGCACCATGTACACTTTGCAAATCAATGTTAACAATAAAATATTCCAAACAAAATACCATTAAATCAAAATAAGTATACTATTTAAGCCAAGCAAGTCACCATAAATCAATTAGCATTCATTAATCACATCCCAAAACAATTAAAATACCATCCATAACAATTACACAATTAACTATTTCAATCGTTAAAGAGAACAAGTTACCATCATACCAAATATAAGTACCAAAAAGAATACAATATACAAAAGCAAGCCTCACCCTGACCTAAAGTACAGCAAACAACACAAAAAATTACATCTATCTAATTCCAAAATACATTACAATATATTGCAATGTTTATTGGGGGCAATTGTCCCCAATAAACATGCTATTATGCCTTAACCCCTTCATCGCCTTAGCGGCTATCCGTTATGGTAATGAAGCAGCATTAATGTATTTTAATAATATTGTGCGGGAGCAGGGGGTCCCCTGAGCTGAACTGCATTGATTTCTGGCTCCAGACCCCCTGCTTCCCGAGTTACAGGCCCCGGTTTGGGGCATCGGTTCCAGTGTCGCCACCATATTTATAGCGGGCACGTCACGTATGGGACGTTATAAAGATGGCGGCGACACTAGCACCCGATGACACATACCGGGGCCTGTAACTCGGGAAGCAGGGGGTTTCTGGTCAACAAATCAATGCAGTTCAGCTCAGGGAACCCCCTGCTAACAGTACACTATTATTAAAAATACATTCATGCTGCTTCGTTACCATAGCGGATAGCCGCAAAGGTAAGGAATGAGTGTTTATTCATATGTGTGTTTTACTCATAGTGTAGATGTGCAGAGGGTCTCCGGAGCAGAACAGCTTTTGTTTTAGGTCCGGGGACCCCCTGCTTCCCGAGATACTGGCCTCTTTATGGGGTGCCGGTTTCCCTCTGCTTTGTTTACATTCCGCAGTCACGTGATCGGGACATTTAAATGCAGAGGGATACCGGCACCTCATAAAGGGGCTGTATCTCGGGAAGCAGGGGGTCCCCGGACCTGAAACCAATGCGGTTCAGCTCCAGAGACCCCCTGCTCATGTACACTATGAATAAAATTGTTTTAAAAATAATTTTTAATGTGCTGTTGTTTGCGCAGAGAGAGCAGCGGATCTCTCTCTGCTGCAGACACATCTCGGCAGGGGACGGCTTCTCGGCAGCTTCTCGCCAGGCAGCCTGTCTCGTCACAGGTTACTCGCCATTTTTTCAAATGGTGGTGGCGCATTCATTAGCCAGGGTTTCGGCCCTTCCTGCATACAGCCAGGGTAACATGCCAAAAACATGGCGAATTCAAACCCTGCCGAATGCAATTTTCCGCTGCTTAGTGCATAGACCCCTTAGTCTCCTAAGTGGAGAATGAGTTTATTTTATGTTTTGTTTGGACTTAAAGGGACGGTGGGTCTGTTAGTATGATTTAATCCCAGTAAATAAACCCCATATACAGAATTACAATGTTTCCTGACATATATTTGGACTAAAAGAGGCTGCAACGTGGTGTGGACATTACTATATATATATATATATATATATATATATATATATATATATATATATATATATATATATATATATATATATATAAAAAGCACAAAAAGACTGTGCCTAATGATGTGAATCGATCCCCAGCATAAAGGTGTAACAGTGTAATAACTATATAAACCAATAGATATGGGATATAGTAAATATCTATCAGATAAAGTAACACAAAAGATCCAAATAAAAATAAAAATAGTAAATCATAAAAATTATAAAATTAAATAAGTGTATTAAATGTATGTCTAAATATTGCTGGTATAGATTAACTAATATGAGTAGCATACACCACTAATGATTGAAATAAGGGAATAATAAAAACAAAACAAAACAGAATACTAAATAAAAAATGAAGAATCACAATTGTATAAATAAATGAAAAAGAGTCCAATGTGGTATGGTAGAGTGATAGATTCTTGTTGCAAACAGGAACATGCTGCCTTCCACGGGGAACCAACGAATTCCAGGCTAATCTGTACAAAAACACAAAAAAGAAGGCGCCCGATCCTAGTGCAATATGTTCAAAAAAATGTACATTTATTTCCCTAAAAAATCCCAATAAAAGGCTAACTCACAAACAACAATAAAAAACAAGCGTTTTATGAGATATACTCATGCACCGGATGAGGAAACAGCTACTCAGCTCACTCCATGTCTTCACCGCATGGATCTGCAGGGCTCCACTGGGTCTCCATCCAGCAGGAACTCAGGGAGAGATACTGTGGTTCAAACAGTCCTCCGGAAACAAGTCTGGTGTAAACAAGTTCCGAGCACAAGTGTGTACCGTCTTGAGCTGAAAATAGTAGCCTCCTCTATATAGTAAGTCCAAGGTGTAAAGGTAAGTACCCAGGTAAATACCCGCTTCAGCAACGCAACATACACCGTACGCGTTTCTTCACATTACGTGATTTCATCAGGGGATGGATCTAAGATGTGGCATCATTAGTATATATAAATAAAACAATCCTATCAGAAGAGATCTAGCTAATTGATTTAATTAGTATCAGTTGTTAAAGACTTATGTTACATAACCCTTTGTATACCATCATAGATGTTCCTGATAGGTTCACAGCCATATAAAGTGACAAAAAATCATATATATATAAAAAGAAAGTAACAATTATGAAACAAATAAATAAATAGACCCTATCATTATGTAACCAGTCTAAAAAGGCAAAAATTATATAGTTAGATAATATATAAAAGAATGTGGAGAAAGTACAAGAATTACTCCATAGTGACCTATGAAATACAATTGATAAATAATAAATATAAATATTCAGTCTCTCCCTCTCTCTCATATGATTTAATACAACTGAGCAATATTAGTTAAATAATATTTTGCTGTTAAACGCAGAGCTGTAATAATGTGCAGTATAAGAATTTTGTACTATCAGTATATAGATGTGAAAATAGCGAACCTATTTAAAAACAGCACCATGCAAAGATGAGAGGGAGAGAGATTCAAATAGACAAAATGAGGAAAACTAGATTAAAATACAACTAATATATATAAACACAGAAAATTATATAATGGAAAAATGTATAATACAAAAAAATAAATATAACAACATTTGTATTTCATAACTATAAAAAATATCATATATGAATTATACAAAATACGTATAATATATATAAAATGGAATTGGACGATTTGGTCAACTCAATTATAAATTAAAATTACTTTATAACAGTCAGTGCTATATATATATATATATATATATATATATATATATATATATATATATATATATATATATATATATATATATATATGATGAAACTGTGTCTTGTGCATGCCATGTTTTGGATCTATGTTTAGACCCTTGCCTCCAGGTCCACATTGTCTGGTAGAGTTGAGCCCCCCCCTTCTTTTAAACTTTATTCCCTGTTTTAACTCACCTTAATAAACTCTCTTTTTGTTACACTTTAATTTATGTCCGTGTGCTTCTTATAAGGTTGCTTTTCTCTCTGTTGCTTCTATATATATACTGTATATATATATATATATATGTTTGATTATTATTGTTTTTAATTCGCACATATATTCAATTTACATTTAATTTTAAATTACTTTATTAAACACTCAATTACACTATGGAGGGAGTAATATGTATTACAGTACATAAAGTATGATGATTCTAATTGTACTTTTGGCAATAGAAATAATAGAAGTAGATCTACTGTATGGAATTATTTTCAATGAATGATGAACATGTAGATATTAAAGACATGAATGAAAACCCTAGATCCATTTTGAAAATGTTGAAAAAACTATTACTTTCGGAAACAAAGCAATGGTTTGATATGGTGCTTTACATAATTGTATGAAACATAATATAATACCAATCGGTTTAAGAATATATCTAAAAATCAAAAAACAGCTTTTTTTGCAGAAAGTTGAATATGCTACAGAATAGGACAATATTTTAGATAATTGTGGTTTTAGCCTTATAAAGCTTCTAATTAAAGATATGAAAGTGAAAGGTACAATTTTGGAAAGAGATATTAATTAGATTCAGAATATACTATATATCAAAAAAAATGATAAGACTTGGCTGAAAATTAACAAGGATATTGAGAAAAGAGTATTGAGTCTTGAGAGAGAGGTTATCTTAAGAAAACAATAAACATTTGTTGTGTGATAAACAGGACTATGATTGAAACGAGATAACAAAGTTTGCATATGGGTACTCAATATGTGCTAAAATCTATTCACGTTGGAAAAGCTGAAACAGTGGCCCCTCATGTGGTGAAAAAGTAATATGTGTAATGGGTCTTATTCTGTTATTTCTAATTTATAACCAGTGAGATATAGAAATGGAAAATCTGGCAAGATTCTCACAACTAAAACCTGGGTCTTTAGTTCAAGTAAGTACAGATATGGGGCTATTCAAGTTCCCCTGTGCGGGAAGGAGCAGGTAGAGTGTCGCCCAAGTATGGCCGCGATCACAGCAAAGCACGAACACGACCCAGAAAACAGTGAATTTCCTAGAAGAATTAATGCAGTGGGTGGCTCTGCTTCTAATTAGGACTCCCTCAGCATTAAGCCTACTGGGCCACCACCAGTCAGTAAGGGACGCCAGAGAGATCCCCGCGCAGATCTAACAGCAATTTTCTGTGAGTGTTTCTAAACTTGCACAAAGGATGAGATGGATAAATATAGATCTTTTAATTTCATTATGCCCTAAACATGTTGTCCTATTGTAGCGCTTGGTAACTTAACCCCTATTTTACCCTCTTGTGTTGTTCTGTACAGTAGAGGCAACGTTTATTCGAACATTTGCCGTAAACTAGCCGGGTTACATTCTGGGTATGTGCTGGGTATGTGCTGGGTATGTTCTGGGCTAGTTTGAGGCACGTTTAAGGCATTTTTGCATTGACTAACGACCCATAGGATTAACACAGCAGGGATCCCTGGCAGTCCCATTCAGTTTGAATGGGACTGCCAGGGACCCCCGCTGTTAATCTGATAGGCCATTAATCAATGCAGAAATGCTGGGGCTAGTTTCAGGAAAGTTTAAGGCATGTACCCAGCATGTACCTGGGTGTTTCCTGGTTTTTTTGGGGAATTGCCACTGGTTTTTGTTCGAATAAGAGTTGCCTCTACTGTATATGATGACAGTCAGAGACTCCTTCAATCTCAGAAGATTAGAATGTTCTCTATTTCCACCATGATGGGGTTAACTTCTGTTGCAAGCAGCTTCCATGTGTAACCAGATAACCTGAGCTGAAAAAATTAAAAAGGCAGCCTGAGAATTCAGAAAGTGTCTCACACAGAGAGCTGAAAGAAGGCATTAAGCCTAGAGTCCTGAGACACTACAAGTTTCTAAAGTGTAAGCTTGTCAGGTTACTACTGTATATCTGAGAAGGAAAGTACTAACCTTTGAACCCCTACTGCGCATTCTGATGTTTAACTGGTGACCAGCTTAGCTGTCCAGTGATAGTTGGATAAGCTATTTTGTTTAGTTAGCCTCCTAAGTGGAGTGTTCCCATATAGTGTTATTTGTTTTTAGTCTGTGGACAAAATAAATGCAGTAAATTACACTCCTGCTGCAAACTGTGTATGTTTCTTACTGATAACCGGTCATTGTCATGGGAGAAAGGATAGAGAAGAACCCAGTGTAGCACTCGAGTTCACCCTCTGGTGATTAGTGTATGATTTAAAATAAACTTTATTGATTCAACACATATATAAAATAATGGGTATTAAAATGACGTACTAGAGGTAGTGGGATCAAAATACTGACAGCCATAGGACTCGCAATCAATATAATACACAACAGGAGACACCTATTATATTGATTGCGAGTCCTATGGCTGTCAGTATGTTGATCCCACTACCTCTAGTACGTCATTTTAATACCCATTATTTTATATATGTGTTGAATCAATAAAGTTTATTTTAAATCATACACTAATCACCAGAGGGTGAACTCGAGTGCTACACTGGGTTCTTCTCTATCCTTTCTACCTATTCATTGTTTACCCTAAGCACCGTTCACCGTTCATATCAACTATTAATGAGGCAGCAGCAGGGGCTCCCCTATCACTCCATTGTCATGGGAGACCAGGCATTTACACCTTTTTTTCCAGGATCATACATTGAGCAAATTGCGATTTACTGTATTCGCATGAGAAGGCACACTCACTATGATACACAAAATACATAAGAAGATATACACTTACTTGGGAACTGGGGTTAAAAACTAGACTTTCCTAGCTGTATGGCACTCTAAACAAGAGTTTTTCTTTGACCGGGACTTAGCCCGAAATGTCCTGGAACTCAAATCGGTATGAAATTCCAGACGCCACCACTGCCTTCTCTCCGGAGGACTTGATTTTGCTTGACCGAGACTTAGCTCCAAATGTCCTGGAACTAAAATCGGCTTGAACTCTAAGCCACGGCCGCTACTGCTTTGTTTTTCTGAAGCTGGTGCCTTGCTATTCGCGTAAGAGCATCTTTTAGTACATTCCAAACCCCATCGCTGTTTTGGCACTTGAGAATCTCTCAATTAACTGGCTGAGGGGTTTCTTATAGTATTTTAGAGTTCATTCACAAAATACTACAGCCAATCACAGCGTGAGAACTTTCTTACCAACCAATCAGAGCAAAGCCGGTCCTGTGAAGCCAGGCAAGCAGGGATTCTGAATCTGCCAAAGGAAATGCACAAGTTTGCCACCAAGTCCCTTGCTATTCAGATGCCACCTGCTGGGTCAGACTCCCCCAATTCTGGGGGGGACAAATGGTAGTCCATACGACTATCATTCATCCCAGGACATTGGTACTTGAGCCCTTCCCTCCTGCCCAAACTGTCTTCACACCTCAGGCATCCACTGGTGGGTTTCAACTCCGATGTCCTATAGACTTACTGGCACCAAACTTGGAAGCCATGGTAGCCTGTCGGTTCATTGGTTCTGGAAGTCCCAGCTCATTACCGTGCCCAACAATATATCTTTTATGAAACACAATGTTAATAAAAATATACTTTAACATGTCCTAAGTCTCTGGTGAATAGAATAGAAAGCTGCATTTTATTTTCTACTAGCCTATATTCCCCACACACTATCTCATAGGCTTGGACTAGACTCTAAGAATCCCCTCACAACCTTATCTATTGCTGGAGCACCCATGAACCCTTATATAGGTTCTGGGTTATCTGGGAATTAAATGGGTATCCCACTTAACCTAGGGACCCCTCATAGTTACAGGGACACTTTACATCCCTTTGCCCCATTTACCTTTCTGGGCTATGCTGAAGCAGGGAACCCTAGCAGTATGTCGCGCAAGCATTTTCAAGGGGAGAAATTGCTGAGACAATGTGCCTACATGTATCCGAGAACTGCCTACATGTATCCGAGAACCAAGCATGATTCTTGGGTACATTTTTAGGGGATTCAGCACCTCTGGACCCCGACTAGCTAGGCACATTATTACAACAATTCCTCCGCAAACCCCCACATAAAACTCATACCCTAGCAATCCCTGCTTGCTGGCATCCCTGGAAAGGCAAAAACATACACATTCTTTATTGTCGCACAATTACATATTATGCAGATACAATGGTTAGGCCAAGAGCTGACACTCTTGAATGCCAAGACAAGTGTAGCCCCCTGTAAACAGCACAGGCTATACCTATCTCCCTTCTACTGTAGTAAGTCCTGTTAAGATCAGGCACCAGTAATCATCATGGGTTTCCCCCCTTCAAAGCCCTATCCAGAATGGTAGATGCAGGCCTGGACTCTGCTGCAGGCATGAGCAAGAGCAGAGGTTCTGCTGACATCACGAAGGGCGGGGCTTGCTTTATATTTTGCAGCCGACTCCTGATTAGTAGTTCTAGTTATGCCGGGAGTGGGCAAGTCCGTTAGTATGCCGTGAGTACAAGAATCCTGCGGATCGGTCCGAGGAGTTGGAGGAGACCGCGGTCTCCCCTGCGCAGAGTGCAGGAGCAGAGAGAGAGAGAGGAGTGGAGAGATCAGCTTCCTATAGTAGAGCTGATAGAATTATAGACTTGGTGGACCAATGCCTTCACCCCACTGCCAGGGGTGATGGGAAGAATTCAAGCCCCACCGCGAGGATAACCTCGGGGGGTGGGCCACGGGGTATTGAAGCCCTAGCCCAGACCATCCTGCCGGAGGAGCGACTTGGAGGGAAGGAGAGGAGGAATTATATGGGTGGAAGACGAGGGGCATAATAACCCGTCCTGGCTATTGTTGTTGCGGCTGCTGGAAGCCACTATCATTGGGATATTGCTGCTCTGTCAATAAAAGAGACTATTCGTTATAATCAAAGACTGTGTGTGACTTGGAAAGTACTACCCTGGAACCCAAGGGGTTCTTCTATACCGGTCCTGTCCCATATTCCTGGGAGTATAGAAGATGGAGGTGCTGCACCACTAAGAGATCATGGAGGCTACTGTGACGGGAGCTTTGTGACAGGCTATTAATAATACACCATCAAATATATAACTGTGTTGAACCGGACGAGGCTTAGATATGATAAAATATAATTTATTCCTTGAAAAAGGTGAACACACGAGATATACAAATAACAGACAAAATATGGACACTTACTTAAAGGTTAGGACAAGAAAGCCATCAGGATACAGGATGGGCCATTTCTTCCATAATTCAGTTGACATCACAGCAATACATGCAGCTCATGAAGACACATGAAGGACACATGAAGACAATTTAGTAAGGGGGGACTTATATACCATTTTACCCCTTCTCTTACACTCAAGGCGCCGAGCTGTCTAGCAAAAATCTCTTTGAAGCTCTTTGAAGCAGATTTTGGCTTCCATTGTAAGTGTGAAGTATCACACTTAAAAACCATTCAGTTCCTTGGTTCCTGCCCCCAGTATAAACAATTAGGGCAGTTAGCCTTTGATCACCGGGCTATGTTAATTTCTTGTAGGATGCTCTTCCTGCCTATTAACATAGCAGAAGGAGTCTGCAATTTTCAGAGAAGACCCAAAACCCCTTATACATTTTAATACATACACATATTAAAATACCCGGTTCTGGTAGGTCCAGCGGGTCCAAACTTTCCAGACCTTAATGCCGGAAGTGGTACACTATAGGGTCCAAATTTCAGCCTGCTGCGACCTATGGAACCGGAGTTATACAAATATCACATAAACCGTTTCATATTTTATTATAAAAATCTCCGCTAAAAAGAAATCTCAGCGTTTCACTAAATCCCCATTGAAAACAACAGGCTCCGCCGCCGTGGGTTTCAATGGAGCAACTCCGTTATTGTAGTCAATGGAGTTTTCCGCCATAGACTTTCAATGGAGGAACCGTCGCCATTGAAGTCTATGAGAAAATTCACAAATATTTACCTCCGTCCACACTCTGTCTGGTTGGTCTGAGAGGGCTGGGAATGGGCATGCATTAAAGCCGGAACCTTGGCTATATGCCACCCAAATCCCATCCCTCTGGTCATTCCAGAACCGGAGATATGGACTTACACATTTCAACCTTTCACACTTTGTCGTTTTTTCGCCATGCGGCTTTTCCCCATTGGAATCAATGGGCGGCGCTGCCATTGACAATGCATGGCGCCCGCCGCCATTAGATTCAATGGTGCGACCCTACTTCTCCGCTCGACCCCTTACGGGGGTCCCTCATTCCCGGACCCGGTGTGGATCGTGTGTGGGGGTTCCTAGGGGTTAGGGACAAAAATAACTTTATTCCCAGGGGCCCTAGAACCCAAGATTCCAACGCCAATTGTCGTTGAACTTGACCAAAGTGATTTAACTCTTTTAAAAGACATTGTAGCCGCTTTTGCGGTCTGCAGTTTGGATGGCTGCCAACCTGTTCCTTGAGGCCGGCGTTGAGGAATCTCCATTGAAGTCAATGAGCCCATTGACTTAAAATGGGAAACTGCCGCTCCTACTCTCGGACGCCACCTGCTGGTCGTCGCTGGAAAACAGGTCCAAAACCGCTACTTCTGCCATTAGAAAGCATGGAGGCTCAATGGCGACCTATGGACGGCTGCAAAATGGAGCTTGAAAAGGCGGGAAAATTACACTAAGGGCTATAATCACCATTTTAACATTAACCCCTTCTCTCCCGCATCAACCCTAGTGTATGTGTGAGTGCAAACACCAGGATAACACAATACATTTACACAGGGGAATAAACATTTGAATATTGAAGCAAGGCAAAACACATTACTGGACCTCAGTCCAGTTAACCCCTTGCTTCCCAGGTGAGAGTAGAAGGTGGCCAAATGGGGTGTAACGCCTTTAATCCCGGGCCAAATCCTCTCTATCATCACACCTCCCCTGCTCAATGGGTGCCTGGTGCCCCAGCTGCCTCCCCTGGCACAGGGACACCACTGGCGCCCTTGAAGCACTCAATAAGTCCTGAGGGATTGGCCTGGCAAAATTGTCCTCCGGCATTGTCCAGTACATTGTCCTGGCCATAGTGGATATTGAAGTCCAGATCCTGCTGAGCAGGGCTCCACCGTGGCCGCCAGGCATTCTCCTTTGCCTCCCTCTGTCCCCCACCCAGTGCCTGGTGAACCAAGTCCATGGTGAAGGGGCCCCTTTGCAGACCAGGCTGCACACTGCCCAGAGACTGGCATGTCTCTGCACCAGCATGAGGCCAGCTATCAAGCCCAGACCGTCGCTTTCCTGTCAACCAAGTCTGGGAAAGAGTTATGTCACTATCCTGTAGGGACCCTACCTGCCCTGGCCCTGTGTCCACCTCTAACTGCTCTGCTATACCCTTGACTCTCCTCCCTGGCTGCCAATCTACCCACAGCCACTCCTCTGGGAACCCTGGGAATCTGTCAGGGGTCACTCCTGGCCGGTCAGAACAAGGGACCTTCTGCCTACCTAGCCCATCCCCAGCTTCAGCCAGCTGCCTGACACTCCACTGACCTCCTATCTCCCCCTGCTCCCCAGTGTCTCCCTGCCTAGCCTCCCCTAGGCCCAGCACCTCAGCCCCTGCTGATGACTCCTGCTGCTTACCTTTATGCAGCCCACCTGCACTCCTCTCCCCCCTGGGCAATCCTAACCCAGACACTGGAACTACCTGAGTGCACCTACCTCCCTGACCTTGTCTCCCCCTTACCAGGGGATGAGCTCAGGGGCACCTCTCCAGCTGCAACCGCCTTAGCTCTTGGCTGGCGGGTATCCCTGGGGTGGCACAAGCTGGCCCCTGCCCATGATACCCCCAGCCCATAGCCAGGCTGCAACAGGGGGTTGCTGATCTGAGAAACCCCCTGAGGCTCTGCCAGGGTAATGGGAAACTCTAGCTGCCATAACTGCTGCTGTCCCTCCCCGGCTACCACTAGCCCTTCTTCTCCCACTGAGATCTGATGCTGGCTGCCTACCTGCAGCCTCCCCTCACTCCGCTTCTCCCTAGCTAATCCTAACCTGAATCCTAGGGGCACCTGAGTGAGGCCATCTCCCTGACACTGCCTCCCCATTACTGGGGATGATCTCAGAGTTGCTGGTGCAGATGTACCCACCTTAGCTCCTGGTTGGCAGGTAATCTGGGGGTGGTCTAACTTTGCCACAACCCCTGATACCTCCAGCCCATAGCAAGGCTGCAACAGTGGGGCTCTTAACTGAAAGTTCCCTTGCTGCTCTGCCAGGGTAATGGGGAAGCCTGGCTGCCCTACAAGCTGCCCTTCCTTCCCCTCCCCTGGTACCCCTATCTCCTGCCACCCCCCAGACCTCCCTATAGTGAAACAACGTGGTACAGTCATAGGGAAAAATAAGTCAGGGTCAGTCTGCGAATTGGTCTGGCTTACCTTGCTGGTCCCCGCAGAGACTGCCACCTTCGTTGGTCCTGATTGCAGGGGGACTGAAGTGGCCGCCGCCGGCACCATCTGGGCTGGGCAGCAACGGGCCGCTGCCGCGACAGCGCCCGGGTTGGGTACAGGTACAACGGTGCAGGACAAGGGTCCCAGGTCTTTGTGGAGGAACACGGCTCCCGCCAAACCAGGTAAAATAACCCCCTCCTGCAAACCCTGTCCCTCCCCCCACTCAGAAAGGGCTCCGGCACTTTGCCGGAATCGCGGCCCTTCCGCCGCCATCGCCGCCATGGGCGAGCCCCGGGTAGCTGCCGCAGCTGTACCCGGCTTTGATGCAGGGTCACCGGCGTGGATTGTGGGGCTCCGGTCATCGCTGGGAATCGCCGACTCCGCCAAACAATGTGAAACACCCACCTCTCGCACACCCCAATCCTCCCCCCAAATAAAATTGATGCCGGCAGGATGCCGGAGTGGCGGCTTCTTCTCCGCCGCCGCCGGTTCTCCGCCGCTGTTGCCGATGCAGCCCATCCAGGATCTCCAGGAGATATCCCGAGGAGGGTTGTCGCCCCGGCTGGGCGGGAGCCATCAGAGGATGCCGCTAACTGGGTCATCTTTTCCGCAGCTCGTGAGCACTGGCCCTGAGGGGCTTCTTCGCCCAACCGTGCACGGTCCGGGCACCGGGCATTATTGTGGCCCGTTTGTTGGCAGTGCTGCAGCGCCTGCCGGAGCTTCTCCGCCACCAGTGGACTAACCCGAGCAAGGGGCAACGGAGTCCAGAGCAGAGTTGCTTGAGCGCCGGGCTCTGGGAGGGAGTAAGTGGGTCGGGACAACGCCAGCCTCAGGAGCTCGTTCCGCTCCACCTGGGACCACATCCCTCCCCACGCAGACAACAGTGAAAGCTCTTCCAGGGAAAATGGATTGGCCGCCGCAACGGCCGTTACCTCTCCGGCTGTAAAACTTTCGGGGTCTCCGTGATCGCCCGCTCCCTCCACAAGTCTCTGCCGTCCCGGAGCTTGGTCCATTCCCTGCTCTCCGGGCGGTTTGATGGTTACAGCGGCTGCAGCTGTGGATCTTTGCTCAGCCTGTCGGGTTTCATGCTCACCGATCGCTGCTTCTCTCTCAGCCTTGCCGGCTGCTGGTCCCCACGCCGACTTGATGCCCTCCTCCGGTCTCGGTGCCCGGCTCCAGTCAGACGGATGGCCGGCACTTTGGTTCTGGAGGCAATGCTTCTCACAAGCAGGGGAACAGTGAGGAGGTGCCATATCTTGTGTTATATGTTGTACACTGTGTGTTCAATATCTTTAGTCCCAGGAACTCGCAATTACCATCGAGTTCCCACTATATTTCAGTATCCCTCAGTACACTGTAATACAGGTCCAGTTCAATCCCGCCGCTTGCCACCAGTTTTATTAATAAGCCTGTGACGGGAGCTTTGTGACAGGCTATTAATAATACACCACCAAATATATAACTGGGTTGAACCGGACGAGGCTTAGATATGATAAAATATAATTTATTCCTTGAAAAAGGTGAACACACAAGATATACAAATAACAGACAAAATATGGACACTTACTTAAAGGTTAGGACAAGAAAGCCATCAGGATACAGGATGGGCCATTTCTTCCATAATTCAGTTGACATCACAGCAATACATGCAGCTCATGAAGACACATGAAGGACACATGAAGAATATTGAGTAAGGGGTGACTCTGACTTATATACCATTTTAACCCTTCTCTTACACTCAAGGCGCCGAGCTGCCTAGCAAAAATCTCTTTGAAGCTCTTTGAAGCAGATTTTGGCTTCCATTGTAAGTGTGAAGTATCACACTTAAAAACCATTCAGTTCCTTGGTTCCTGCCCCCAGTATAAACAATTAGGGCAGTTAGCCTTTGATCACTGGGCTATGTTAATTTCTTGTAGGATGCTCTTCCTGCCTATTAACATAGCAGAAGGAGTCTGCAGTTTTCAGAGCAAACCCAAAACCCCATATACATTTTAATACATACACATATTAAAATACCCGGTTCTGGTAGGTCCAGCAGGTCCAAACTTTCCAGACCTTTAGGCTGGAAGTGGTACACTATAGGGTCCAACTTTCAGCCTGCTGCGACCTATGGAACCGGAGTTATACAAATATCACATAAACCGTTTCATATTTTATTATAAAAATCTCCGCTAAAAAGAAATCTCAGCGTTTCACTAAATCCCCATTGAAAACAAAAGGCTCTGCCGCCGTGGGTTTCAATGGAGCAACTCCGCCATTGTAGTCAATGGAGTTTCCCGCCATAGACTTTCAATGGAGGAACCGTCGCCATTGAAGTCTATGAGAAAATTCACAAATATTTACCTCCGTCCACACTCGTTCTGGTTGGTCTGAGAGGGCTTGGGAATGGGCATGCATTAAAGCCGGAACCTTGGCTATATGCCACCCAAATCCCATCCCTCTGGTCATTCCAGAACCGGAGATATGGACTTACACATTTCAACCTTTCACACTTTGTCGTTTTTTCGCCATGCGGCTTTTCCCCATTTGAATCAATGGGCGGCGCTGCCATTGACAATGCATGGCGCCCGCCACCATTAGATTCAATGGTGCGACCCTCCTTCTCCGCTCGACCCCTTACGGGGGTCCCTCATTCCCGGACCCGGTGTGGATCGTGTGTGGGGGTTCTTAGGGGTTAGGGACAAAAATAACTTTATTCCCAGGGGCCCTAGAACCCAAGATTCCAACGCCAATTGTCGTTGAACTTGACCAAAGTGATAAAACTCTTTTAAAAGACATTGTGTCCGCTTTTGCGGTCTGCGGTTCGGATGGCTGCCAACCTGTTCCTCGAGGCCGGCGTTGAGAAATCTCCATTGAAGTCAATGAGCCCATTGACTTACAATGGGAAACCGCCGCTCCTCCTCTCGGACGCACCTGCTGGTCGTCGCTGGAAAACAGGTCCAAAACCGCTACTTCTGCCATTAGAAAGCATGGAGGCTCAATGGCGACCTATGGACGGCTGCAAAATGGAGCCTGAAAAGGCAGGAAAATTACACAAAGGGCTATAATAACCATTTTAACATTAACCCCTTCTCTCCCCTATCAACCCTAGTGTATGTGTGAGTGCAAACACCAGGATAACACAATACATTTACACAGGGGAATAAACATTTGAATATTGAAGCAAGGCAAAACACATTACTGGACCTCAGTCCAGTTAACCCCTTGCTTCCCAGGTGAGAGTAGAGGGTGGCCAAATGGGGTGTAACCCCTTTAAGCCCAGGACAAATCCTCTCTATCATCACAGCTACCACCCCAGAAGCCCGGTCCTGGCTCCGCCACAACATCGTGGGAATCTCAGGCCATCCTGTTCCTCACAGGCACGCACCACACTCCATGTAATCTGCCCCCATGCACCCTAGACAACACCGTAGAGTCTGCGGAAAGGGGGAAGCAGGGTTACATTTGGAGGCGCTGCTGAGATATATGTCAGAACAGGACCGGCTTATAGCAAGGCGGAACGGGCAGAGTGAGATGCACTATCTGAGCAAGTGTTGGCGTAGGAAGGGTGAATAGTTAGAGCTGACCAAGTCCCTTGAGTCAGGTAGCGTGAGGCAACTGGGGGGGTCAGCCTGTTAACCAGTCCAGTGACCATGGCCCAGGGCCCGCGCTATGAGTGGCCAAAAGCAGGAGACGCCCCTAACCTAGAAAAGAGGTACCATAGCTATCACCCACAAACGCGCCCCACAGAACACTTGCATGGTAAACATCGAGTACAGTGCACGAAGGAGAGGAGTTCCGCTGAGCCTGGGGTACAAGCCACCTCAATTTAGTGAGAAACAGAATGCAGAGCACCCAGTTGACAGTCAGTCAGTGTATTTTAGGTACGAGCTACCCGTTAGACATTGAGGATAGGGCACATGGACATTTGGAGGACTCGTCCAAAATGGCGGCCATCCCTACGTGCGCTCCGCGGAGCAAGGACAGTGATCTAAAATGGCAGTTCCGCCAAGCCTGGAGCAAGCACGTACGTTGTGCACAGAGACAATCAGGAGAATGTGGCGGGACATGTGTAACAATTTGGCGCCAAACCCGGATTCTGTGCAAGGGGATTGGAGCGGCGCGAAAGCCGAAAGCCCACCCACCTGTGTCGTGAATGGTCAAAAAGCCCGGCCACGTCACACTGAAGAAGAAAAGATCCAGCCTCTGGATTCCACCAGAGGGAGGGGGCCCAAGGAGAGCCAATCAGGAGAGTCCTCCCCAGCGAAGGGAGGGATCGGAAGCCTGAGCGAAGAGCGTCACTTTTGTCTGGAATTCAAGGAGCAAGGAGCTGGAACACTGAGCTGTCCTCACCCTGAGCGAACCATGTCAGAGATGAGTACTTCCATCTACCAATTACCAGGAGGCCTACTAGTAGTAGAGGTAGCCGAGCACAAATACGTTCGGTGCTTGTGCGTCCACTGCAGAATACCGGGCGCGATGCCCAGGGCCCGATGCCCTCAATGTGGCGCATTTTATCTTTGGTCGAACGAGCCGTGGCCTTTGTTCGGAACCCTGGGGGGTGCCTCTCCGGGAACTTTAACGGAGGTGGCGGAAGGTAAAGAAAAGACTGCCCTGGGTCCCCGTTATACCATATCGGGAGGAACCAAGTCTCCGCTCGCTATTAAACAACGCTAGCGGGCAACAAAGAAGAGCGCGATCGCAGTGGAGGTACCAGCGCAAGAACCCTTTGTACCTATACCCACTGATTGTATTGCTGAAGAACCGGGTGACTCCCCAGCGGAGGAGCCGATTGTGATTTCTTCAGAGGACGAGATTGGCGTGACGTCGGTGGCAATGCTCCTACCGGCGAACCACCCCAAAGGCATCAAGAGAGAGCAGACAAGTCCGGAGACCATCCGACGGCGAGCGCTGGTGCAGCCGGAGGCCCGTAAGAGTCCCACCGCAGTGGTGACTCCCAGTGCAACGGAGACGGAGACCGAGACGATCCTAGAGGAGCCTGATGTCATCAAAAAGCAGCGGAGTGGTAAGGAGACTCCACCACCCCTTTACTCCCGCCCGGCGCAGACCGCACTCACGGCGAACGAGAAAGAGAGGCTTGAGGCCTACTTGTTCGACCGTGTACCGGATGCTCCACCACCGCCCCCGAAGGTCCTCGACGCACTTCCGGTGCGTGACCCCGGAGCGGATGGGGATTCTGCAGGCGATCCTGACGACAGCGGTTCCGGTTCCACCGGGAAGAAAAGTCCTGGAGGAGTGTTCTCCTCTCGGAGCACAGATGCCGCCATTGCCCTGCCTGCCCTACAGAGCCGAGGCCCCTCCCGAGAAACCCGAAGTATGGCGGAGAGTGCCTCTAAGCACCGTTTCCTTTGGCGGGGTGTCACTCGCTTGCTGGACCATGCCCTGGACGTTCCCCAAGCCCCGGCCCATAACCCCACTGCCCTGGCCACTGCCCCTGCCCCGTCACGAGTGGTGCCACCGGGACCTAAAAGGAATAAATTATGTAAAAAACCCAAATACTCCAAGGACTTGCGTGAAGGAGTTGAGTGAAGAAGTGTCTGATGGGGAGATACTGTATTCAAGTGTTGTGCCTGTACTTAACCCTGTGCCGTTTTCTCCTGCAGCTAGAGGGAGGGCCCGTGGGTCTCACACTCCAGTAGAGGCTGGGTCTACCAGCAAAGTGGTGCACAAAATGAACCCCACTAGGTATTATAATGCCAAGGGAAGGAGAGATTGCTCGCGATCACTGATACGGGTACGTCCGGTGTATCATCACAGGTAGAGTCTGATGTAGAATGCACTAGTCAGGCCGCAGAGTAATAACACCACGACAAATGGTGGGCGCCTTTGTTCACCGGATATCACGAGGGGATGGACCGTATGTGGTTCTTGTTAATTAAGAATGATGTAGTACAATGATGTAGTACATCATTGGTGGGCGGCTGGTTCATTCACTCCGCAGGAAATGGAGGATGAGTTAGATCACCGGTTTAGGGAGATAGAACAGAAACGTATTGTACCTCGAGGCCCCAGTATTTTGTATGATGAAGTAGCTCCAGAGGAGCCTGTGTTTTGGGTATTGCCAAGCAGGGCAGGGCACCGCACTCTCACCAAACTAAGTCGAGTTGACCGGGCCATAGTCGCTAGGTACCAGCAGTCACACGGGTATGAGTATCCCTACGTGCCTGAGCCCATCATGAGAGAAATTGAAGAGAACCGAGACAGTTGGCTCAGGGAGGCAGTCCAGGACTACCTTCGGACCAAGTTCGGTCAAGGGGGGTATCACAATGAGGATAAGATTAGTGAGCTAGTACGCATATGGAGCATTGGTAGGTGTATCTACATGCACGATGTTACATACAGGCCTGAGCATGGGCCGGTTCAGTCGTTCGCTGTGACCGTCACGGATCATAATGGACGGCGGGTAAGAAAGCCTGATCCTAGGCATTATCTGTAGGGTTCTCCATGTTGGGAGTACCCGGGTGTACTTGTATTGAACTACCTCATTATGCCATGTATTGTGACAATGTTATGTGTGCTGTTTCCCAGGTGGTTCGCCGCAGGATGGGTCTGCTAAAAATAGGTCCAAGTGGGGACCATTAGATTCCACCATAGGGAGAGTGTAGCCCCCTGTAAACAGCACAGGCTATACTTATCTCCCTTCTACTGTGGTAAGTCCTGTTAAGATCAGGTACCAGTAATCATCATGGGTTTTCCCCCTTCATAGCCCTATCCTGAATGGTAGATGCAGGCCTTGACTCTGCTGCAGGCGTGAGCAAGAGGGGAGGTTCTGCTGACATCACGAAGGGCGGGGCTAGCTCTATATTTAGCAGCCGACTCCTGATTAGTAGTTCTAGTTCTAGTTATGCTGGGAGTGGGCAAGTCCGTTAGTATGCCGTGAGTACAAGAATCCTGTGGATCGGTCCGAGGAGTTGGAGGAGACCGCGGTCTCCCCTGCGAAAATGCAGGAGTAGAGAGAGAGCGGAGTGGAGAGATCAGCTTCCTATAGTAGAGCTGATAGAATTATAGACTTGATGGACCAATGCCCTCACCCCACTGCCAGGGGTGATGGGAAGAATTCAAGCCCCACCGCGAGGATAGCCTCTGGGGTGAGCCACAGGGTATTGAAGCCCTAGCCCAGACCATCCTGCTGGAGGAGCGACTTGGAGGGAAAGAGAGGAGGAATTATATGGGTGGAAGGCGAGAGGCGTAATAACCCATCCTGGCTATTGTTGTTGTGGCTGCTGGAAGCCACTATCGTTGGGATATTGCTGCTCTGTCAATAAAAGAGACTATTCGTTATTATCAAAGTCTGTGTGTGACTTGGAAAGTACTACCCTGGGACCCAAGGGGTTCTTCTATACCGGTCCTGTCCCATATTCCTGGGAGTATAGAAGATGGAGGCGCTGCACCACTAAGAGATCATGGAGGCTACCACCCCAGAAGCCCGGTCCTGGCTCCCCCACAACATAGCGGGAAGCTCAGGCCCTCCTGTTCCTCACAGGTACGCACCACACCGCATGTAACCTGCCCCATGCACCCTAGACACCACCGTAGAGTCTGGGGGAAGGGGGGAAGCAGGGTTACACATGGATCAGAGGTAACCAAACGGACTACCTTTATTTGCGAGCCTGGTTACCCCCTCACTGTCACAGTCATACCACCACAAGATAGCATTTGATGTCGGACCCCACGACAAACTTTAAAAAGGAAATTGATTCAGTTATAGATCTAGGTATCACCAAAAGGTGGATCTCGGAGACAACAGGGAATTTCTTAAAACAGCCATTTCCCATCATCCCCGTTATCTATATCTATATTTTACCCAAGATACATAAATCCACTTCTGCACCACCAGGCAGACCAATAATATCGGCACGAGCCTCACTGACACATTCCATTTCGCAGTACATCGATTATTTTTTATAGCCTATGGTCACCAGAATGTAGTCTTTTGTAAAAGACACTACTGATTTTATTAATCAAATCAGCACCCTATCGGGCATAACGGACGACACCATTCTGGTGACCATGGACGTGGCTTGCCTATACACAAATATCGCGCATGAGGAAGGAATTGAGGCTAGCAGATATCATTTTGAACAATTCACCAATCACCAGGGTCCCCCTCCCGATTTCTAACTATTATTAATGCACATTATTCTTAATAAAAATTATTTCAAATTTGAAAATCAGTTTTATTTACAGCTAATGGGAACAGCGATGGGGTCTAACATGGCCCCATCATATGCCAACTTATACATGGACTCATATGAGCAGAAGTATATTATGAATAATAATGCATTTAATGTTAACATCACCAAATATCTACGCTATATAGATGACCTGTTCCTGATCTGGGATGGCTCCAAGAATGATCTGCTGCTGTTTGTGGACCAACTTAATGCAATACCTTCCACGATCCGCTTTACTGTCAATTTCAGTAAAAAAGAGATGTCTTTCTTTGACACAATAGTCTATAAGCACAACGGGACACTACCTAGGAGACTTTACAAAAAATCCACCAACAAAAATACCCTCCTATTGGCCACCAGCCATCATCGGGCGACACTGAAAAAAGGCTTACCATATTCGCAATCTTTGCGTGTAATACGGATTACCAGTGATCGATTACAGCTGGACCAGGCCTTGATTGAGATGAAGGATCGGTTCCTGATGCAGGGATACGTCTACAATGATGTCTCTATGGCCTTGGAACAGGCCAAAAGCGTTGAAAGAAGCAGGTTGCTGATACCAAAAGACAAAAAAACAGACTATAACCGGTTTAACATCAGAAGCACCTTTAGCACAGCCCCTGGTTTCATTAAGAGGAGCATATGTAAGCACAGCCATATTCTGACCAACGACAAGGCTATTGGCAAAATTTTTACCAAACCACCCAGATTCTGCTTCCGTAGAGGCCGAAACCTGGGGGACTACCTCATGAAGGCAGACCCCACAGCCAAGTACGCAGTAAAACCAACGTGGCTGACTAGACCAGCGGGAGTATACAAATGCCGCGGTTGCATAAACTGCCAGTATATGATACTGGGAAATGCATATCCACATCCGCATAATGGAAATCGGCTAAAGATCAAGGACATAATGAATTATGAATCGAAATATGTAGTGTATTTCAATAGGTGCCCATGTGGCCTATATTACGTGGGCAAGACAATGAGAATGTTGAAATTGCGACTGTGTCTCCATCGGTCAGCCATCCGGAATGCACTGGCCGATACTGAAGATAAGGAGGATTTGATACACCAACCTGTGGCCAGGCACTTCAAAGAGAACAAGCATGGATTATCCACCTTGCGCTGCATGCCAATCGCCCAGGTTCGGACCTCTGGAAGAGGAGGTAACCGCAACAGAGCATTGTTGCAATTGGAAGCAAGACTGATTCACAGCCTGGGTACTCTGAGCCCTCGAGGCCTAAACGAGGACTTTAAACGCAGTTGCTTCCTATAAAGGTGTACCTGTCCCAAGTTGTGGCCCACTAATACTAGGGGGGCTTTGCACTAAGCAGTGATAAGTGGGAAATACATCCCAACTCTGATTGGCTACCGTACCATCTGAGGGCGGCGATCTTTCTTTTGTTGACGTCATCTTAAAGGCAAATGAAGCTCAGCCATTCTGATTGGGTGGCGTCATTGCCTTTAAATGACGTCATCATTCCCCTCCCCCCCCCCACCACCCAAATCACATGGTTTTCACGGCCCATTCATGGCCGTGGGAACCATTTGACGAAAATGTGACGTCATAGGCCTATAAAAGCCTATGTCGTCTCATTTTGAAGGCAGACGCCAAGGAGAATGGACCTCCTAAAGAAGAAACAAGAGCAGGACGTGGCCGAAGAAGACCCGGACGAGAGCGGAAGAAGAAAGAAGATAGAAAAATACAGATGAAATGGATTACAAATAAGAAGAAGACACAGGTGGATTGTAAGGGTTTATTATTTTATGGTTACCTTTGGATTTGGTTCGAGAGCTTCCGGTTCCCCTGGATTTCGGTAAGTGGGCATCTAATGGTAAGTAAACAAAAGAAAAGTATATTATTTTAATTTTTACAGGTTTTTTGATTTTTTTTAAAGTGTATTTTTTTTATTTACATTTAATGCCCCTGAATTGATCTATGTCCCTAGGGATATACATACATTCAGGGACACTGAATGGGTGTATTGTATGTGATTTGTGGATGTACAGTAAATGCATTAATTTTTATGCTCTTTTATTGCCCCTGTATGTTATGTATATCTATATAGATACTATACATACAGGGATAATAAATGATTGTTTTGCTAATGTTTATGTATCTCATATATTTCAAATGTATTTAGCAGCTTTATTTATACATTGGTGTGTGTAATGTAATTTTTATTTAGTTACATGTTATTTTTAATGGTTTATTTCTACTATTTAGATTTGAATGATGGTGGTTACTTTGAATTAGATTTTTTTGGCCAATGGTTTGGCTTTAGGAATTGAATAGTGAATTGTCTAATTGATTTGGATTGTATTGTAATTGGTTTAGGAAATTGATTAATTGATTGATGGTAAATGTATTTATGTTGCTTATTTTCTAATTGATTTTGTGGATGGCATTGGTGGTTAGGGGACATTGTTCATAGTGTATTTTATTTTTAAATTGATTTTTCATAGTGTTACATGATGCACAGATTAATTGCATCATGTACACACTCAATTCAATTGTGTGACATTTGATATACATTTGTCTAGCTGCTGGTTTGTTGGTTTATTTTTTAAAAGTGCTGCTGGTTTCATTGTAAGATGCAATGTGGTGATTTTCAGATTAAGATTTCATGTATTTATTTATGCATGTTTTATGTATTTTATAATGGGCAAATAATCTATTATCCATATCTGGATAATAGTTATTTTGCCCATTACTGTATTGTATGTGTTAGGGGGCGGGGGGATGTGTGTTGTATATTGCTATGTTTATTGGGGGCAAATCAGCTATCAGCTAGCGTACGTAAAGTTTAAGAACGCTAGCAGGGGGAAAAAAAGGAACACGTACGATGTGGCTGTTTTGAGCACGTACGATAGAAAATGGGCTCAAGGCCTTAGTGAATCGCGTCTCCGGCTTCACTTTTTATTGGACGTGCTTTTTCCCCCAGCCAGACGCAAAAGCACAGAGCTTAGTGCATAGCCCCCTAGGAATCTTTACCACAGCGGACTAAGAACATTCCTTCGATGGATGGTTTACCTGGCAGACTTTTATTGGATGCTGTGTGACATTGGCCACTATCTGCACCTTAACAGACCAATTCACTCTCTGGACTTTATTGGGTCTGATATGTACAGCTGCTAATATGCAATTTATTCTTACTTGCACCTATCTGATCTTGACAATCGGCATAGGCATATCATTTTATTTGGTCAGTGGTTGATTACCGTTATCTCTATTTGCTATACTCTTAATCTTCAACAGCAACTCTGGACTCATGCTTTTTGATTATTTCAGAATATCTTTTGGGCAACTATATGTGTAGTGACAATGCATTATTTTTGTCCCAATATCACGTATTTATACACCCCATTGGTTCTAAATGTATCAAATTGTGCCAGTATTTATATGGTGTGCACTAACCCCATTTAAGACTTATGGAGCTGTGTTTGTGGGCTTTACTGATAAATATTGCAATTTGTTTTACACACTGTTAGCTATTGCATGCCCAATACTTGATGGATTCAGCGCACAAATAATTCATACAGCCACGTCATCCTTATATATATATCTTATCCCTACACGAATCTCTGCACTATTTTGGTGAGCACCCACAGACAGCTGTTTCGACCTTGATGGGTCTCATCAGTGTGGGGTTGATTTTAACTGGGAATGCAAGAGAGGCTATGGGATAGGCTATACCATAATACTGAGTTAAGTTATGGTGAGTAAAAAAAAGTGACAAAAACCCTTAAAATCAACCCCACACTGATGAGACCCATCAAGGTCGAAACAGCTGTCTGTGGGTGGTTTTCTGGGTATGCACCTTAACCCTGGCTGTGCTCAAAGTTGTGACCATGCAGCAAGCTTAAGCCTATAGGGAACCATGTTAAAAATGGATATTGAGGCAAAAAGTGACACTGTGTGCTCATTTGCATGTCATTTCCCAGAATCCCTTGCTGCAGTGGAAGTGCTGTATGCTGGGTGATAATGGGGAAAGGCGGGGTTGCAGACCTGCCTAAGACATGCAGATGAGCATACAGCTATATTTGCATATTTGCTTTCCTGTGGAGGGTTTTTGTCACTTTTTTTTACTCACCATAACTTAACTCAGTATTATATATATATACAGTGCTTGACAAATCACCCAAAAATCTACTCGCGAACCAAAAAATCAACTCGCCACCTAGTCCCGCCCCAACCCCGCCTCTAATCCCGCCCCCAGCCCCGCATTTAAAAAAACCCATAAATGAAATAAATTGAATAAATTCCTAGTAAGAACATTCTTTTTGACATAAGTTTATTTATTGTATTACATTATACTACAATTAGTCCTTGTTTTGTGTGTGTGTGTGTGTGTGTGTGTGTGTATAAATGTCGAATCTAGAAAAAAAAGCCAGATGTGAAGGACTAGTTTCCTGTACCCCTTAACTAGTGCCTGGATGCCCCCCCTTCACAATATTTAAAGCAGCAATCCCACCTGGGATCTTACCTGATCCGCAGACCCTCAATGTCCAGGTACCTCATTCCCACAATGTTATACATTGGAGGGGATGTGTTCCCTACCTGTCTTCTGGGTTACGGGGGATTCTGATGTCTTCTGTGTGAAGCTTGAGTCAGATCTGGAAGAAAGCAGTATAGGTTATTTCGGTGTAGTATAGGGCAGTTAAGATATACAGGGTAAATAAAATATCCAGATCCAGAGGGTGAGACGGAGAGAGGGTGAGACGGAGGGAGAGAGGGTGAGACGGAGGGAGAGAGGGTGAGACGGAGGGAGAGAGGGTGAGACGGAGCGGAGGGAGAGAGGGTGAGACGGAGGGAGAGAGGGTGAGACGGAGGGAGAGAGGGTGAGACGGAGGGAGAGAGGGTGAGACGGAGGGAGAGAGGGTGAGACGGAGGGAGAGAGGGTGAGACAGAGGGAGAGAGGGTGAGACGGAGGGAGAGAGGGTGAGACGGAGGGAGAGAGGGTGAGACGGAGGGAGAGAGGGTGAGGCGGAGGGAGAGAGGGTGAGACGAAGGGTGAGATAGAGGGTGAGAGAGAGTGACTGTGGGGTGATGGGGTGACTGGGTGGGTGATGGGGTGACTGGGTGGGTGATGGGGTGGGTGATGGGGTGACGGGGTGGGTGATGGGGTGGGTGATGGGGTGGGTGATGGGGTGACTGGGTGGGTGATGGGGTGGGTGATGGGGTGACTGGGTGGGTGATGGGGTGGGGTGACGGGGTGTCTGACTGGGTGGGGATTACTGACTGTCTGACTGGGTTGGGTGACTGGGCAGGGAGCAGGGGGGTGTGATGACTGACGTTTGACTGACTGGGTGGGGGGGTGACTGACTGGGTGTGGGGTTATGACTGACTGGGTGGGGGGGTATGACTGACTGGGTGGGGGGGGTATGACTGGGTGGGGAGGTATGACTGACTTTATGACTGACTGGGTGGGGGGGTATGACTGACTGGGTGGGGGGGGGACTGACTGGGTGGGGGGGGTATGACTGACTGGGTGGGGGGTATGACTGACTGGGTGGGGGGGGTATGACTGACTGGGTGGGGGGGTATGACTGACTGGGTGGGGGGGTATGACTGACTGGGTGGGGGGGTATGACTGACTGGGTGGGGGGTATGACTGACTGGGTGGGGGGGGGTATGACTGGGTGGGGGGGGGTATGACTGGGTGGGGTGGGGGGATAACTGGGTGTGGTGGGGGGATGACTGGGTGGGGGGGGTACCCGGGTGGGGTGGGGGTGTACCCCTGGTGTCCTTCACGTTCTCTCTCTCTCTCTCATACACACACACACTCTCACACACACACACCACTCTCTCTCATACACACACACACACACTCTCATACACACACACTCTCTGTGGGGGGGGGGAAGCGGAGACAGCCACGGGGACCGAGGGGAACACCCCTGCCCCGCGCGTGCAGCCACAGGAGCGGAACCAGAGGGCAAGCGGGAAATGGGGGGAAATCCCCTGCTGTCATCTCCTGCCCGGCACGAGCAGCCACGGGGACAGGAGCGGAGACCAGAGGGGAAGCGGGTTCGGGGGGGAGGGGTGAACATTCCCCGCTGTCATCTCCTGCCCCGGGCGTGCAGCCACGGGGACAGGAGCGGAACCGGAGGGCAAGCGGGACGGGGGAGGGGGTGGGGGGGTGGGGGAAATCCCCTGCTGTCATCTCCTGACCCGCGCGAGCAGCCACGGGGACAGGAGCAGAGACTGAGGGGATGAGAGGGGAAGCGCGAGCAGGAGACAGGGACCGCGCGCGCGAGGAGCAGCCATTACTTACCCCTGCAGAGAAAGGCTCCATTCCGCGTCACGGCCAATCAGCCAGGAGGATATTTTTTTTGTTATTTATTTATTTACATTTGTGGGGGGGGGAGCGGAGACAGCCACGGGGACCGTGGGGAACACCCCTGCTGGCATCGGGAGCAGCCACTGGCACTGGGGGAAAGCGGGGACCGTAGGGCAACCGGGATGGGAGGGGGGGGGGGGAACATCGCCCACTGTCATCTCCTGCCCCGCGCAAGCAGCCACAGGGACAGGAGCGGAACTGGAGGGCAAGCGGGACAGGGGGGGGAAGGGGGGAGAAATCCCCTGCTGTCTTCTCCTGCCCGACAGGAGCAGAGACTGGAGGGGATGAGGGGGGAAGCGCGGGCAGTAGACAGGGACCGCGCGCGCGAGGAGCAGCCATTACTTACCCCTGCAGAGAAGGGCTCCATTCCGCGTCACGACCAATTGGCCAATCAGCCAGGAGGATATTTTTATTTTTTTTAATTTTTTTTAAATTTGCGCAGAGCAGGGGGAAAAAGTAGCTGGCCACGGGCCAATTTCCGTTCGCGCCTGGTGAGTGGGCGACCGGGTTTGTCGAGCACTGTATATATATATATATATATATATATATATATATATATATATATATATATATATATATATATATATATACATATATATATATACATATATATATATATATATATACATATATATATATATATATATATATACATATATATATATATATATATATACATATATATATATATATATAGAGGAGAGAGAAGAGAGAGCGCACGCCCCATAGTGTGTAACTGTATATTTAATAAAGGAAATGGAGGGGGGAGGGGGGGGAAAGGAATCGCACTCACAAGGATAAAAAGGTTAAAAGCGTGTCGTGAATAAATCACCACCATCCGGCTCTTGCTTGTCTTTACTTGTCTTTTGATGTTGCTGTCAGGATATAAACGATCTCTGGTCATCAAGATGTTAAATCAAGCGTGGAGCAAGGGAACCGGCATTAAATGGAGTCCTCTGAAGATCTCTCAGCTGCGTGGCCTGTGACTGTTACACACACGAACCGGCCTGTTCATGCGCAACGTGATGACGCAATGTCCGTGACGCGATGCGTGATGACGCTCCCTGACGCGTTTCGTCACTCTCGGGCGACTTTATCAAAGGGTAGTAGGGAAGGGGCTGAACTCATGCATTATTTATACAGGAAATTGTCCTGACAGCCCGCAAAACACAGCTGAACGAGATGGCTAAAACGAGATGGCTAAAACGAAGGCTAATCAACAATAAAAGACTACATTACAAAACAAATATAAGTACACAAAATAAATATTAGATAAATTTCATATTGACATAAATATCAAGACATGTACTATTACTAAATAACATAAGTGATAATTTCTGATTGTAAAACAAGGAGATGAATGGAGAGGTAGATGGATAAATTGTATCTAATCTAATGTTAGAATAAATTCACTAGATTTAACCCATTTCAAGTCTGGTTTCATCTGTATATATATATATGATTAACTTAATTAATCAAAAAAGGGGGAGATAGTAGTTAGTGTAGATGTATTATATAAGTGCCTATTATTTATAATATATTAATGTGTTAAATATATAGTGTACTAAATGTGAAGTGTAATATATAAATGTATATATTAATAAAATATTTATTCTATTCTTGAGTAATATCTAATTATAATTGTGATGTACTAAATGATACATATTGACATCATAGTATTAAATCTGTGGAGTGGTGAGAGACATGTGAATGTGTGTGAATATAGAGAAAAGAAAAAAGAAAAATATATTATAAGTGAAAAATGTATAAAAAATATATAAGGAATATATATATATATAATATACATATATACATATATATATATAGATGTAAATGTGGGGACTCTTATATGCAATTTTTTGAATATACATACAATTTTATATGTGTATATGAAAAAGAAGGGATATATTTGGTCCTGTGGATTTATAAATCAACTCAGTATATAACATATGATGACTGTATATGAATCTAGTTTATAGGCTGTATCGAGTGCCAGTGACCAAGTTCAGGAAAAGGGTCTAGGAGAGACCAGGACAAATGGATGACAGAGGGCTACAGAGGAATTCAAAGAACAGGAAGGGCTTCCCCTATTGTCGAAGGGGTTCAGACCAGTGTGCTTACATCAAGACATTCATTTAGTCCACCAGGGCTCAGGGTACCCAACTGGTGGATCCAGAATGTTTCCCGTCTACAGAGAGTCTTGAATCTATCGCCTCCTAGAACACTAGGAGAAATGCTCTCAAGTCCCATGATAGTCATGGACTTGGGATCTTGATTATGTCTGGATTTAAAGTGTCTTGAAATACTGTGTGTATTTAATCCTTTTAAGACATTTCTCCTATGCTCCAGGAAGCGGGTACCCAAGGATCTAGTGGTGCGACCAACATATTGTTGGCCGCAACCACACTGAATGAGATAAATTATGTATGTGCTTAGACAGTTAATATGACTTGTAATAAGCATCACCGGGGGGTAGTTACCCCTATTTTCTATCTATGGACTGTTTAAATGGTTGGTAGCTCATACTAACAAGGCATTCAAAGTGTTATTTATACATTTTTTCTATAGGGCTGGTTAGACATAGCTTTTTTGTTATCTCATTTTTTATACTGAGGCTGTAAATCACACACCTTAACCCTTTTTTTTAGACTTCAATCATATACTTATACTAAGCATTTGTTCTTGGCTATTATGGAGGATATAGAACAATCTGAAAATGAAGATATTCAAAGCAATCTTTATGTGCAGACTTGCAATGACAATACTAGGAGGATCAAGAGAGCTGAATATGTGTTTGACAATTCGATTGAATTTGTATGTGAAGAAAACTCAGACTTAACAGCACATTTCCTCAAATTAGAAAAATTGTTATCAGACAACATCAGGTTATGGTGGGATATCACCACCCTAGAGAACTACACTAAAGCCAAAAGAATCCCAAGAGGACTGAGAATAAAAAAGGCACCCACTTTTGGCTTTAGCAGTAGAGAATTTGAGGAAAAATGGAAAACTACATTAAATGATTGCTCATTCAAACTCATGAATCTAATTGTCGAACACAAGATGTCTGAAAGGGTTTCACTGGGTACTGAGATTAAGTCTCTACAAAATAAACTCAAAACATATGAAAAAATGGAACATTTTTCAAACAATGACAAAACTTTGTTATCCAATATAGAAGCTATTGAAGATACAATCATGGAAAAAAAGCAGTCCAAATTCGACCGGGACCGCTTAGACTATGAGAGAAACCAGGTATACACCTGGGAAAGACCTGGGAACTCTAACATCAATAGAGGTAGATCTAGAACCCCTGCACACGCACAGGCACATAGAGACAAGACATCCAGTACACCAAAGAAATCAATCTTAAAATCTAAATATGCAGACACCTCCAGTTATGAGTCTGATACTTCCGAAAATGAGACAAAATATCCATCAGTATCCTTTGATATTACATCAGACACATGGAGAGGAAACAGTTCCTCGGGTCATACATCACGGGACGCGCCTATGCCTGGCACATCGGGTTACTTCTCCCATCCTAACAAATCACAGGAGTCAAACAACTATCAAGGACAAGGAGGTCAAAGAGGAAGAGGGGGAACAAGAGGGGCAACAAAGAGGAAAAAGTATTCTTAACATCCGAAAATTGCAATGTCATTAACATCTCACAAAAGACATTATCCACAGGACAATTATCCCTACTTAATCGAGGGTTGAATTTTGCCCCTCAAAGTGACTTCAACCTCTTTGAGACCTACATTGACCTACAGCGATTTACCCGTAAATTGACTTTAAAAAAATTCTTTGCCAACAGGTCTGAAAATGTTGTACCGATATATGATGTAGCTGAGATGTCCATAGCTAATGGTGAAGTTGATTCAATAGAACCAGTCTGCTCTGATTTTTCATTTAAAGAATTGTGTGTGATCTCTGATTTAGAAGACTTACGCTTAGAACAGGAAATGGAGGATACAGTAGAAGAGGTGTCTCTTTCTGATTTTCTTAGTTTCGAACACACTACATTTAGGAAGAAGTCCACCTTTTGTCCCTATGGCTCTAAAAGTGCATTTATTACCACATTTGAGAAATTAGTGGAAAAGGATCTGAGGATCTTGGCAGATAACTGTAAACATGACTCTTTTCGTTGCAGCAATCTCACAGCCCTTGAACTGCAAGAATTACAAACTTTAAAACAAGACAAAACCATAGTGATTAAAAATGCAGACAAGGGTGGGGCAATTGTTGTACAATCTGCGGAAAGTTATAGATTGGAGGCTTTAAGACAATTGTCTGATCATCAAGCCTATAGAAAATTACCCTCAGACCCCACCACTAATTTCTCTCATGCATTGGATGATTTACTGGATCTGGGCAGAGAACTTTACGTGCTTAGTAAAAAGGAATTTGAATTCTTATGCGCCCCTAACCCCATAGTTCCCATCTTTCACCATCTCCCAAAGATCCATAAATCTCTCACAAATCCTCCGGGACGTCCCATTGTGGCTAGCATTGGATCTTTGGGAGATGGGCTCTCCCGCTTTATAGATGCTTATTTGCAACCCATTGTACAGTCATTACCATCTTTTCTAAAAGACTCTAGTCAATTGATTTTTGATCTCAACAAAGTACAGTGGCGGGAGAGTTACAGGTGGGTAACTATGGACGTTACCTCACTGTACAACATCATTAAACATGAACAGGGCATTTTCGCCATACAGCATTTTCTCACACTTTCTCACTTATCACCAGCACTTTGCACGTTTTTGTTAGACTCTATCACGTTTTTACTCACGCACAATTATTTTTCTTTTGATTCACAATTTTATTTACAAATTCGAGGCACTGCTATGGGCACTTCTTTCGCACCCTCATATGCGAATCTTTTTATGGGGTTGTGGGAGTCTGATTTTATTTTTAGCGACAAAAATTCTTTTAGACACCAAATAAAATTCTACAAACGATATATAGATGATCTTCTATTTATCTGGGATGGTGACCTCACTTCACTCCAAACCTTTATACACTCACTCAACACTAATGATCAGAATTTACATTTCACTTATCAGGAAAATATTAATCACATTTACTATCTGGACCTAATGCTGTATGTCGACATGCGGGGTGACATCCAAACTGATATTTATTGGAAATCCAATGCACGAAATTCCTACCTCAGAGCAGACAGTAATCATTCCAAGTCTCTTAAAAAGGGCATTCTTAAGGGGCAATTTACAAGACTAAAAAGGTTGTGTTCGACTAAAGAATCTTTTGACATACAATCGAATGATCTCATCACAAGATTTTCATCTAGAGGGTACAAGATGCATGACATCATAGAAGCCCATAATATGGTTAAAGATTTAGACAGAAGAGATCTTCTATTATCTTCCAAAAAGAGATCCAAACAAGATGAGGTGACAGCTCCATTATTTATCACCCAACAGAGCAGGCAGTCAGATCGCATACGTTCCATCATTTATAAACATTGGGACACTTTAAAATTGGATAAAGATCTGACTCCAATCCTTGAGAACAAGCCAAAATTAGTTTTCAGGAAGGCTAAATCACTGGGCACATTCCTTTCCCCTAGTCTGTTTGATTCAAAAACTAAAAACAATAGCAGTACGACTATACCAAAAGGTTTTTACCCATGTGGACATTGCGGGATTTGTAAATTTGCTAGAAAAATAAAAAAACTCAATTGTATAAATCCAAAGAAAGAGCAAATTATACATACTTTCATTAACTGTAACTCGAGTTACACTGTATATCTCTTGAGATGTGGGTGTAAGAAAGGGTATGTGGGTCGTACCATACGACCCTTAAAGAACAGAATCATGGAACATGTCCGTGCAATAAACAAAAAAGATCTAACACACCCAGTCTCAAGACATTTTACAAATTGTCCACAGGGTACTATTAAAAATTTCTCATTTTCTGGAATAGACCACATACATGCCCCAATCAGGGGAGGAGACAGGTTGGGCATATTGAATAGAAAAGAAATGTTCTGGATTTACAGCTTAGACACTATGCAACCCTCAGGCATTAATATTGATTGGGAACTAAAGCATTTTTTATAACATTATACTGCACCGACACACTTTATTCGAGTAAATACCCGGTATGTACCTGGCAGATACCTGGAATGCGCCACTCCTAACCTCTGACAAGCCCCGTTGCATTTGCCTTCCCAGCCTGGGTTCATGCCTGGCTGATGGGCGGCTGATCTGTTAAATGATAATGATTAGGATTTAATAGGCTGCAATGCTTCGCGTGTCTACCAGATGGCATAAATTCATGAATTGTAATGCAGTTTATATATATATACTGTGCAGTATTGCAGCCAGCGGGAATAAAATGCTTCAATCCCTGCTTGGAAAATAACTCAATGTACTCGGGCAGAAAACAGTCACAAACCTCAATACACCCGGGTATACCCGAATTCGTGGGACTAGCCAAGCTCGAATAAAGTGTGTCGCCAGTGTATGTATTTAATAGTTCTTGCCTTCTTTGTGATTTATATTTATTATTGACTTACATGTATTTAATTTATGTACATGTTTTCATATATTTGTTTGACAATCTGTTTTCTAGATTTGTTTATTCAATATTTCATTATTATATATCATTGATAATTATTATATTTGTATAAAACTGTTTATATAGCTGTATTATATATCCTTATTATTTACCGCTTTGAATTTATGCTTTAAAATATGTCACCATATCATGACATTAGTTCATATGTGGCGAAATTGGCAGATCAATACCTACCAATACCTACCAAATTGGCAGATCAATATCTACCAATATACATGTTCTTTATATCAAAATTCATTATATATATATTATCATATATATTACTTTATCTTTTTATATATTTATTAGAATTTGTTGTTTATTATTTTTTTGATATTATTTTTTTGATATGATTGTCTTATCTATCTGGTGACTATTATATCATACACTATGTGTTAGATTAGGGTTTTTTAATATTTTTTTGGTTTTAATTTACACATTTTTGTTATTTATCCTTAAGACTATTGTCCAGCAGTTTAAGTTTTTCTTTTTTCAATTTTATTTTTTTTATATTCATTATACACATAAATACTCATTTTATATTATTCATCATTTTTTATTATTACATTTATTATACATACACATACATTGTTCTTTATTTAACACTTAATAGGTCACACTCACATCATTTTCCTTCAATTAAGGGGATGATGATATATAATTATTATGTTTTGTATATATACATATCTCTTATACACCAAGACACATTATTGTTTGATATAATATTCTTTATTTACTTATGATTCCTTTAGACACTGTACTGTTTTTGTTTCTGTATAGACATTAGTCTTTTGCCTGTCTTTTAAAATATATGTCTATATGTCTATTGTGATAGACTGGTTCATCTCACCGGATTGGTGTCATGTTCAGAGGTGAGGGCGCTCCTTTAATTTGCATGAGGATACAGCTGATTGCATATTTCATTAACCTTTACCTAATTATGGGCGTATACTTACCTCTGACCATTACATAATCTGATGTGAGTAGAACTACGAGTACTCTTTGATAAAGCGCCTCCACGGCGGGAAACACGTCAGAGTTTTAAATGTTAGTGTGTCTGTCCCTCTTTTTTGGCTTATACACTGGCGACACACTTTATTCGAGCTTGGCTAGTCCCACGAATTCGGGTATACCCGGGTGTATTGAGGTTTGTGACTGTTTTCTGCCCGAGTGCATTGAGTTATTTTCCAAGCAGGGATTGAAGCATTTTATTCCCTCTGGCTGCAATACTGCACAGTATATATATATATACTGCATTACAATTCAGGAATTTATGCCATCTGGTAGACACGCGAAGCATTGCAGCCTATTAAATCCTAATCATTATCATTTAACAGATCAGCCGCCCGTCAGCCAGGCATGAACCCAGGCTGGGAAGGCAAATGCAACGGGGCTTGTCAGAGGTGAGGAGTGGCGCATTCCAGGTATCTGCCAGGTACATACCAGGTATTTGCTCGAATAAAGTGTGTCGGTGCAGTATGCCCAATAAATAAATAATCATTATTTTGCTACTGGCCCTTTTTCTTATTTTTATTAGCAGTGCTCTACTTTTTTCCTCCCAGTTCCTGACTTTTTACCTAGTATTGTAGCACGCCGGTATTCACTACACGGAGCAGCTGTTTACACCAAGAGGATTTCCTCTCCTAGCTGCAGAGATCCGGGGTTTTTGCCAGTGTGCAGCCGGTCACCATTCCCCTCACCTGTTCCGGGAATCACCATCGCGGACGGACATCATACACACGAGTGGAGTGTCCTGTCCGGTCTTCACTGCCAGCAGCCAGCACCAACCCCACCGACAGCCACGACCCGGCAACTCGGAGAACATCGATCCGGTACCCGGGGGAGACAGCGGGAGACCCTGCACACGGAGCTCCATTTCCAGCAGCCAGTCCCCATTTACCGGGTTATCGCATTCTCGGCTGAGGAGGTTAATTAACCCCATTCAACAACAATCGGTGGGGATGAGTGTTATCCATCGGCGTGGCGAGACTTCTCCTACGGCAGCATTCAGGTGAGGTGGGGGTTTCCAGGCACGCACATACCATCGGCTTACCCATTGGAATCCACAATCCAAGTATCATTTATTTTGAATTATACTGTTTTATGGACACATATATATTTTTTTCTCTTATGGACTTCCTTGTTTGGTGAGAGCATCACCGGGGGGTAGTTACCCCTATTTTCTATCTATGACTTGTAATAAGATGTGTAGTCCCTCTGATAGCTGAAGAAAACTGTGTTTTATTTGAAATGTGTCTGCATGTAATGCATCGACTACGTCCGCATTTATGATTCCCCACAGGGCCCTTACTGGAAATTGTAGAAGTTTGAACTTTCTTGAGTTTGGAGGGGGCCAGAATACTTTTAATGTTTCTGGCTTTCCTATATACTATTGAGGCTTTTTCTGACAGGAGAGACCCCAGATGGGGATCACACTTTAAAATGCTCCAGTGATCATTGAGGATTTTATCGATAGATCTAGAGGATTGATTGTATGTAGTAATGAACCTAACAGTAGGTGAATCTCTCTTAAATGATTCTCTTGGAGCATTATAACTGGTATGTGTTGGTTTCTTAGATTTAATGTTGGACTTATTCAGTAAGTCCATCCTGTCCATAGAACCTACTTTACTGAGGGAGTCGGACACCAGAGCGGGATCATAGCCCTTGGACAAGAATTTTTCCCCACTTTTCCCTACTACCCTTTGATAAAGTCGCCCGAGAGTGACGAAACGCGTCAGGGAGCGTCATCACGCATCGCGTCACGGACATTGCGTCATCACGTTGCGCATGAACAGGCCGGTTCGTGTGTGTAACAGTCACAGGCCACGCAGCTGAGAGATCTTCAGAGGACTCCATTTAATGCCGGTTCCCTTGCTCCACGCTTGATTTAACATCTTGATGACCAGAGATCGTTTGTATCCTGACAGCAACATCAAAAGACAAGTAAAGACAAGCAAGAGCCGGATGGTGGTGATTTATTCACGACACGCTTTTAACCTTTTTATCCTTGTGAGTGCGATTCCTTTCCCCCCCCTCCCCCCTCCATTTCCTTTATTAAATATACAGTTACACACTATGGGGCGTGCGCTCTCTCTTCTCTCTCCTCTACAGATTTCATAGGATGTGGTTCATCCTTTGAGAGCAGCCGGAGACCCCCTATATTCAAGCCTAACATCTTTGATGGACTTCAACTTTAAAGGACTGGTTATCCACTTCTTTTTTTATATATATTTTCTACAATTTTCTATATATTTTATGGTTAACATTTTTTGTTAATAATATAATATATATAATTTTTATAATATTTTATATTATGTTTATTCACTTTTTGCACATTATAGAATGCGTTGTCTAAGTATTTATGAATATATGTTTACTAATCACATTACATCACTACAGACACGCAGGCACTGATACTAATTTATATTTTATTATATATATATAATTTTTTTTATTGCTATATATGCCCTTTGGGGCGCTGCTTTTTTCTGTTTGTTTGTTCCTATAATAACCTTCAAGCAGCTGCCCATACCCTTTAAAGGGAGAGACATATATTCAGTGCCTAAATATGATGCAATCAGCTAAGGAGAGGATCTCCAGAAGGAGTGGCCTCATCTCTTCAGGGGTTATTGAAGATAATATGGACACAGAATATAAAATTGATATTAAAGGAAACTTTTTTAAATTAGAAACTTTAATGAAAGAGGAGATGAGACATTGGTGGGACGCATATTCCTTACAGGATTATGTAGACCGCAAAATTATCCCAAGAGGTTTAAGGGTCACTAAGTCCCCTACATTTGAAACCAATGAAGATTTTACTAGAGAATGGAATGAAACACTTGATAGGTGTTCATTCTCATTAATGAAGCTTTTAATAGATTTTAGAGATACGAAGGTTAGAGAATTAGAAATAGAAATTGATGCGATTCAAGTTTCTTTGAAACCCTATTGTGACACTGAGGAGTTCAAGGAATTTGATGAAAAAACAAGTAAGAGAGTGATGACATTTGAAAAAGAAGTAATTGAGAGGAAAGATAGCAAATTAAATCGTGATAAAGATGACTACGCCACAAATAAAGTGAGGGTCTGGAAGCGGACACAGAATCAAAATTACAACTATAGAAGAAAAGGGAGATATAGTTCAGGTTCACGTACACGAAGGGACAGTCAATACCAATCCAGAGACACGTCCAGTCACACTCCTTCCCATCAGGTTGGTCACCAGGGTGCTCAGGGTCCCTCTAGAGGCTCCACCGCTCCTTCCTCCAGCGGTGGTTATTCTGTCCTAGAGGTAGAACCTCTTCCAGATGACATCCAGGGAAGAGCTACCCCTGATGTGCAGGATGTGGGTGGAGTATCTATTGGTCATGACAAGGGTGCCAGATCAAAAGAACCCAAAATGATACAAAAATCTACACATTTTTTAGACAAAACACCAAGACAGGAAAAGAAAACAAAAGGGAGAGACGTGGACAAACCATACCCTCTTTGGGACCGCGAGGCCCCAAACAGACCTGTTGGTCAGGGAAAAAGAGGAGCAGAGGAGTTAGAGCAGGGAGGGCTATCCAGAGGAAGAAGGAAAACAGACGAAGAATAAGTACACCGACAGGCACCAATATTATCAATCTTTCATCTTTAACATTATCCACACATGAAACATCACTACTAGAGAAGGGACTGTCCTTTGCCCCCAGTACAGGTCCCAATGCATTTCAGTTGTTTATGGATTTAAATAATTTTATTAGGAAACTTACTTTAAAGAGATACTACAATATCCAGGATACAAATGCTAAATTAACAAATCCTGTATTCAATTTCAGTACACAGGAGGAAAACTGCATTGAGGCGTTGACATCTCTCCTGGTGGAGTCGGGTTCCACTTCGGGATCGCAAGAATTCATTGACAACTTTGAATTGTCGGTTCATCCTAATAGTTCCTTGGACATGGACCTGGAGGAAGATTTAAGCATTATGCATTCACCATTCAGACCCAGGTCAGTCTTTTTCCCATATCAGTCCAAGGGTGGATTTGTGGACACATTTTATAACCTTGTACTCCGTGATTTCGAGTCAATGTGTTCCAAGTCCACCAAGATTAGAAACAATTTAACGACCAGTGAACTGGACGCATTGAACATACTAAGGGCCAATCATGATATTGTCATCCGACAGGCCGACAAGGGTGGGGGCATAGTCATCCAGGATTATTCTGCGTACCTCATGGAGGCGCGCAGACTCCTGGGTGACATGGCCTCATACACTGTGTTGGAGTCTGATCCGGTTGACAATTACCAATTGTTGCTGAAGGAACTTCTCACTATTGCACTGGGTGATGGTATTATTTCTAAACTGGAATATAAATTTTTATTCACTTTACATCCACGCACTCCCATTTTTTATCACTTACCGAAAGTACATAAGTCCTTGCTCAACCCCCCTGGTAGGCCCATTGTGTCTGGGATTGAGTCGATGACGTCGGGCTTGTCCCAGTATGTTGATTATTATCTTCAACCCTTTGTAGCACAGCTCAGGTCACATATTAGGGACACGCTCCACGTTATCGACTCGGTCTCGGGCATTAAGTGGAAGCCAACATATCTATGGGCCACATGTGATGTGGCATCTCTTTACACATGTATAGACCATGCCAGGGGGATCGAGGCCATTAAGTACTGGCTTGACAAGGACTTATCATTTCCAGAGAAACACAAACAATTTATTTTGCAAGGTATTCATTTTATTTTAACGCACAATTATTTTTTATTTGATGACACTTTTCACTTGCAAATCTGTGGAACGGCGATGGGCACGAGGTTCGCCCCTAGCTACGCCAACCTCTTCATGGGCCACTGGGAGGAGACTTCTATTTGGCTAAACCAACAGCTCGGGGAGGGTCTCGTGTACTACGGCCGTTTCATAGATGATATCATTATTATCTGGGATGGTGATGAGTCAGTATTTTCAAGCATCTTAAGTTCCTTCAGCAACAATCAATTTGGACTTAAATTTACATTTGTTATTGATGCAATTTCAGCAATATTCCTTGATTTGGTCCTTACAACAGATGCAGACTTTAATATAATCACTACCACTCACTTTAAGCCTGTATCTGTTAATAGTTATGTTCATGCGTCCAGTAACCACCATAAGCGTTGGCTCAACAATATTCCTCTGGGGCAGTTTCACAGATTACGTAGGAACTGCACCAGAGATATTGACTTTTTGCGTCAGTCTGATATACTTGGGGAAAAATTATTGTCCAAGGGCTATGATCCCGCTCTGGTGTCCGACTCCCTCAGTAAAGTAGGTTCTATGGACAGGATGGACTTACTGAATAAGTCCAACATTAAATCTAAGAAACCAACACATACCAGTTATAATGCTCCAAGAGAATCATTTAAGAGAGATTCACCTACTGTTAGGTTCATTACTACATACAATCAATCCTCTAGATCTATCGATAAAATCCTCAATGATCACTGGAGCATTTTAAAGTGTGATCCCCATCTGGGGTCTCTCCTGTCAGAAAAAGCCTCAATAGTATATAGGAAAGCCAGAAACATTAAAAGTATTCTGGCCCCCTCCAAACTCAAGAAAGTTCAAACTTCTACAATTTCCAGTAAGGGCCCTGTGGGGAATCATAAATGCGGACGTAGTCGATGCATTACATGCAGACACATTTCAAATAAAACACAGTTTTCTTCAGCTATCAGAGGGACTACACATCTTATTACAAGTCATAGATAGAAAATAGGGGTAACTACCCCCCGGTGATGCTCTCACCAAACAAGGAAGTCCATAAGAGAAAAAAATATATATGTGTCCATAAAACAGTATAATTCAAAATAAATGATACTTGGATTGTGGATTCCAATGGGTAAGCCGATGGTATGTGCGTGCCTGGAAACCCCCACCTCACCTGAATGCTGCCGTAGGAGAAGTCTCGCCACGCCGATGGATAACACTCATCCCCACCGATTGTTGTTGAATGGGGTTAATTAACCTCCTCAGCCGAGAATGCGATAACCCGGTAAATGGGGACTGGCTGCTGGAAATGGAGCTCCGTGTGCAGGGTCTCCCGCTGTCTCCCCCGGGTACCGGATCGATGTTCTCCGAGTTGCCGGGTCGTGGCTGTCGGTGGGGTTGGTGCTGGCTGCTGGCAGTGAAGACCGGACAGGACACTCCACTCGTGTGTATGATGTCCGTCCGCGATGGTGATTCCCGGAACAGGTGAGGGGAATGGTGACCGGCTGCACACTGGCAAAAACCCCGGATCTCTGCAGCTAGGAGAGGAAATCCTCTTGGTGTAAACAGCTGCTCCGTGTAGTGAATACCGGCGTGCTACAATACTAGGTAAAAAGTCAGGAACTGGGAGGAAAAAAGTAGAGCACTGCTAATAAAAATAAGAAAAAGGGCCAGTAGCAAAATAATGATTATTTATTTATTGGGCATACTGCACCGACACACTTTATTCGAGCAAATACCTGGTATGTACCTGGCAGATACCTGGAATGCGCCACTCCTCACCTCTGACAAGCCCCGTTGCATTTGCCTTCCCAGCCTGGGTTCATGCCTGGCTGACGGGCGGCTGATCTGTTAAATGATAATGATTAGGATTTAATAGGCTGCAATGCTTCGCGTGTCTACCAGATGGCATAAATTCCTGAATTGTAATGCAGTATATATATATATACTGTGCAGTATTGCAGCCAGAGGGAATAAAATGCTTCAATCCCTGCTTGGAAAATAACTCAATGCACTCGGGCAGAAAACAGTCACAAACCTCAATACACCCGGGTATACCCGAATTCGTGGGACTAGCCAAGCTCGAATAAAGTGTGTCGCCAGTGTATAAGCCAAAAAAGAGGGACAGACACACTAACATTTAAAACTCTGACGTGTTTCCCGCCGTGGAGGCGCTTTATCAAAGAGTACTCGTAGTTCTACTCACATCAGATTATATAATGGTCAGAGGTAAGTATACGCCCATAATTAGGTAAAGGTTAATGAAATATGCAATCAGCTGTATCCTCATGCAAATTAAAGGAGCGCCCTCACCTCTGAACATGACACCAATCCGGTGAGATGAACCAGTCTATCACAATAGACATATAGACATATATTTTAAAAGACAGGCAAAAGACTAATGTCTATACAGAAACAAAAACAGTACAGTGTCTAAAGGAATCATAAGTAAATAAAGAATATTATATCAAACAATAATGTGTCTTGGTGTATAAGAGATATGTATATATACAAAACATAATAATTATATATCATCATCCCCTTAATTGAAGGAAAATGATGTGAGTGTGACCTATTAAGTGTTAAATAAAGAACAATGTATGTGTATGTATAATAAATGTAATAATAAAAAATGATGAATAATATAAAATGAGTATTTATGTGTATAATGAATATAAAAAAAATAAAATTGAAAAAAGAAAAACTTAAACTGCTGGACAATAGTCTTAAGGATAAATAACAAAAATGTGTAAATTAAAACCAAAAAAATATTAAAAAACCCTAATCTAACACATAGTGTATGATATAATAGTCACCAGATAGATAAGACAATCATATCAAAAAAATAATATCAAAAAAATAATAAACAACAAATTCTAATAAATATATAAAAAGATAAAGTAATATATATGATAATATATATATAATGAATTTTGATATAAAGAACATGTATATTGGTAGATATTGATCTGCCAATTTGGTAGGTATTGGTAGGTATTGATCTGCCAATTTCGCCACATATGAACTAATGTCATGATATGGTGACATATTTTAAAGCATAAATTCAAAGCGGTAAATAATAAGGATATATAATACAGCTATATAAACAGTTTTATACAAATATAATAATTATCAATGATATATAATAATGAAATATTGAATAAACAAATCTAGAAAACAGATTGTCAAACAAATATATGAAAACATGTACATAAATTAAATACATGTAAGTCAATAATAAATATAAATCACAAAGAAGGCAAGAACTATTAAATACATACACTGGCGACACACTTTATTCGAGCTTGGCTAGTCCCACGAATTCGGGTATACCCGGGTGTATTGAGGTTTGTGACTGTTTTCTGCCCGAGTACATTGAGTTATTTTCCAAGCAGGGATTGAAGCATTTTATTCCCGCTGGCTGCAATACTGCACAGTATATATATATAAACTGCATTACAATTCATGAATTTATGCCATCTGGTAGACACGCGAAGCATTGCAGTCTATTAAATCCTAATCATTATCATTTAACAGATCAGCCGCCCATCAGCCAGGCATGAACCCAGGCTGGGAAGGCAAATGCAACGGGGCTTGTCAGAGGTTAGGAGTGGCGCATTCCAGGTATCTGCCAGGTACATACCGGGTATTTACTCGAATAAAGTGTGTCGGTGCAGTATAATGTTATAAAAAATGCTTTAGTTCCCAATCAATATTAATGCCTGAGGGTTGCATAGTGTCTAAGCTGTAAATCCAGAACATTTCTTTTCTATTCAATATGCCCAACCTGTCTCCTCCCCTGATTGGGGCATGTATGTGGTCTATTCCAGAAAATGAGAAATTTTTAATAGTACCCTGTGGACAATTTGTAAAATGTCTTGAGACTGGGTGTGTTAGATCTTTTTTGTTTATTGCACGGACATGTTCCATGATTCTGTTCTTTAAGGGTCGTATGGTACGACCCACATACCCTTTCTTACACCCACATCTCAAGAGATATACAGTGTAACTCGAGTTACAGTTAATGAAAGTATGTATAATTTGCTCTTTCTTTGGATTTATACAATTGAGTTTTTTTATTTTTCTAGCAAATTTACAAATCCCGCAATGTCCACATGGGTAAAAACCTTTTGGTATAGTCGTACTGCTATTGTTTTTAGTTTTTGAATCAAACAGACTAGGGGAAAGGAATGTGCCCAGTGATTTAGCCTTCCTGAAAACTAATTTTGGCTTGTTCTCAAGGATTGGAGTCAGATCTTTATCCAATTTTAAAGTGTCCCAATGTTTATAAATGATGGAACGTATGCGATCTGACTGCCTGCTCTGTTGGGTGATAAATAATGGAGCTGTCACCTCATCTTGTTTGGATCTCTTTTTGGAAGATAATAGAAGATCTCTTCTGTCTAAATCTTTAACCATATTATGGGCTTCTATGATGTCATGCATCTTGTACCCTCTAGATGAAAATCTTGTGATGAGATCATTCGATTGTATGTCAAAAGATTCTTTAGTCGAACACAACCTTTTTAGTCTTGTAAATTGCCCCTTAAGAATGCCCTTTTTAAGAGACTTGGAATGATTACTGTCTGCTCTGAGGTAGGAATTTCGTGCATTGGATTTCCAATAAATATCAGTTTGGATGTCACCCCGCATGTCGACATACAGCATTAGGTCCAGATAGTAAATGTGATTAATATTTTCCTGATAAGTGAAATGTAAATTCTGATCATTAGTGTTGAGTGAGTGTATAAAGGTTTGGAGTGAAGTGAGGTCACCATCCCAGATAAATAGAAGATCATCTATATATCGTTTGTAGAATTTTATTTGGTGTCTAAAAGAATTTTTGTCGCTAAAAATAAAATCAGACTCCCACAACCCCATAAAAAGATTCGCATATGAGGGTGCGAAAGAAGTGCCCATAGCAGTGCCTCGAATTTGTAAATAAAATTGTGAATCAAAAGAAAAATAATTGTGCGTGAGTAAAAACGTGATAGAGTCTAACAAAAACGTGCAAAGTGCTGGTGATAAGTGAGAAAGTGTGAGAAAATGCTGTATGGCGAAAATGCCCTGTTCATGTTTAATGATGTTGTACAGTGAGGTAACGTCCATAGTTACCCACCTGTAACTCTCCCGCCACTGTACTTTGTTGAGATCAAAAATCAATTGACTAGAGTCTTTTAGAAAAGATGGTAATGACTGTACAATGGGTTGCAAATAAGCATCTATAAAGCGGGAGAGCCCATCTCCCAAAGATCCAATGCTAGCCACAATGGGACGTCCCGGAGGATTTGTGAGAGATTTATGGATCTTTGGGAGATGGTGAAAGATGGGAACTATGGGGTTAGGGGCGCATAAGAATTCAAATTCCTTTTTACTAAGCACGTAACGTTCTCTGCCCAGATCCAGTAAATCATCCAATGCATGAGAGAAATTAGTGGTGGGGTCTGAGGGTAATTTTCTATAGGCTTGATGATCAGACAATTGTCTTAAAGCCTCCAATCTATAACTTTCCGCAGATTGTACAACAATTGCCCCACCCTTGTCTGCATTTTTAATCACTATGGTTTTGTCTTGTTTTAAAGTTTGTAATTCTTGCAGTTCAAGGGCTGTGAGATTGCTGCAACGAAAAGAGTCATGTTTACAGTTATCTGCCAAGATCCTCAGATCCTTTTCCACTAATTTCTCAAATGTGGTAATAAATGCACTTTTAGAGCCATAGGGACAAAAGGTGGACTTCTTCCTAAATGTAGTGTGTTCGAAACTAAGAAAATCAGAAAGAGACACCTCTTCTACTGTATCCTCCATTTCCTGTTCTAAGCGTAAGTCTTCTAAATCAGAGATCACACACAATTCTTTAAATGAAAAATCAGAGCAGACTGGTTCTATTGAATCAACTTCACCATTAGCTATGGACATCTCAGCTACATCATATATCGGTACAACATTTTCAGACCTGTTGGCAAAGAATTTTTTTAAAGTCAATTTACGGGTAAATCGCTGTAGGTCAATGTAGGTCTCAAAGAGGTTGAAGTCACTTTGAGGGGCAAAATTCAACCCTCGATTAAGTAGGGATAATTGTCCTGTGGATAATGTCTTTTGTGAGATGTTAATGACATTGCAATTTTCGGATGTTAAGAATACTTTTTCCTCTTTGTTGCCCCTCTTGTTCCCCCTCTTCCTCTTTGACCTCCTTGTCCTTGATAGTTGTTTGACTCCTGTGATTTGTTAGGATGGGAGAAGTAACCCGATGTGCCAGGCATAGGCGCGTCCCGTGATGTATGACCCGAGGAACTGTTTCCTCTCCATGTGTCTGATGTAATATCAAAGGATACTGATGGATATTTTGTCTCATTTTCGGAAGTATCAGACTCATAACTGGAGGTGTCTGCATATTTAGATTTTAAGATTGATTTCTTTGGTGTACTGGATGTCTTGTCTCTATGTGCCTGTGCGTGTGCAGGGGTTCTAGATCTACCTCTATTGATGTTAGAGTTCCCAGGTCTTTCCCAGGTGTATACCTGGTTTCTCTCATAGTCTAAGCGGTCCCGGTCGAATTTGGACTGCTTTTTTTCCATGATTGTATCTTCAATAGCTTCTATATTGGATAACAAAGTTTTGTCATTGTTTGAAAAATGTTCCATTTTTTCATATGTTTTGAGTTTATTTTGTAGAGACTTAATCTCAGTACCCAGTGAAACCCTTTCAGACATCTTGTGTTCGACAATTAGATTCATGAGTTTGAATGAGCAATCATTTAATGTAGTTTTCCATTTTTCCTCAAATTCTCTACTGCTAAAGCCAAAAGTGGGTGCCTTTTTTATTCTCAGTCCTCTTGGGATTCTTTTGGCTTTAGTGTAGTTCTCTAGGGTGGTGATATCCCACCATAACCTGATGTTGTCTGATAACAATTTTTCTAATTTGAGGAAATGTGCTGTTAAGTCTGAGTTTTCTTCACATACAAATTCAATCGAATTGTCAAACACATATTCAGCTCTCTTGATCCTCCTAGTATTGTCATTGCAAGTCTGCACATAAAGATTGCTTTGAATATCTTCATTTTCAGATTGTTCTATATCCTCCATAATAGCCAAGAACAAATGCTTAGTATAAGTATATGATTGAAGTCTAAAAAAAAGGGTTAAGGTGTGTGATTTACAGCCTCAGTATAAAAAATGAGATAACAAAAAAGCTATGTCTAACCAGCCCTATAGAAAAAATGTATAAATAACACTTTGAATGCCTTGTTAGTATGAGCTACCAACCATTTAAACAGTCCATAGATAGAAAATAGGGGTAACTACCCCCCGGTGATGCTTATTACAAGTCATATTAACTGTCTAAGCACATACATAATTTATCTCATTCAGTGTGGTTGCGGCCAACAATATGTTGGTCGCACCACTAGATCCTTGGGTACCCGCTTCCTGGAGCATAGGAGAAATGTCTTAAAAGGATTAAATACACACAATATTTCAAGACACTTTAAATCCAGACATAATCAAGATCCCAAGTCCATGACTATCATGGGACTTGAGAGCATTTCTCCTAGTGTTCTAGGAGGCGATAGATTCAAGACTCTCTGTAGACGGGAAACATTTTGGATCCACCAGTTGGGTACCCTGAGCCCTGGTGGACTAAATGAATGTCTTGATGTAAGCACACTGGTCTGAACCCCTTCGACAATAGGGGAAGCCCTTCCTGTTCTTTGAATTCCTCTGTAGCCCTCTGTCATCCATTTGTCCTGGTCTCTCCTAGACCCTTTTCCTGAACTTGGTCACTGGCACTCGATACAGCCTATAAACTAGATTCATATACAGTCATCATATGTTATATACTGAGTTGATTTATAAATCCACAGGACCAAATATATCCCTTCTTTTTCATATACACATATAAAATTGTATGTATATTCAAAAAATTGCATATAAGAGTCCCCACATTTACATCTACTGTATATATATATATGTATATATGTATATTATATATATATATATTCCTTATATATTTTTTATACATTTTTCACTTATAATATATTTTTCTTTTTTCTTTTCTCTATATTCACACACATTCACATGTCTCTCACCACTCCACAGATTTAATACTATGATGTCAATATGTATCATTTAGTACATCACAATTATAATTAGATATTACTCAAGAATAGAATAAATATTTTATTAATATATACATTTATATATTACACTTCACATTTAGTACACTATATATTTAACACATTAATATATTATAAATAATAGGCACTTATATAATACATCTACACTAACTACTATCTCCCCCTTTTTTGATTAATTAAGTTAATCATATATATATATACAGATGAAACCAGACTTGAAATGGGTTAAATCTAGTGAATTTATTCTAACATTAGATTAGATACAATTTATCCATCTACCTCTCCATTCATCTCCTTGTTTTACAATCAGAAATTATCACTTATGTTATTTAGTAATAGTACATGTCTTGATATTTATGTCAATATGAAATTTATCTAATATTTATTTTGTGTACTTATATTTGTTTTGTAATGTAGTCTTTTATTGTTGATTAGCCTTCGTTTTAGCCATCTCGTTTTAGCCATCTCGTTCAGCTGTGTTTTGTGGGCTGTCAGGACAATTTCCTGTATAAATAATGCATGAGTTCAGCCCCTTCCCTACTACCCTTTGATAAAGTCGCCCGAGAGTGACGAAACGCGTCAGGGAGCGTCATCACGCATCGCGTCACGGACATTGCGTCATCACGTTGCGCATGAACAGGCCGGTTCGTGTGTGTAACAGTCACAGGCCACGCAGCTGAGAGATCTTCAGAGGACTCCATTTAATGCCGGTTCCCTTGCTCCACGCTTGATTTAACATCTTGATGACCAGAGATCGTTTGTATCCTGACAGCAACATCAAAAGACAAGTAAAGACAAGCAAGAGCCGGATGGTGGTGATTTATTCACGACACGCTTTTAACCTTTTTATCCTTGTGAGTGCGATTCCTTTCCCCCCCCTCCCCCCTCCATTTCCTTTATTAAATATACAGTTACACACTATGGGGCGTGCGCTCTCTCTTCTCTCTCCTCTACAGATTTCATAGGATGTGGTTCATCCTTTGAGAGCAGCCGGAGACCCCCTGTATTCAAGCCTAACATCTTTGATGGACTTCAACTTTAAAGGACTGGTTATCCACTTCTTTTTTTATATATATTTTCTACAATTTTCTATATATTTTATGGTTAACATTTTTTGTTAATAATATAATATATATAATTTTTATAATATTTTATATTATGTTTATTCACTTTTTGCACATTATAGAATGCGTTGTCTAAGTATTTATGAATATATGTTTACTAATCACATTACATCACTACTGACACGCAGGCACTGATAATAATTTATATTTTATTATATATATATAATTTTTTTTTATTGCTATATATGCCCTTTGGGGCGCTGCTTTTTTCTGTTTGTTTGTTCGTATATATATATATATATATATATATATATATATATATACATACACACACACACACAGTGGTCGACAAGTCACCCAAAAATCTAGTCGCCGAACCAAAAAATCTACTCACCACATAGCCCTGCTCCTCGCCACATAGCCCTGCCCCACTTTTAAAAAATGGAATAAATTCCTAATAAGAATTGTGGGTGACTGACTGGGTGGATGACTAACTGGGTGGGTGACTGACTGGGTGGGTGACTGACTGACTGGGTGGGTTACTGACTGACTGGGTGGGTTACTGGCTGGGTGGGGGACTGACTGGGTGGGTGACTGACTGGGTGGGTGACTGACTGGGTGGGTGACTGACTGGGTGACTGACTGACTGGGTGGGTGACTGACTGACTTGACTAGGTTTGTGACTGACTGACTGACTGGGTGACTGACTGACTAAGTGACTGACTGACTGAGTGACTGACTGGGTGACTGACTGACTGGGTGACTTACTGACTTGGTGACTGACTTGGTGGGTGACTGACTGGCTGGGTGACTGAGTGACTGACGGGGGTGGGTGACTTACTTTAGTGACTGGGTGGGTGATTGACAGGGCGGGTGATTGACTGGGTGGGTGACTGACTGGGTGGGTGACTGACTGGGTGGTTGACTGACTGACTGGGTGACTGACTGACTGACTGACTGACTGGGTGGGTGACTGACTGACTGGGTGGGTGACTGACTTTGTGGGTGACTGACTGTGTGACTGACTGACTGGGTGGGTGACTGGGGATGACTGACTGGGTGGGTGGGTGACTGACTGACTTACTGGGTGGATGACTGACTGAGTGGGTGGTGACTGCCTGACTGGTTGGGTGACTGACTGACTGGGTGGGTGACTGACTGACTGACTGGGTGGGTGAGTGACTGACTGGGTGGGTGACTGACTGACTTACTGACTGGGTTACTGACTGGGAGGGTGAATGACTGGGTGACTGACTGACTGGGTGGGTGACTGTCTGATGGGTTGCGTGACTGACTGACTGGGTGGGTGACTAACTGACTCGGTGGGGGACTTACTGACTGGGTGGGTGACTGACTGGGTGGGTGGTGACTGACTGACTGACTGGTTGGGTGACTGACTGACTGGGTGGGTGACAAACTGGGTGGGTTACTGAATGACTGACTGGGTGGGTTGGTGACTGGGTGGGTGACTGACTGACTGACTGGGTGGGTGACTGACTGGGTGGGAGGGTGATTGACTGACTGGGTGGGTGGGTGATTGACTGACTGGGTGGGTGACTGACTGGGTGGTTGATTAATGACTGACTAACAGGGTGGGTGACTGACTGACTGACTGACTGACAGACTGACTGACAGGGTGGGTGACTGATTGACTGAGTGGTTGGGTCACTGACTGGGTGGGTGACTGAATGACTGACTTGGTGGGTGGGTGGGTGTGTGATTGACTGACTGACTGACTGGGTGGGTGACTGACTAGGTAGGTGACTGACTGACTGGGTGGGTGACTGACTGATGGGTTGAGTGACTTACTGATTGACTGAGTGGGTGACTAACTGACTCGGTGGGGGACTGACTGACTGGGTGGGTGACTGACTGGGTGGGTGGTGACTGACTGACTGACTGGTTGGGTGACTGACTGGGTGGGTGACTAACTGGGTGGGTTACTGAATGACTGACTGGGTAGGTTGGTGACTGGGTGGGTGACTGAATGACTGACTTGGTTGATTGACTGACTGACTGGGTGGGTGACTAACTGGGTAGTTGACTGAATGACTGACTAACAGGGTGGGTGACTGACTGACTGTGTCGGTGACTGACTGACTGGGTGGGTGACTGACTGGGTGGGTGACTGACTTGGTGGGTGACTGACTGACTGGGTGGGTGACTGACTGGGTGGGTGACTGACTGACTGGGTGGGTGACTGACTGACTGGGTGGGTGACCTATTGACTGACTGGGTGGGTGACTGAATGACTGACTGACTGGGTGGGTGACTGAATGACTGACTGACTGGGTGGGTGACTGACTGGGTGGGTGACTGACTGACTTACTGATTGGGTGGGTTACTGACTGGGTGGGTGACTGACTGGGTGGGTGACTAACTGGGTGGGTGGTGACTGACTGACTGACTGGTTGGGTGACTGACTGACTGGGTGGGTGACTAACTGGGTGGGTTACTGAATGACTGACTGGGTAGGTTGGTGACTGGGTGGGTGACTGAATGACTGACTTGGTGGGTGGGTGGGTGGGTGATTGACTGACTGACTGGGTAGGTGACTGACTGGGTGGTTGACTGAATGACTGACTAACAAGGTGGGTGACTGACTGACTGACTGACTGACTGGGTGGGTGACTGACTGACTGACTGACTGGGTGGGTGACTGACTGGGTGGGTGACTGATTGGGTGGGTGACTGACTGGGTGGGTGAATGACTGGGTGGGTGACTGACTGGGTGGGTGACTGACTGACTGCGTGACTTACTGACTGACTGGGTGGGTGACTGACTGACTGACTGGCTGGGTGACTGATTGACTGACTGGGTGGGTGACTGAATGACTGACTGACTGGGTGGGTGACTGACTGACTGACTGGGCGGGTGACTGACTGGGTGGGTGACTGACTGGGTGGGTGACTGACTAGGTAGGTGACTGATTGACTGGGTGGGTGACTGACTGACTGGGTGGGTGACTGACTGGGTGGGTGGTGACTGACTGACTGACTGGTTGGGTGACTGACTGACTGGGTGGGTGACTAACTGGGTGGGTTACTGAATGACTGACTGGGTGGGTTTGTGACTGGGTGGGTGACTGACTGACTGACTGGGTGGGTGACTGACTGGGTGGGTGACTGAATGACTGACTGGGTGGGTGGGTGGGTGATTGACTGACTGGGTGGGTGACTAACTGGGTGGTTGACTGAATGACTGACTAACAGGGTGGGTGACTGACTGGGTGGGTGACTGATTGACTGAGTGGTTGGGTCACTGACTGGGTGGGTGACTGAATGACTGACTTGGTGGGTGGGTGGGTGGGTGGGTGATTGACTGACTGACTGGGTGGGTGACTGACTAGGTAGGTGACTGACTGATTGGGTGGGTGACTGACTGATGGGTTGAGTGACTTACTGATTGACTGGGTGGGTGACTAACTGACTCGGTGGGGGACTGACTGACTGGGTGGGTGTCTGACTGGGTGGGTGGTGACTGACTGACTGACTGGTTGGGTGACTGACTGGGTGGGTGACTAACTGGGTGGGTTACTGAATGACTGACTTGGTGGGTGGGTGGGTGGGTGATTGACTGACTGACTGGGTAGGTGACTGACTGGGTGGTTGACTGAATGACTGACTAACAAGGTGGGTGACTGACTGACTGACTGACTGACTGGGTGGGTGACTGACTGACTGACTGACTGGGTGGGTGACTGACTGGGTGGGTGACTGACTGGGTGGGTGACTGACTGGGTGGGTGACTGACTGGGTGGGTGACTGACTGGGTGGGTGACTGACTGACTGCGTGACTTACTGACTGACTGGGTGGGTGACTGACTGACTGACTGGCTGGGTGACTGATTGACTGACTGGGTGGGTGACTGAATGACTGACTGACTGGGTGGGTGACTGACTGACTGACTGGGCGGGTGACTGACTGGGTGGGTGACTGACTGGGTGGGTGACTGACTAGGTAGGTGACTGACTGACTGGGTGGGTGACTGACTGACTGGGTGGGTGACTGACTGGGTGGGTGGTGACTGACTGACTGGTTGGGTAACTGACTGACTGGGTGGGTGACTAACTGGGTGGGTTACTGAATGACTGACTGGGTGGGTTGGTGACTGGGTGGGTGACTGACTGACTGACTGGGTGGGTGACTGACTGGGTGGGTGACTGAATGACTGACTGGGTGGGTGGGTGACTGACTGGGTGGTTGACTGAATGACTGACTAACAGGGTGGGTGACTTACTGGGTGGGTGACTGATTGACTGAGTGGTTGGGTCACTGACTGGGTGGGTGACTGAATGACTGACTTGTTGGGTGGGTGGGTGGGTGGTTGACTGAATGACTGACTAACAGGGTGGGTGACTGACTGACTGACTGACTGACTGGGTGGGTGACTGATTGACTGAGTGGTTGGGTCACTGACTGGGTGGGTGACTGAATGACTGACTTGGTGGGTGGGTGGGTGGGTGATTGACTGACTGACTGGGTGGGTGACTGACTAGGTAGGTGACTGACTGACTGGGTGGGTGAATGACTGATGGGTTGAGTGACTTACTGATTGACTGGGTGGGTGACTAACTGACTCGGTGGGGGACTGACTGACTGGGTGGGTGTCTGACTGGGTGGGTGGTGACTGACTGACTGACTGGTTGGGTGACTGACTGGGTGGGTGACTAACTGGGTGGGTTACTGAATGACTGACTGGGTGGGTTTGTGACTGGGTGGGTGACTGACTGACTGACTGGGTGGGTGACTGACTGGGTGGGTGACTGAATGACTGACTGGGTGGGTGGGTGGGTGATTGACTGACTGGGTGGGTGACTAACTGGGTGGTTGACTGAATGACTGACTAACAGGGTGGGTGACTGACTGGGTGGGTGACTGATTGACTGAGTGGTTGGGTCACTGACTGGGTGGGTGACTGAATGACTGACTTGGTGGGTGGGTGGGTGGGTGGGTGATTGACTGACTGACTGGGTGGGTGACTGACTAGGTAGGTGACTGACTGATTGGGTGGGTGACTGACTGATGGGTTGAGTGACTTACTGATTGACTGGGTGGGTGACTAACTGACTCGGTGGGGGACTGACTGACTGGGTGGGTGTCTGACTGGGTGGGTGGTGACTGACTGACTGACTGGTTGGGTGACTGACTGGGTGGGTGACTAACTGGGTGGGTTACTGAATGACTGACTTGGTGGGTGGGTGGGTGGGTGATTGACTGACTGACTGGGTAGGTGACTGACTGGGTGGTTGACTGAATGACTGACTAACAAGGTGGGTGACTGACTGACTGACTGACTGACTGACTGGGTGGGTGACTGACTGACTGACTGACTGGGTGGGTGACTGACTGGGTGGGTGACTGACTGGGTGGGTGACTGACTGGGTGGGTGACTGACTGGGTGGGTGACTGACTGGGTGGGTGACTGACTGACTGCGTGACTTACTGACTGACTGGGTGGGTGACTGACTGACTGACTGGCTGGGTGACTGATTGACTGACTGGGTGGGTGACTGAATGACTGACTGACTGGGTGGGTGACTGACTGACTGACTGGGCGGGTGACTGACTGGGTGGGTGACTGACTGGGTGGGTGACTGACTAGGTAGGTGACTGACTGACTGGGTGGGTGACTGACTGACTGGGTGGGTGACTGACTGGGTGGGTGGTGACTGACTGACTGGTTGGGTAACTGACTGACTGGGTGGGTGACTAACTGGGTGGGTTACTGAATGACTGACTGGGTGGGTTGGTGACTGGGTGGGTGACTGACTGACTGACTGGGTGGGTGACTGACTGGGTGGGTGACTGAATGACTGACTGGGTGGGTGGGTGACTGACTGGGTGGTTGACTGAATGACTGACTAACAGGGTGGGTGACTTACTGGGTGGGTGACTGATTGACTGAGTGGTTGGGTCACTGACTGGGTGGGTGACTGAATGACTGACTTGTTGGGTGGGTGGGTGGGTGGTTGACTGAATGACTGACTAACAGGGTGGGTGACTGACTGACTGACTGACTGGGTGGGTGACTGATTGACTGAGTGGTTGGGTCACTGACTGGGTGGGTGACTGAATGACTGACTTGGTGGGTGGGTGGGTGGGTGATTGACTGACTGACTGGGTGGGTGACTGACTAGGTAGGTGACTGACTGACTGGGTGGGTGAATGACTGATGGGTTGAGTGACTTACTGATTGACTGGGTGGGTGACTAACTGACTCGGTGGGGGACTGACTGACTGGGTGGGTGTCTGACTGGGTGGGTGGTGACTGACTGACTGACTGGTTGGGTGACTGACTGGGTGGGTGACTAACTGGGTGGGTTACTGAATGACTGACTGGGTAGGTTGGTGACTGGGTGGGTGACTGAATGACTGACTTGGTTGATTGACTGACTGACTGGGTGGGTGACTAACTGGGTAGTTGACTGAATGACTGACTAACAGGGTGGGTGACTGACTGACTGTGTCGGTGACTGACTGACTGACTGACTGGGTGGGTGACTGACTGGGTGGGTGACTGACTTGGTGGGTGACTGACTGACTGGGTGGGTGACTGACTGGGTGGGTGACTGACTGACTGGGTGGGTGACTGACTGACTGGGTGGGTGACTGATTGACTGACTGGGTGGGTGACTGAATGACTGACTGACTGGGTGGGTGACTGAATGACTGACTGACTGGGTGGGTGACTGACTGGGTGGGTGACTGACTGACTTACTGATTGGGTGGGTTACTGACTGGGTGGGTGACTGACTGGGTGGGTGACTGACTGGGTGGGTGACTGACTGGGTGGGTGGTGACTGACTGACTGACTGGTTTGGTGACGGACTGACTGGGTGGGTGACTAACGGGGTGGGTTACTGAATGACTGACTGGATAGGTTGGTGACTGGGTGGGTGACTGAATGACTGACTTGGTGGGTGGGTGGGTGGGTGGGTGGGTGATTGACTGACTGACTGGGTAGGTGACTGACTGGGTGGTTGACTGAAGGACTGACTAACAAGGTGGGTGACTGACTGACTGACTGACTGACTGGGTGGGTGACTGACTGACTAACTGACTGACTGGGTGGGTGACTGACTGGGTGGGTGACTGACTGGGTGGGTGACTGACTGGGTGGGTGACTGACTGGGTGGGTGACTGACTGGGTGGGTGACTGACTGACTGCGTGACTTACTGACTGACTGGGTGGGTGACTGACTGACTGACTGGCTGGGTGACTGAATGACTGACTGACTGGGTGGGTGACTGACTGACTGACTGGGCGGGTGACTGACTGGGTGGGTGACTGACTGGGTGGGTGACTGACTGGGTGGGTGACTGACTAGGTAGGTGACTGGCTGACTGGGTGGGTGACTGACTGACTGGGTGGGTGACTGACTGGGTGGGTGGTGACTGACTGACTGGTTGGGTGACTGAATGACTGGGTGGGTGACTAACTGGGTGGGTTACTGAATGACTGACTGGGTGGTTTGGTGAATGGGTGGGTGACTGACTGACTGACTGGGTGGGTGACTGACTGGGTGGGTGACTGAATGACTGACTGGGTGGGTGGGTGATTGACTGACTGGGTGGGTGACTGACTGGGTGGTTGACTGAATGACTGACTAACAGGGTGGGTGACTGACTGGGTGGGTGACTGATTGACTGAGTGGTTGGGTCACTGACTGGGTGGGTAACTGAATGACTGACTTGGTGGGTGGGTGATTGACTGACTGACTGGGTGGGTCACTGACTAGGTAGGTGACTGACTGACTGGGTGGGTGACTGACTGATGGGTTGAGTGACTTACTGATTGACTGGGTGGGTAACTAACTGACTCGATGGGGGACTGGCTGACTGTGTGGGTGGTGACTGACTGACTGACTGGTTGGGTGACTGACTGGGTGGGTGACTAACTGGGTGGGTTACTGAATGACTGACTGGGTAGGTTGGTGACTGGGTGGGTGACTGACTGACTGACTGGGTGGGTGGGTGACTGACTGGGTGGGTGACTGAATGACTGACTTGGTTGATTGATTGACTGACTGGGTGGGTGACTAACTGGGTAGTTGACTGAATGACTGACTAACAGGGTGGGTGACTGACTGACTGTGTCGGTGACTGACTGACTGACTGGGTGGGTGACTGACTGGGTGGGTGACTGACTTGGTGGGTGACTGACTGACTGGGTGGGTGACTGACTGGGTGGGTGACTGACTGACTGGGTGGGTGACTGACTGACTGGGTGGGTGACTGATTGACTGACTGGGTGGGTGACTGAATGACTGACTGACTGGGTGGGTGACTGAATGACTGACTGACTGGGTGGGTGACTGACTGGGTGGGTGACTGACTGACTTACTGATTGGGTGGGTTACTGACTGGGTTGGTGACTGACTGGGTGGGTGACTGACTGGGTGGGTGGTGACTGACTGACTGACTGGTTGGGTGACTGACTGACTGGGTGGGTGACTAACTGGGTGGGTTACTGAATGACTGACTGGGTAGATTGGTGACTGGGTGGGTGACTGAATGACTGACTTTGGGTGATTGACTGACTGACTGGGTAGGTGACTGACTGGGTGGTTGACTGAATGACTGACTAACAAGGTGGGTGACTGACTGACTGACTGGGTGGGTGACTGACTGACTGACTGGGTGGGTGACTGACTGGGTGGGTGACTGACTGGGTGGGTGACTGACTGGGTGGGTGACTGACTGGGTGGGTGACTGACTGGGTGGGTGACTGACTGACTGACTGCGTGACTTACTGACTGACTGGGTGGGTGACTGACTGACTGACTGACTGACTGGCTGGGTGACTGATTGACTGACTGGGTGGGTGACTGAATGACTGACTGACTGGGTGGGTGACTGACTGACTGACTGGGCGGGTGACTGACTGGGTGGGTTACTGACTGGGTGGGTGACTGACTAGGTAGGTGACTGACTGACTGGGTGGGTGACTGACTGACTGGGTGGGTGACTGACTGGGTGGGTGGTGACTGACTGACTGACTGGTTGGGTGACTGACTGACTGGGTGGGTGACTAACTGGGTGGGTGACTGATTGACTGACTGGGTGGGTGACTGAATGACTGACTGACTGGGTGGGTGACTGACTGACTGACTGGGCGGGTGACTGACTGGGTGGGTGACTGACTGGGTGGGTGACTGACTAGGTAGGTGACTGACTGACTGGGTGGGTGACTGACTGACTGGGTGGGTGACTGACTGGGTGGGTGGTGACTGACTGACTGACTGGTTGGGTGACTGACTGACTGGGTGGGTGACTAACTGGGTGGGTTACTGAATGACTGACTGGGTGGGTTGGTGACTGGGTGGGTGACTGACTGACTGACTGGGTGGGTGACTGACTGGGTGGGTGACTGAATGACTGACTGGGTGGGTGGGTGATTGACTGACTGGGTGGGTGACTGACTGGGTGGTTGACTGAATGACTGACTAACAGGGTGGGTGACTGACTGGGTGGGTGACTGATTGACTGAGTGGTTGGGTCACTGACTGGGTGGGTGACTGAATGACTGACTTGTTGGGTGGGTGGGTGGTTGACTGAATGACTGACTAACAGGGTGGGTGACTGACTGACTGACTGACTGGGTGGGTGACTGATTGACTGAGTGGTTGGGTCACTGACTGGGTGGGTGACTGAATGACTGACTTGGTGGGTGGGTGGGTGGGTGATTGACTGACTGACTGGGTGGGTGACTGACTAGGTAGGTGACTGACTGACTGGGTGGGTGACTGACTGATGGGTTGAGTGACTTACTGATTGACTGGGTGGGTGACTAACTGACTCGGTGGGGGACTGACTGACTGGGTGGGTGTCTGACTGGGTGGGTGGTGACTGACTGACTGACTGGTTGGGTGACTGACTGGGTGGGTGACTAACTGGGTGGGTTACTGAATGACTGACTGGGTAGGTTGGTGACTGGGTGGGTGACTGAATGACTGACTTGGTTGATTGACTGACTGACTGGGTGGGTGACTAACTGGGTAGTTGACTGAATGACTGACTAACAGGGTGGGTGACTGACTGACTGTGTCGGTGACTGACTGACTGGGTGGGTGACTGACTGGGTGGGTGACTGACTTGGTGGGTGACTGACTGACTGGGTGGGTGACTGACTGGGTGGGTGACTGACTGACTGGGTGGGTGACTGACTGACTGGGTGGGTGACTGATTGACTGACTGGGTGGGTGACTGAATGACTGACTGACTGGGTGGGTGACTGAATGACTGACTGACTGGGTGGGTGACTGACTGGGTGGGTGACTGACTGACTTACTTACTGATTGGGTGGGTTACTGACTGGGTGGGTGACTGACTGGGTGGGTGACTGACTGGGTGGGTGACTGACTGGGTGGGTGGTGACTGACTGACTGGTTGGGTGACTGACTGACTGGGTGGGTGACTAACTCGGTGGGTTACTGAATGACTGACTGGGTAGGTTGGTGACTGGGTGGGTGACTGAATGACTGACTTGGTGGGTGGGTGGGTGGGTGGGTGATTGACTGACTGACTGGGTAGGTGACTGACTGGGTGGTTGACTGAATGACTGACTAACAAGTTGTGTGACTGACTGACTGACTGACTGGGTGGGTGACTGACTGACTGACTGACTGGGTGGGTGACTGACGGGGTGGGTGACTGACTGGGTGGGTGACTGACTGGGTGGGTGACTGACTGGGTGGGTGACTGACTGGGTGGGTGACTGACTGGGTGGGTGACTGACTGACTGCGTGACTTACTGACTGACTGGGTGGGTGACTGACTGACTGACTGACTGGCTGGGTGACTGATTGACTGACTGGGTGGGTGACTGAATGACTGACTGACTGGGTGGGTGACTGACTGACTGACTGGGCGGGTGACTGACTGGGTGGGTGACTGACTGGGTGGGTGACTGACTAGGTAGGTGACTGGCTGACTGGGTGGGTGGATGACTGACTGACTGGGTGGGTGACTGACTGGGTGGGTGGTGACTGACTGACTGACTGGTTGGGTGACTGAATGACTGGGTGGGTGACTAACTGGGTGGGTTACTGAATGACTGACTGGGTGGTTTGGTGAATGGGTGGGTGACTGACTGACTGACTGGGTGGGTGACTGACTGGGTGGGTGACTGAATGACTGACTGGGTGGGTGGGTGATTGACTGACTGGGTGGGTGACTGACTGGGTGGTTGACTGAATGACTGACTAACAGGGTGGGTGACTGACTGGGTGGGTGACTGATTGACTGAGTGGTTGGGTCACTGACTGGGTGGGTAACTGAATGACTGACTTGGTGGGTGGGTGGGTGGGTGATTGACTGACTGACTGGGTGGGTCACTGACTAGGTAGGTGACTGACTGACTGGGTGGGTGACTGACTGATGGGTTGAGTGACTTACTGATTGACTGGGTGGGTGACTAACTGACTCGATGGGGTCTGACTGACTGTGTGGGTGGTGACTGACTGACTGACTGGTTGGGTGACTGACTGGGTGGGTGACTAACTGGGTGGGTTACTGAATGACTGACTGGGTAGGTTGGTGACTGGGTGGGTGACTGACTGACTGACTGGGTGGGTGGGTGACTGACTGGGTGGGTGACTGAATGACTGACTTGGTTGATTGACTGACTGACTGGGTGGGTGACTAACTGGGTAGTTGACTGAATGACTGACTAACAGGGTGGGTGACTGACTGACTGTGTCGGTGATTGACTGACTGACTGGGTGGTTGACTGACTGGGTGGGTGACTGACTTGGTGGGTGACTGACTGACTGGGTGGGTGACTGACTGGGTGGGTGACTGACTGACTGGGTGGGTGACTGACTGACTGGGTGGGTGACTGTTTGACTGACTGGGTGGGTGACTGAATGACTGACTGACTGGGTGGGTGACTGAATGACTGACTGACTGGGTGGGTGACTGACTGGGTGGGTGACTGACTGACTTACTGATTGGGTGGGTTACTGACTGGGTGGGTGACTGACTGGGTGGGTGACTGACTGGGTGGGTGGTGACTGACTGACTGGTTGGGTGACTGACTGACTGGGTGGGTGACTAACTGGGTGGGTTACATAATGACTGACTGGGTAGGTTGGTGACTGGGTGGGTGACTGAATGACTGACTTTGGGTGATTGACTGACTGACTAGGTAGGTGACTGACTGGGTAGTTGACTGAATGACTGACTAACAAGGTGGGTGACTGACTGACTGACTGACTGGGTGGGTGACTGACTGAATGACTGGGTGACTGACTGGGTGGGTGACTGACTGGGTGGGTGACTGACTGGGTGGGTGACTGACTGGGTGGGTGACTGACTGGGTGGGTGACTGACTGACTGGGTGACTTACTGACTGACTGGGTGGGTGACTGACTGACTGGCTGGGTGACTGATTGACTGACTGGGTTGGCGACTGAATGACTGACTGACTGGGTGGGTGACTGACTGGGTGGGTGACTGACTGGGTGGGTGACTGACTAGGTAGGTGACTGACTGACTGGGTGGGTGACTGACTGACTGACTGGGTGGGTGACTGACTGACTGGGTGGGTGATTGACTGACTGGGTGGGTGACTGACTGGGTGGGTGGGTGACTGACTGACTGACTGGGTGGATGACTGACTGAGTGGGTGGTGACTGCCTGACTGGTTGGGTGACTGACTGACTGGGTGGGTGACTGACTGACTGGGTGGGTGAGTGACTGACTGGGTGGGTGACTGACTGACTTACTGACTGGGTTAATGACTGGGTGGGTGAATGACTGGGTGGGTGACTGACTGGGTGGGTGGGTGACTGACTAGGTAGGTGACTGACTGACTGGGTGGGTGACTGTCTGATGGGTTGCGTGACTGACTGACTGGGTGGGTGACTAACTGACTCGGTGGGGGACTGACTGACTGGGTGGGTGACTGACTGACTGGGTGGGTGGTGACTGACTGACTGGTTGGGTGACTGACTGACTGGGTGGGTGACTAACTGGGTGGGTTACTGAATGACTGACTGGGTGGGTTGGTGACTGGGTGGGTGACTGACTGACTGACTGGGTGGGTGACTGACTGGGTGGGTGACTGAATGACTGACTGGGTGGGTGGGTGATTGACTGACTGGGTGGGTGACTGACTGGGTGGTTGACTGAATGACTGACTAACAGGGTGGGTGACTGACTGACTGACTGTCTGGGTGGGTGACTGATTGACTGAGTGGTTGGGTCACTGACTGGGTGGGTGACTGAATTACTGACTTGGTGGGTGGGTGGCTGGGTGGGTGATTGACTGACTGACTGGGTGGGTGACTGACTAGGTAGGTGACTGACTGACTGGGTGGGTGACTGACTGATGGGTTGAGTGACTTACTGATTGACTGGGTGGGTGACTAACTGACTCGTGGGGGACTGACTGACTGGGTGGGTGACTGACTGGGTGGGTGGTGACTGACTGACTGACTGGTTGGGTGACTGACTGGGTGGGTGACTAACTGGGTGGGTTACTGAATGACTGACTGGGTAGGTTGGTGACTGGGTGGGTGACTGACTGACTGACTGACTGGGTGGGTGGGTGACTGACTGGGTGGGTGACTGAATGACTGACTTGGTTGATTGACTGACTGTGTGGGTGACTAACTGGGTAGTTGACTAAATGACTGACTAACAGGGTGGGTGACTGACTGACTGGGTGGGTGACTGACTGGGTGGGTGGTGACTGACTGACTGGGTAACTTACTGACTGACTGGGTGGGTGACTGACTGACTGGCTGGGTGACTGATTGACTGACTGGGTGGGTGATTGAATGACTGACTGACTGGGTGGGTGACTGACTGACTGACTGACTGGGCGGGTGACTGACTGGGTGGGTGACTGACTGACTGGGTGGGTGACTGACTGGGTGGGTGACTGACTGACTGGGTGTGTGACTGACTGGGTGGGTGACTGACTGGTTGGGTGACTGACTGGGTAGGTGACTGACTGGGTGGGTGACTGACTGGGTGGGTGACTGACTGGGTGGGTGACTGACTGGGTGGGTGACTGACTGGGTGGGTGACTGACTGGGTGGGTGACTGACTGACTGGGTGGGTGACTGACTGACTGGGTGGGTGACTGACTGACTGGGTGGGTGACTGAATGACTGACTGACTGTGTGGGTGACTGACTGACTGACTGGGTGGGTGACTGACTGGGTGGGTGGGTGACTGACTGACTTACTGACTGGGTGGGTTACTGACTGGGTGGGTGACTGACTGGGTGGGTGACTGACTGGGTGGGTGACTAATTGAGTGGGTGACTGACTTGTTAGGTGACTGACTGACAGGGTGGGTGACTGAATGACTGACTGACTGGGTAGGTGGGTGACTGACTGACTGGGTGGGTGAGTGACTGACAGACTGGGTGGGTGACTAATTGAGTGGGTGACTGACTTGTTAGGTGACTGACTGACTGGGTGGGTGACTGAATGACTGACTGGGTGGGTGGGTGACTGACTGACTGGGTGGATGACTGACTTGGTGGGTGGTGACTGACTGACTGGTTGGGTGACTGACTGGGTGGCTTACTGAATGACTGACTGGGTGGGTGACTTTGACTGACTGGGTGGGTGACTGACTGGGTGGGTTACTGAATGACTGACTAACTGGGTGGGTGACTGACTGACTGGGTGGGTGACTGACTGACTGACTGACTGGGTGGGTGACTGACTGGGTGGGTGACTGAATGACTGACTTGGTGGGTGGGTGGTTGACTGACAGACTGACTGGGTGGGTGACTGACTGACAGACTGGGTGGGTGACTGACTGACTGGGTGACTGACTGGGTGGGTGACTGACTGGGTGGGTGACTGTCTGACTGTGTGGGTGACTGACTGGGTGGATGACTTACTGGGTTGGTGACTGACTGGGTGGGTGACTGACAGACTGGGTGACTGACTGACTGGGTGGGTGGCTGACTGGGTGGATGACTGACTGGGTGGGTGGGTGGGTGACTGACTGACTGACTTGGTGACTGACTGACTGGGTGACTGACTGAGTGGGTGACTGACTGGGTGGGTGGGTGGGTGACTGACTGGGTGGGTGTGTGACTGATTGGGTGGGTGACTGACTGGGTGGGTGACTGACTGACTGGGTGGGTGACTGACTGACTGACTGGGTGTGTGACTGACTGACTGGGTGGATGGGAGACTGGGTGGGTGGGTGACTGACTGACTGATTGGGTGGTTTACTGAATGACTGACTGGGTGGGGGGGTGACTGACTGACTGACTGACTGACTGACTGACTGGGTGGGTGACTGACTGACTGGGTGACTGACTGGGTAGGTGACTGACTGGTTGGGTGACTGACTGGGTGGGTGACTGACAGGGTGGGTGACTGACTGGGTTGGGTGACTGACTGGGTAGGTTACTGACTGGGTGGGTGACTGACTGGGTGGGTGACTGACTGACTGACTGACTGGGTGACTGACTGGGTGGGTGACTGACTGACTGGGTGACTGACTGACTGACTGGGTGACTGACTGACTTGGTGGGTGGTGACTGACTGACTGGTTGGGTGACTGACTGGGTGGGTTACTGAATGACTGACTGGGTGGGTGACTTTGACTGACTGGGTGGGTGACTGACTGGGTGGGTTACTGAATGACTGACTAACTGGGTGGGTGGGTGACTGACTGACTGGGTGGGACTGACTGACTGACTGACTGGGTGGGTGACTGACTGGGTGGGTGACTGAATGACTGACTTGGTGGGTGGGTGGTTGACTGACAGACTGACTGGGTGGGTGACTGACTGGGTGGGTGACTGACTGACAGACTGGGTGGGTGACTGACTGACTGGGTGACTGACTGGGTGGGTGACTGACTGGGTGGGTGACTGTCTGACTGGGTGGGTGACTGACTGGGTGGATGACTTACTGGGTGGGTGACTGACTGGGTGGGTGACTGACAGACTGGGTGACTGACTGACTGGGTGGGTGGCTGACTGGGTGGATGACTGACTGGGTGGGTGGGTGGGTGGGTGACTGACTGACTGACTTGGTGACTGACTGGGTGACTGACTGGGTGGGTGACTGACTGGGTGGGTGACTGACTGGGTGGGTGGGTGTGTGACTGACTGGGTGGGTGTGTGACTGACTGGGTGGGTGACTGACTGGGTGGGTGACTGACTGACTGACTGGGTGTGTGACTGACTGACTGGGTGGATGGGTGACTGGGTGGATGGATGACTGACTCACTGATTGGGTGGGTGACTGAATGACTGACTGGGTGGTGGGGTGACTGACTGACTGACTGACTGGGTGGGTGACTGACTGACTGACTTACTGGGTGACTGACTGGGTAGGTGACTGACTGGGTGGGTGACTGACTGGGTGGGTGACTGATAGGGTGGGTGACTGACTGGGTTGGGTGACTGACTGGGTGGGTGACTGACTGGGTGGGTGACTGACTGGGTGGGTGACTGACTGACTGGGTGACTGACTGGGTGGGTGACTGACTGACTGGGTGACTGACTGACTGACTGGGTGACTGACTGACTGGGTGACTGACTGACTGGGTGACTGACTGGGTGACTGACTGCGTGACTGACTGATTGGGTGACTGACTTACTGGGTGACTGACTGACTGGGTGACTGACTGACTGGGTGGGTGACTGACTGATTGGTGGGTGACTGACTGACTAACTGGGTGGGTGACTGACTGACTGGGTGGGTGACTGACTGACTGACTGGATGGGTGACTGACTGACTGACTGACTGACTGGGTGGGTGACTGACTGACTGACTGGGTGGGTGACTGACTGACTGACTGGGTGGGTGAATGACTGACTGGGTGGGGGACTGACTGACTTGGTGGGTGACTGACTGGGTGGGTGGTGACTGACTGACTGACTGGTTGGGTGACTGACTGACTGGGTGGGTGACTAACTGGGTGGGTTACTGAATGACTGACTAGGTAGGTTGGTGACTGGGTGGGTGACTGACTGACTGGGTGGGTGACTGAATGACTGACTGGGTGTGGGGGTGACTGACTGACTGACTGGGTGGGTGACTGACTGAATGACTGACTAGGTGACTGACTGGGTAGGTGACTGACTGGGTGGGTGACTGACTGGGTGGGTGACTGATAGGGTGGGTGACTGACTGGGTTGGGTGACTGACTGGGTGGGTGACTGACTGGGTGGGTGACTGACTGGGTGGGTGACTGGCTGACTGACTGACTGGGTGACTGACTGGGTGGGTGACTGACTGACTGGGTGACTGACTGACTGACTGACTGGGTGACTGACTGACAGGGTGACTGACTGACTGGGTGACTGACTGACTGGGTGTGTGACTGACTGGGTGACTGACTGGGTGACTGACTGACTGCATGACTGACTGATTGGGTGACTGACTTACTGGGTGACTGACTGACTGGGTGACTGACTGACTGGGTGGGTGACTGACTGATTGGTGGGTGACTGACTGACTAACTGGGTGGGTGACTGACTGACTGGTTGGGTGACTGACTGACTTACTGGGTGGGTGACTGACTGACTGACTGACTGACTGACTGACTGGGTGGGTGACTGACTGACTGGGTGGGTGACTGACTGACTGACTGGGTGACTGACTGGGTGGGTGACTGACTGACTGCGTGACTGACTGACTGACTGACTGGGTGACTGACTGACAGGGTGACTGACTGACTGACTGGGTGACTGACTGACTGGGTGACTGACTGACTGGGTGACTGACTGGGTGACTGACTGACTGCGTGACTGACTGATTGGGTGACTGACTTACTGGGTGACTGACTGACTGGGTGACTGACTGACTGGGTGGGTGACTGACTGATTGGTGGGTGACTGACTGACTAACTGGGTGGGTGGGTGACTGTCTGACTGGGTGGGTGACTGACTGACTTACTGGGTGGGTGACTGACTGACTGACTGACTGACTGACTGGGTGGGTGACTGACTGACTGACTGGGTGGGTGAATGACTGACTGGGTGGGGGACTCACTGACTTGGTGGGTGACTGACTGGGTGGGTGGTGACTGACTGACTGACTGGTTGGGTGACTGAATGACTGGGTGGGTGACTGACTGGGTGGGTGACTGAATGACTGACTTGGTGGGTGGGTGGGTGATTGACTGACTGACTGGGTAGGTTACTGACAGGGTGGTTGACTGAATGACTGACTAACAGGGTGGGTGACTGACTGACTGACTGACTGACTGGGTGGGTGACTGACTGACTAACTGACTGGGTGGGTGACTGACTGGGTGGGTGACTGACTGGGTGGGTGACTGACTGACTGGGTGGGTGACTGACTGGGTGGGTGACTGACTGGGTGGGTGACTGACTGGGTGGGTGACTGACTGACTGGGTGACTTACTGACTGACTGGGTGGGTGATTGACTGACTGACTGGGTGGGTGACTGATTGACTGACTGGGTGGGTGACTGAATGACTGACTGACTGGGTGGTTGACTGACTGACTGACTGACTGGGCGGGTGACTGACTGGGTGGGTGACTGACTTACTGACTGGGTGGTTTAATGACTGGGTGTGTGACTGACAGGGTGGGTGACTGACTGAGTAGGTGACTGACTGACTGGGTGGGTGACTGACTGACTGACTGGGTAGGTGGGTGACTGACTGACTGGGTGGGGGACTGACTGACTGGGTGGGTGAATGACTGACTGTGTGGGTGACTGACTGACTGGGTGGATGACTGACTGGGTGGGTGGTGACTGACTGACTGGTTGGGTGACTGACTGACTGGGTGGGTGACTGGGTGGGTGACTTTGGGTGACTGACTGACTGAGTGACTGACTGGGTGACTGACTGCGTGACTGACTGATTGGGTGACTGACTTACTGGGTGACTGACTGACTGGGTGACTGACTGACTGGGTGGGTGACTGACTGACTGGGTGACTGACTGGGTGTGTGACTGACTGACTGGGTGACTGACTGACTGACTGGGTGACTGACTGACTGACTGGGTGACTGACTGATTGGGTGACTGACTGACTGGGTGACTGACTGGGTGACTGACTGCGTGACTGACTGATTGGGTGACTGACTTACTGGGTGACTGACTGACTGGGTGACTGACTGATTGGTGGGTGACTGACTGACTAACTGGGTGGGTGACTGACTGACTGGGTGGGTGACTGACTGACTGACTGGATGGGTGACTGACTGACTGACTGACTGACTGGGTAGGTGACTGACTGACTGGGTGGGTGACTGACTGACTGACTGGGTGGGTGAATGACTGACTGGGTGGGGGACTGACTGACTTGGTGGGTGACTAACTGGGTGGGTGGTGACTGACTGACTGACTGGTTGGGTGACTGACTGACTGGGTGGGTGACTAACTGGGTGGGTTACTGAATGACTGACTAGGTAGGTTGGTGACTGGGTGGGTGACTGACTGACTGGGTGGGTGACTGAATGACTGACTGGGTGTGGGGGTGACTGACTGACTGACTGGGTGGGTGACTGACTGACTGACTGACTAGGTGACTGACTGGGTAGGTGACTGACAGGGTGGGTGACTGACTGGGTGGGTGACTGATAGGGTGGGTGACTGACTGGGTTGGGTGACTGACTGGGTGGGTGACTGACTGGGTGGGTGACTGACTGGGTGGGTGACTGACTGACTGGGTGTGTGACTGACTGGGTGGGTGACTGACTGGTTGGGTGACTGACTGGGTAGGTGACTGACTGGGTGGGTGACTGACTGGGTGGGTGACTGACTGGGTGGGTGACTGACTGGGTGGGTGACTGACTGGGTGGGTGACTGACTGGGTGGGTGACTGACTGACTGGGTGGGTGACTGACTGACTGGGTGGGTGACTGACTGACTGGGTGGGTGACTGAATGACTGACTGACTGTGTGGGTGACTGACTGACTGACTGGGTGGGTGACTGACTGGGTGGGTGGGTGACTGACTGACTTACTGACTGGGTGGGTTACTGACTGGGTGGGTGACTGACTGGGTGGGTGACTGACTGGGTGGGTGACTAATTGAGTGGGTGACTGACTTGTTAGGTGACTGACTGACTGGGTGGGTGACTGAATGACTGACTGACTGGGTAGGTGGGTGACTGACTGACTGGGTGGGTGAGTGACTGACAGACTGGGTGGGTGACTAATTGAGTGGGTGACTGACTTGTTAGGTGACTGACTGACTGGGTGGGTGACTGAATGACTGACTGGGTGGGTGGGTGACTGACTGACTGGGTGGATGACTGACTTGGTGGGTGGTGACTGACTGACTGGTTGGGTGACTGACTGGGTGGCTTACTGAATGACTGACTGGGTGGGTGACTTTGACTGACTGGGTGGGTGACTGACTGGGTGGGTTACTGAATGACTGACTAACTGGGTGGGTGACTGACTGACTGGGTGGGTGACTGACTGACTGACTGACTGGGTGGGTGACTGACTGGGTGGGTGACTGAATGACTGACTTGGTGGGTGGGTGGTTGACTGACAGACTGACTGGGTGGGTGACTGACTGACAGACTGGGTGGGTGACTGACTGACTGGGTGACTGACTGGGTGGGTGACTGACTGGGTGGGTGACTGTCTGACTGTGTGGGTGACTGACTGGGTGGATGACTTACTGGGTTGGTGACTGACTGGGTGGGTGACTGACAGACTGGGTGACTGACTGACTGGGTGGGTGGCTGACTGGGTGGATGACTGACTGGGTGGGTGGGTGGGTGACTGACTGACTGACTTGGTGACTGACTGACTGGGTGACTGACTGAGTGGGTGACTGACTGGATGGGTGGGTGGGTGACTGACTGGGTGGGTGTGTGACTGATTGGGTGGGTGACTGACTGGGTGGGTGACTGACTGACTGGGTGGGTGACTGACTGACTGACTGGGTGTGTGACTGACTGACTGGGTGGATGGGAGACTGGGTGGGTGGGTGACTGACTGACTGATTGGGTGGTTTACTGAATGACTGACTGGGTGGGGGGGTGACTGACTGACTGACTGACTGACTGACTGACTGGGTGGGTGACTGACTGACTGGGTGACTGACTGGGTAGGTGACTGACTGGTTGGGTGACTGACTGGGTGGGTGACTGACAGGGTGGGTGACTGACTGGGTTGGGTGACTGACTGGGTAGGTTACTGACTGGGTGGGTGACTGACTGGGTGGGTGACTGACTGACTGACTGACTGGGTGACTGACTGGGTGGGTGACTGACTGACTGGGTGACTGACTGACTGACTGGGTGACTGACTGACTTGGTGGGTGGTGACTGACTGACTGGTTGGGTGACTGACTGGGTGGGTTACTGAATGACTGACTGGGTGGGTGACTTTGACTGACTGGGTGGGTGACTGACTGGGTGGGTTACTGAATGACTGACTAACTGGGTGGGTGGGTGACTGACTGACTGGGTGGGACTGACTGACTGACTGACTGGGTGGGTGACTGACTGGGTGGGTGACTGAATGACTGACTTGGTGGGTGGGTGGTTGACTGACAGACTGACTGGGTGGGTGACTGACTGGGTGGGTGACTGACTGACAGACTGGGTGGGTGACTGACTGACTGGGTGACTGACTGGGTGGGTGACTGACTGGGTGGGTGACTGTCTGACTGGGTGGGTGACTGACTGGGTGGATGACTTACTGGGTGGGTGACTGACTGGGTGCGTGACTGACAGACTGGGTGACTGACTGACTGGGTGGGTGGCTGACTGGGTGGATGACTGACTGGGTGGGTGGGTGGGTGGGTGACTGACTGACTGACTTGGTGACTGACTGGGTGACTGACTGGGTGGGTGACTGACTGGGTGGGTGACTGACTGGGTGGGTGGGTGTGTGACAGACTGGGTGGGTGTGTGACTGACTGGGTGGGTGACTGACTGGGTGGGTGACTGACTGACTGACTGGGTGTGTGACTGACTGACTGGGTGGATGGGTGACTGGGTGGATGGATGACTGACTCACTGATTGGGTGGGTGACTGAATGACTGACTGGGTGGTGGGGTGACTGACTGACTGACTGACTGGGTGGGTGACTGACTGACTGACTTACTGGGTGACTGACTGGGTAGGTGACTGACTGGGTGGGTGACTGACTGGGTGGGTGACTGATAGGGTGGGTGACTGACTGGGTTGGGTGACTGACTGGGTGGGTGACTGACTGGGTGGGTGACTGACTGGGTGGGTGACTGACTGACTGGGTGACTGACTGGGTGGGTGACTGACTGACTGGGTGACTGACTGACTGACTGACTGGGTGACTGACTGACTGGGTGACTGACTGACTGGGTGACTGACTGGGTGACTGACTGCGTGACTGACTGATTGGGTGACTGACTTACTGGGTGACTGACTGACTGGGTGACTGACTGACTGGGTGGGTGACTGACTGATTGGTGGGTGACTGACTGACTAACTGGGTGGGTGACTGACTGACTGGGTGGGTGACTGACTGACTGACTGGATGGGTGACTGACTGACTGACTGACTGACTGACTGGGTGGGTGACTGACTGACTGGGTGGGTGACTGACTGACTGACTGGGTGGGTGAATGACTGACTGGGTGGGGGACTGACTGACTTGGTGGGTGACTGACTGGGTGGGTGGTGACTGACTGACTGACTGGTTGGGTGACTGACTGACTGGGTGGGTGACTAACTGGGTGGGTTACTGAATGACTGACTAGGTAGGTTGGTGACTGGGTGGGTGACTGACTGACTGGGTGGGTGACTGAATGACTGACTGGGTGTGGGGGTGACTGACTGACTGACTGGGTGGGTGACTGACTGAATGACTGACTAGGTGACTGACTGGGTAGGTGACTGACTGGGTGGGTGACTGACTGGGTGGGTGACTGATAGGGTGGGTGACTGACTGGGTTGGGTGACTGACTGGGTGGGTGACTGACTGGGTGGGTGACTGACTGGGTGGGTGACTGGCTGACTGACTGACTGGGTGACTGACTGGGTGGGTGACTGACTGACTGGGTGACTGACTGACTGACTGACTGGGTGACTGACTGACAGGGTGACTGACTGACTGGGTGACTGACTGACTGGGTGTGTGACTGACTGGGTGACTGACTGGGTGACTGACTGACTGCATGACTGACTGATTGGGTGACTGACTTACTGGGTGACTGACTGACTGGGTGACTGACTGACTGGGTGGGTGACTGACTGATTGGTGGGTGACTGACTGACTAACTGGGTGGGTGACTGACTGACTGGTTGGGTGACTGACTGACTTACTGGGTGGGTGACTGACTGACTGACTGACTGACTGACTGGGTGGGTGACTGACTGACTGGGTGGGTGACTGACTGACTGGGTGACTGACTGGGTGGGTGACTGACTGACTGCGTGACTGACTGACTGACTGACTGGGTGACTGACTGACAGGGTGACTGACTGACTGACTGGGTGACTGACTGACTGGGTGACTGACTGACTGGGTGACTGACTGGGTGACTGACTGACTGCGTGACTGACTGATTGGGTGACTGACTTACTGGGTGACTGACTGACTGGGTGACTGACTGACTGGGTGGGTGACTGACTGATTGGTGGGTGACTGACTGACTAACTGGGTGGGTGGGTGACTGTCTGACTGGGTGGGTGACTGACTGACTTACTGGGTGGGTGACTGACTGACTGACTGACTGACTGACTGGGTGGGTGACTGACTGACTGACTGGGTGGGTGAATGACTGACTGGGTGGGGGACTCACTGACTTGGTGGGTGACTGACTGGGTGGGTGGTGACTGACTGACTGACTGGTTGGGTGACTGAATGACTGGGTGGGTGACTGACTGGGTGGGTGACTGAATGACTGACTTGGTGGGTGGGTGGGTGATTGACTGACTGACTGGGTAGGTTACTGACAGGGTGGTTGACTGAATGACTGACTAACAGGGTGGGTGACTGACTGACTGACTGACTGGGTGGGTGACTGACTGACTAACTGACTGGGTGGGTGACTGACTGGGTGGGTGACTGACTGGGTGGGTGACTGACTGACTGGGTGGGTGACTGACTGGGTGGGTGACTGACTGGGTGGGTGACTGACTGGGTGGGTGACTGACTGACTGGGTGACTTACTGACTGACTGGGTGGGTGATTGACTGACTGACTGGGTGGGTGACTGATTGACTGACTGGGTGGGTGACTGAATGACTGACTGACTGGGTGGTTGACTGACTGACTGACTGACTGGGCGGGTGACTGACTGGGTGGGTGACTGACTTACTGACTGGGTGGTTTAATGACTGGGTGTGTGACTGACTGGGTGGGTGACTGACTGAGTAGGTGACTGACTGACTGGGTGGGTGACTGACTGACTGACTGGGTAGGTGGGTAACTGACTGACTGGGTGGGGGACTGACTGACTGGGTGGGTGAATGACTGACTGTGTGGGTGACTGACTGACTGGGTGGATGACTGACTGGGTGGGTGGTGACTGACTGACTGGTTGGGTGACTGACTGACTGGGTGGGTGACTGGGTGGGTGACTTTGGGTGACTGACTGACTGAGTGACTGACTGGGTGACTGACTGCGTGACTGACTGATTGGGTGACTGACTTACTGGGTGACTGACTGACTGGGTGACTGACTGACTGGGTGGGTGACTGACTGACTGGGTGACTGACTGGGTGTGTGACTGACTGACTGGGTGACTGACTGACTGACTGGGTGACTGACTGACTGGGTGACTGACTGACTGGGTGACTGACTGACTGGGTGACTGACTGGGTGACTGACTGCGTGACTGACTGATTGGGTGACTGACTTACTGGGTGACTGACTGACTGGGTGACTGACTGATTGGTGGGTGACTGACTGACTAACTGGGTGGGTGACTGACTGACTGGGTGGGTGACTGACTGACTGACTGGATGGGTGACGGACTGACTGACTGACTGACTGGGTAGGTGACTGACTGACTGGGTGGGTGACTGACTGACTGACTGGGTGGGTGAATGACTGACTGGGTGGGGGACTGACTGACTTGGTGGGTGACTAACTGGGTGGGTGGTGACTGACTGACTGACTGGTTGGGTGACTGACTGACTGGGTGGGTGACTAACTGGGTGGGTTACTGAATGACTGACTAGGTAGGTTGGTGACTGGGTGGGTGACTGACTGACTGGGTGGGTGACTGAATGACTGACTGGGTGTGGGGGTGACTGACTGACTGACTGGGTGGGTGACTGACTGACTGACTGACTAGGTGACTGACTGGGTAGGTGACTGACAGGGTGGGTGACTGACTGGGTGGGTGACTGATAGGGTGGGTGACTGACTGGGTTGGGTGACTGACTGGGTGGGTGACTGACTGGGTGGGTGACTGACTGGGTGGGTGACTGACTGACTGACTGACTGGGTGACTGACTGGGTGGGTGACTGACTGACTGGGTGACTGACTGACTGACTGACTGACTGGGTGACCGACTGACAGGGTGACTGACTGACTGGGTGACTGACTGACTGGGTGTGTGACTGACTGGGTGACTGACTGGGTGACTGACTGACTGCGTGACTGACTGATTGGGTGACTGACTTACTGGGTGGGTGACTGACTGATTGGTGGGTGACTGACTGACTAACTGGGTGGGTGACTGACTGACTGGGTGGGTGACTGACTGACTTACTGGGTGGGTGACTGACTGACTGACTGACTGACTGACTGACTGGGTGGGTGACTGACTGACTGGGTGGGTGACTGACTGACTGACTGGGTGACTGACTGGGTGGGTGACTGACTGACTGGGTGACTGACTGACTGACTGACTGGGTGACTGACTGACAGGGTGACTGACTGACTGGGTGACTGACTGACTGGGTGACTGACTGACTGGGTGACTGACTGGGTGACTGACTGACTGCGTGACTGACTGATTGGGTGACTGACTTACTGGGTGACTGACTGACTGGGTGACTGACTGACTGGGTGGGTGACTGACTGATTGGTGGGTGACTGACTGACTAACTGGGTGGGTGACTGACTGACTGGGTGGGTGACTGACTGACTTAATGGGTGGGTGACTGACTGACTGACTGACTGACTGACTGACTGGGTGGGTGACTGACTGACTGGGTGGGTGACTGACTGACTGACTGGGTGGGTGAATGACTGACTGGGTGGGGGACTCACTGACTTGGTGGGTGACTGACTGGGTGGGTGGTGACTGACTGACTGACTGACTGACTGACTGGTTGGGTGACTGAATGACTGGGTGGGTGACTGACTGGGTGGGTGACTGAATGACTGACTTGGTGGGTGGGTGGGTGATTGACTGACTGACTGGGTAGGTTACTGACAGGGTGGTTGACTGAATGACTGACTAACAGGGTGGGTGACTGACTGACTGACTGACTGACTGACTGGGTGGGTGACTGACTGACTGACTGACTGGGTGGGTGACTGACTGGGTGGGTGACTGACTGGGTGGGTGACTGACTGGGTGGGTGACTGACTGGGTGGGTGACTGACTGACTGGGTGACTTACTGACTGACTGGGTGGGTGACTGACTGACTGACTGGGTGGGTGACTGATTGACTGACTGGGTGGGTGACTGAATGACTGACTGACTGGGTGGTTGACTGACTGACTGACTGACTGGGCGGGTGACTGACTGGGTGGGTGACTGACTTACTGACTGGGTGGGTGACTGACTGGGTGGGTGACTGACTGGGTGGGTTACTGACTGAGTAGGTGACTGACTGACTGGGTGGGTTACTGACTGAATAGGTGACTGATTGACTGACTGACTGACTGACTGGGTAGGTGGGTGACTGACTGACTGGGTGGGGTACTGACTGACTGGGTGGGTGAATGACTGACTGTGTGGGTGACTGACTGACTGGGTGGATGACTGACTGGGTGGGTGGTGACTGACCGACTGGTTGGGTGACTGACTGACTGGGTGGGTGACTGGGTGGGTGACTTTGGGTGGGTGACTGACTGGGTGGGTGACTAGGTGGGTTACTGAATGACTGACCTTTGACTGGGTGGGTGGGTGACTTACTGACTGACTGGGTGGGTGACTGAATGACTGACTGGGTGGGTGACTGACTGGGTGGGTGTCTGAATGACTGGGTGGGTGACTGACTGACTGGGTGGGTGACTGACTGACTGGGTGGGTGACTGACTGGGTGGGTGACTGACTGGGTGACTGACTGACTGACTGACTGGGTGGGTGACTGAATGACTGGGTGGGTGACTGACTGGGTGGATTACTGAATGACTGACTGGGTGGGTTGGTGACTGGGTGGGTGACTGACTGACTGTCTGGGTGGGTGACTGACTGGGTGGGTGACTGAATGACTGACTGGATGGGTGGGAGACTGACTGACTGACTGGGTGACTGACTGACTGACTGACTGACTGACTGACTGACTGACTGGGTGGGTGACTGACTGGGTGGTTGACTGAATGACTGACAAACTGGGTGGGTGACTGACTGACTGACTGACTGACTGGGTGGGTGACTGACTTTGTGGGTGACTGAATGACTGACTTGGTGGGTGGGTGACTGGCAGACTGACTGGGTGGATGACTGACTGGGTGGTGACTAACTGACTGACTGGGTGGGTGACTGACTGACTGGGTGACTAACTGGGTGGGTGACTGACTGGGTTGGTGACTGACTGACTGGGTGTGTGACTGACTGGGTGGGTGACTGACTGGTTGGGTCACTGACTGGGTGGGTGACTGACAGGGTGGGTGACTGACTGATTGGGTGGGTGACTGACTGACTGGGTGGGTGACTGACTGACTGACTGGGTGGGTGACTGACTGGGTGGGTGACTGACTGACTTACTGACTGGGTGGGTTACTGACTGGGTGGGTGACTGACTGGGTGGGTGACTGACTGGGTGGGTGACTAATTGGGTGGGTGACTGACTGGGTAGGTGACTGACTGACTGACTGGGTGGGTGACTGACTGACTGACTGACTGGGTAGGTGGGTGACTGACTGACTGGGTGGGTGAGTGACTGACAGACTGGGTGGGTGACTGACTGACTGACTGACTGGGTGGGTGGGTGGATGACTGACTGACTGGGTGGATGACTGACTTGGTGGGTGGTGACTGACTGACTGGTTGGGTGACTGACTGGGTGGGTTACTGAATGATTGACTGGGTGGGTGACTTTGACTGACTGGGTGGGTGACTGACTGGGTGGGTTACTGAATGACTGACTAACTGGGTGGGTGACTGACTGACTGGGTGGGTGACTGACTGACTGACTGTGTGGGTGACTGACTGGGTGGGTGACTGACTGACTGACTGACTTGGTGGGTGGTTGACTGACAGACTGACTGGGTGTGTGACTGACTGACTGGGTGGGTGACTGACTGACTGACTGGATGGGTGACTGACTGACTGACTGACTGACTGGGTGGGTGACTGACTGACTGGGTGGGTGACTGACTGACTGACTGGGTGGGTGAATGACTGACTGGGTGGGGGACTGACTGACTTGGTGGGTGACTGACTGGGTGGGTGACTGACTGACTGGGTGGGTGACTGACTGATTGGTGGGTGACTGACTGACTAACTGGGTGGGTGACTGACTGACTGGGTGGGTGACTGACTGACTGACTGGATGGGTGACTGACTGACTGACTGACTGACTGACTGGGTGGGTGACTGACTGACTGGGTGGGTGACTGACTGACTGACTGGGTGGGTGAATGACTGACTGGGTGGGGGACTGACTGACTTGGTGGGTGACTGACTGGGTGGGTGGTGACTGACTGACTGACTGGTTGGGTGACTGACTGACTGGGTGGGTGACTAACTGGGTGGGTTACTGAATGACTGACTAGGTAGGTTGGTGACTGGGTGGGTGACTGACTGACTGGGTGGGTGACTGAATGACTGACTGGGTGTGGGGGTGACTGACTGACTGACTGGGTGGGTGACTGACTGAATGACTGACTAGGTGACTGACTGGGTAGGTGACTGACTGGGTGGGTGACTGACTGGGTGGGTGACTGATAGGGTGGGTGACTGACTGGGTTGGGTGACTGACTGGGTGGGTGACTGACTGGGTGGGTGACTGACTGGGTGGGTGACTGGCTGACTGACTGACTGGGTGACTGACTGGGTGGGTGACTGACTGACTGGGTGACTGACTGACTGACTGACTGACTGGGTGACTGACTGACAGGGTGACTGACTGACTGGGTGACTGACTGACTGGGTGTGTGACTGACTGGGTGACTGACTGGGTGACTGACTGACTGCATGACTGACTGATTGGGTGACTGACTTACTGGGTGACTGACTGACTGGGTGACTGACTGACTGGGTGGGTGACTGACTGATTGGTGGGTGACTGACTGACTAACTGGGTGGGTGACTGACTGACTGGTTGGGTGACTGACTGACTTACTGGGTGGGTGACTGACTGACTGACTGACTGACTGACTGGGTGGGTGACTGACTGACTGGGTGGGTGACTGACTGACTGGGTGACTGACTGGGTGGGTGACTGACTGACTGCGTGACTGACTGACTGACTGACTGGGTGACTGACTGACAGGGTGACTGACTGACTGACTGGGTGACTGACTGACTGGGTGACTGACTGACTGGGTGACTGACTGGGTGACTGACTGACTGCGTGACTGACTGATTGGGTGACTGACTTACTGGGTGACTGACTGACTGGGTGACTGACTGACTGGGTGGGTGACTGACTGATTGGTGGGTGACTGACTGACTAACTGGGTGGGTGGGTGACTGTCTGACTGGGTGGGTGACTGACTGACTTACTGGGTGGGTGACTGACTGACTGACTGACTGACTGACTGGGTGGGTGACTGACTGACTGACTGGGTGGGTGAATGACTGACTGGGTGGGGGACTCACTGACTTGGTGGGTGACTGACTGGGTGGGTGGTGACTGACTGACTGACTGGTTGGGTGACTGAATGACTGGGTGGGTGACTGACTGGGTGGGTGACTGAATGACTGACTTGGTGGGTGGGTGGGTGATTGACTGACTGACTGGGTAGGTTACTGACAGGGTGGTTGACTGAATGACTGACTAACAGGGTGGGTGACTGACTGACTGACTGACTGGGTGGGTGACTGACTGACTAACTGACTGGGTGGGTGACTGACTGGGTGGGTGACTGACTGGGTGGGTGACTGACTGACTGGGTGGGTGACTGACTGGGTGGGTGACTGACTGGGTGGGTGACTGACTGGGTGGGTGACTGACTGACTGGGTGACTTACTGACTGACTGGGTGGGTGATTGACTGACTGACTGGGTGGGTGACTGATTGACTGACTGGGTGGGTGACTGAATGACTGACTGACTGGGTGGTTGACTGACTGACTGACTGACTGGGCGGGTGACTGACTGGGTGGGTGACTGACTTACTGACTGGGTGGTTTAATGACTGGGTGTGTGACTGACTGGGTGGGTGACTGACTGAGTAGGTGACTGACTGACTGGGTGGGTGACTGACTGACTGACTGGGTAGGTGGGTAACTGACTGACTGGGTGGGGGACTGACTGACTGGGTGGGTGAATGACTGACTGTGTGGGTGACTGACTGACTGGGTGGATGACTGACTGGGTGGGTGGTGACTGACTGACTGGTTGGGTGACTGACTGACTGGGTGGGTGACTGGGTGGGTGACTTTGGGTGACTGACTGACTGAGTGACTGACTGGGTGACTGACTGCGTGACTGACTGATTGGGTGACTGACTTACTGGGTGACTGACTGACTGGGTGACTGACTGACTGGGTGGGTGACTGACTGACTGGGTGACTGACTGGGTGTGTGACTGACTGACTGGGTGACTGACTGACTGACTGGGTGACTGACTGACTGGGTGACTGACTGACTGGGTGACTGACTGACTGGGTGACTGACTGGGTGACTGACTGCGTGACTGACTGATTGGGTGACTGACTTACTGGGTGACTGACTGACTGGGTGACTGACTGATTGGTGGGTGACTGACTGACTAACTGGGTGGGTGACTGACTGACTGGGTGGGTGACTGACTGACTGACTGGATGGGTGACGGACTGACTGACTGACTGACTGGGTAGGTGACTGACTGACTGGGTGGGTGACTGACTGACTGACTGGGTGGGTGAATGACTGACTGGGTGGGGGACTGACTGACTTGGTGGGTGACTAACTGGGTGGGTGGTGACTGACTGACTGACTGGTTGGGTGACTGACTGACTGGGTGGGTGACTAACTGGGTGGGTTACTGAATGACTGACTAGGTAGGTTGGTGACTGGGTGGGTGACTGACTGACTGGGTGGGTGACTGAATGACTGACTGGGTGTGGGGGTGACTGACTGACTGACTGGGTGGGTGACTGACTGACTGACTGACTAGGTGACTGACTGGGTAGGTGACTGACAGGGTGGGTGACTGACTGGGTGGGTGACTGATAGGGTGGGTGACTGACTGGGTTGGGTGACTGACTGGGTGGGTGACTGACTGGGTGGGTGACTGACTGACTGACTGACTGGGTGACTGACTGGGTGGGTGACTGACTGACTGGGTGACTGACTGACTGACTGACTGACTGGGTGACCGACTGACAGGGTGACTGACTGACTGGGTGACTGACTGACTGGGTGTGTGACTGACTGGGTGACTGACTGGGTGACTGACTGACTGCGTGACTGACTGATTGGGTGACTGACTTACTGGGTGGGTGACTGACTGATTGGTGGGTGACTGACTGACTAACTGGGTGGGTGACTGACTGACTGGGTGGGTGACTGACTGACTTACTGGGTGGGTGACTGACTGACTGACTGACTGACTGACTGACTGACTGGGTGGGTGACTGACTGACTGGGTGGGTGACTGACTGACTGACTGGGTGACTGACTGGGTGGGTGACTGACTGACTGGGTGACTGACTGACTGACTGACTGGGTGACTGACTGACAGGGTGACTGACTGACTGGGTGACTGACTGACTGGGTGACTGACTGACTGGGTGACTGACTGGGTGACTGACTGACTGCGTGACTGACTGATTGGGTGACTGACTTACTGGGTGACTGACTGACTGGGTGACTGACTGACTGGGTGGGTGACTGACTGATTGGTGGGTGACTGACTGACTAACTGGGTGGGTGACTGACTGACTGGGTGGGTGACTGACTGACTTAATGGGTGGGTGACTGACTGACTGACTGACTGACTGACTGACTGGGTGGGTGACTGACTGACTGGGTGGGTGACTGACTGACTGGGTGGGTGAATGACTGACTGGGTGGGGGACTCACTGACTTGGTGGGTGACTGACTGGGTGGGTGGTGACTGACTGACTGACTGACTGACTGACTGGTTGGGTGACTGAATGACTGGGTGGGTGACTGACTGGGTGGGTGACTGAATGACTGACTTGGTGGGTGGGTGGGTGATTGACTGACTGACTGGGTAGGTTACTGACAGGGTGGTTGACTGAATGACTGACTAACAGGGTGGGTGACTGACTGACTGACTGACTGACTGACTGGGTGGGTGACTGACTGACTGACTGACTGGGTGGGTGACTGACTGGGTGGGTGACTGACTGGGTGGGTGACTGACTGGGTGGGTGACTGACTGGGTGGGTGACTGACTGGGTGGGTGACTGACTGACTGGGTGACTTACTGACTGACTGGGTGGGTGACTGACTGACTGACTGGGTGGGTGACTGATTGACTGACTGGGTGGGTGACTGAATGACTGACTGACTGGGTGGTTGACTGACTGACTGACTGACTGGGCGGGTGACTGACTGGGTGGGTGACTGACTTACTGACTGGGTGGGTGACTGACTGGGTGGGTGACTGACTGGGTGGGTTACTGACTGAGTAGGTGACTGACTGACTGGGTGGGTTACTGACTGAATAGGTGACTGATTGACTGACTGACTGACTGACTGGGTAGGTGGGTGACTGACTGACTGGGTGGGGTACTGACTGACTGGGTGGGTGAATGACTGACTGTGTGGGTGACTGACTGACTGGGTGGATGACTGACTGGGTGGGTGGTGACTGACCGACTGGTTGGGTGACTGACTGACTGGATGGGTGACTGGGTGGGTGACTTTGGGTGGGTGACTGACTGGGTGGGTGACTAGGTGGGTTACTGAATGACTGACCTTTGACTGGGTGGGTGGGTGACTTACTGACTGACTGGATGGGTGACTGAATGACTGACTGGGTGGGTGACTGACTGGGTGGGTGTCTGAATGACTGGGTGGGTGACTGACTGACTGGGTGGGTGACTGACTGACTGGGTGGGTGACTGACTGGGTGGGTGACTGACTGGGTGACTGACTGACTGACTGACTGGGTGGGTGACTGAATGACTGGGTGGGTGACTGACTGGGTGGATTACTGAATGACTGACTGGGTGGGTTGGTGACTGGGTGGGTGACTGACTGACTGTCTGGGTGGGTGACTGACTGGGTGGGTGACTGAATGACTGACTGGATGGGTGGGAGACTGACTGACTGACTGGGTGACTGACTGACTGACTGACTGACTGACTGACTGACTGGGTGGGTGACTGACTGGGTGGTTGACTGAATGACTGACAAACTGGGTGGGTGACTGACTGACTGACTGACTGACTGGGTGGGTGACTGACTTTGTGGGTGACTGAATGACTGACTTGGTGGGTGGGTGACTGGCAGACTGACTGGGTGGATGACTGACTGGGTGGTGACTGACTGACTGACTGGGTGGGTGACTGACTGACTGGGTGACTAACTGGGTGGGTGACTGACTGGGTTGGTGACTGACTGACTGGGTGTGTGACTGACTGGGTGGGTGACTGACTGGTTGGGTCACTGACTGGGTGGGTGACTGACAGGGTGGGTGACTGACTGATTGGGTGGGTGACTGACTGACTGGGTGGGTGACTGACTGACTGACTGGGTGGGTGACTGACTGGGTGGGTGACTGACTGACTTACTGACTGGGTGGGTTACTGACTGGGTGGGTGACTGACTGGGTGGGTGACTGACTGGGTGGGTGACTAATTGGGTGGGTGACTGACTGGGTAGGTGACTGACTGACTGACTGGGTGGGTGACTGACTGACTGACTGACTGGGTAGGTGGGTGACTGACTGACTGGGTGGGTGAGTGACTGACAGACTGGGTGGGTGACTGACTGACTGACTGACTGGGTGGGTGGGTGGATGACTGACTGACTGGGTGGATGACTGACTTGGTGGGTGGTGACTGACTGACTGGTTGGGTGACTGACTGGGTGGGTTACTGAATGATTGACTGGGTGGGTGACTTTGACTGACTGGGTGGGTGACTGACTGGGTGGGTTACTGAATGACTGACTAACTGGGTGGGTGACTGACTGACTGGGTGGGTGACTGACTGACTGACTGTGTGGGTGACTGACTGGGTGGGTGACTGACTGACTGACTGACTTGGTGGGTGGTTGACTGACAGACTGACTGGGTGTGTGACTGACTGGGTGGGTGACTGACTGACTGACTGACTGGGTGGGTGACTGACTGACTGGGTGACTGACTGGGTGGGTGACTGACTGGGTGGGTGACTGTCTGACTGGGTGGATGACTTACTGTGTGGATGACTGACTGGGTAGGTGACTGACAGACTGGGTGACTGACTGACTGGGTGGGTGACTGACTGGGTGGATGACTGACTGGGTGGGTGGGTGACTGACTGACTGACTTGGTGACTGACTGACTGGGTGACTGACTGGGTGGGTGACTGACTGGGTGGGTGACTGACTGACTGGGTGGGTGACTGACTGACTGGGTGGGTGACTGACTGGGTGTGTGACTGACTGACTGGGTGTATGGGTGACTGGGTGGGTGACTGACTGACTGGGTGGGTGACTGACTGGGTGGGTGACTGACTGGGTGACTGGGTGGGTGGGTTACTGAGTGGGTGGGTGACTTTGACTAACTGGGTGGGTGACTGGGTTGGTGCGTGACTGACTTGGTGGGTAACTGACTGACTGGTTGGGTGACTGACAGTAGTAGGGGGCATACATTATGTCAAACGTTATTGACAGGTGCCCCGCCCCTTTTGCCCTAAGCCCCGCCCCCTTTGGCCATAACCCTACGTGTCCCACCCCTTCCGTATCCGGCCCCGCCCCTTCATATCCGGCTCCGCCCCCTGTGACAATTTTTTGAGGTTGACGCCCCCTACGCCAAAAAAAACGTGGTTGACGCCTCCATACGCCAAAAAAACGTGGTTGACGCCCCCGGCCCCAATTTTAATTTTTTATTATGATGTGTATTTTTTATTCTTTTTTTTGATTGGTGCATACTGTTGACGTAGATAGGAGGGGGCGTGTACATATGCGGGGCATGTCCGTGCATGTTTATAGGCGTTTGGGACATGTCCGAACATGTTTTTTTTCATACGGGCATGTCTGGAAAGGTTTATTCTGAAATAACGCAGTGCGCATGTCAGAAAATTTCAAAAGACTATGAAAAGAGGTCATGCTGCTATACTAATAAAAAGCACAAGTGTATAATAGTCAAAATATTTATTTATTTATTTTTAAAAGATACAACATTTTCAAGCATGAATTAATTACAATGCATATTTACAAGTAAAAAAAAGTAAAAACGGTATTAAACGGTAGTTAAGGCATTAATTGACTAAATGCACCTGACATCTAGAGTCGTTAGGTTAGTACGATACATAGTTTAGAGGGCATGCAATAGATGGCTTATTTACAGTGGGAAAAAAAACATTAACAGCTTATTTACAGTTTCAACCAGTCAGCTGACGGCATTAATAGAATACCCCTCCTCTTGTTTAGTAAAAAACCCGGCGGTGATATTAAACCGGGGGCGCTTGAAGAACTGTAACGCAAATCAGAGGTTCTTTTCTGAAGGGGTACAAGGGGTGATGAAGGAGGGGGTATTATATCGTGGGCCCGTATTTTTAAGCGATCGAGGCATTCTCTATTTGTCGCATTACCTACAACCGATGAGGGGATATTCAGTTCAGCCATCGCAGACAGAAAAGGGCTCCATCCCTTGGGTATTTTACGCTGTGTAACAGTGTGACTTTGTGTAACACTGCGTACCAAATCCAGTAGATTAGAGCCGGGTATAACCTGTTTTTTATAAATAAATTCCAATTTGTAATTCCATCTTGTAATGTGTTTAGCCTGAAACATTTTACTGAGCAATAACTCTGCATTTTTCTTGAAACGGGCGTTCACATTAGTAACAACCTCACGAATCAGATTGTCAGCCGTATCTGTTGAGACATTATCCTGGAAGTGTAAAGGGAGAGAGGCTGTTTCATCAGTAGGCATTAAAAGAGTTATGCTGGTCTTCTCCCTTTCGCTCTGTTTAGCATGCACCAAGTATTTCTGCAGTACAGTAGTGTATCTTTTTATCTTTTAATCCTTTGATAAATTATTGCTGTTTAAAATAGCATTAATTTCTGTATCTATGCGCTGCATGACAGATTCACGTATGTCGGCCTCTCGCTGGGGTGTATGCTGCAAACAGTCCATATCTTGTTTGGGGACCAGGTACATTTTCTCAGCATATGCTTTTTTCTGTGTTTAGTACTTTAATACATGTATATATCCCTGTAAGTAAAATATTTAAACTATAAAGTAAAGCCGGCCTATTTTCAATGTGTAGTGACCCTTCTACTGTCTTTTATGCTCTTAATGCAGTGTTCTGTCTGAATTTAAAAAAAAACTGCTATGACCTCTTTTCATAGTCCTTTGAAAATTTCTGACATGCGCACTGCGTTATTTCAGAATAAACCTGTCCAGACATGCCCGTATGAAAAAAAACATGTTCGGACATGCCCGTATGAAAAAAACATGTTCGGACATGTCCCAAACGCCTATAAACATGCCCGGACATGCCCCGCATATGTACACGCCCCCCTCCTATCAACGTCAACAGTATGCACCAATCACAAAAAAAGAATAAAAAATACACATCGTAATAAAAAAAAAAACGTGGTGCCGGGGGCGTCAACCACGTTTTTTTGGCGTATGGGGGCGTCAACCACAGTTTTTTGGCGTAGGGGGCGTCAACCTCAAAAAATTGTCGCAGGCGGCGGAGCCGGATACGGAAGGGGCGGGACCGGATACGGACGGGGCGGGACACGTGGGCGGGGTTATGTCCAGAGGGGGCGGGGCTTATGGCAAAAGGGGCGTGGCACCTGTCAACAAAAAGTTTTACATAATATATGCCTCCCTACTACTAATACCAATCAAATCATTGCATTTACATTCTATACATGATGCATACAATCTATGCACCATGTACACTCTGCAAATCAATGTTAACAATACAATATTCCAAACAAAATACCATTAAATCCAAAGAAGTTTACTATTTAATCCAAGCAAGTCACTATAAATCAATTAGCATTAATTAATCACATCCCAAAACAATTAAAATACCATCCATAACAATTACACAATTAACTATTGCAACCGTTAAACAGAACAAGTTACCATCAGACAAAATATAAGTATACCAAAAAATACAATATACAAAAGCAAACCTCACCATGACCTAAAGTACAGCATCCAAGACATCTATCTAATTCAAAAATACATTACACACACATTTATTATTTTTATTTTTATTTATAAAATATTTTACCAGGAAGTAATACATTGAGAGTTACCTCTCGTTTTCAAGTATGTCCTGGGCACAGAGTATGTCCTGGGCACAGAGATTGGGCATGTTTTTAATAGCAGCATAGCCAAAATCATTTTAAATACTGCAAAACACGCTTTTCAAACAAAATCATTTCTTACCCTGTATGTATATATCGATGTAGACATACATACATACATACAGTGGCAAGAAATGATCTAAAAAAAAAAAAACAAATGGAAAAAAACAAATAAACATGTATAAATTAAAAAAAAATACATAACTTTTGTTCACTTGCAATTACTTGACCCACTCACCGACTCCCGTTGAACAGCTTACTCTCAAACCAATCCACGCACAGGAACCCATAAAATAATAAACCATAAAATAATAAACCTTAAAATAATAAACCAAAACAATCCAGGTGTCTTCTATTTGTAATCCATCTTCATCTGTATTCTTCTTTCTTGTATCTTCTTCCGCTCTCTTCCGGGGTCTTCTTGTCTTCTTTGGCCACGCCCTGGCCTTCTTTCTTCTGTAGGAGGTCCTTCCTCCTCTGCGTCTGCCTTCAAAATGAGACGACATATGATTTTATGGGCCTATGATGTCACATTGTCATCATATGGTTCCCCTGGCCCTGATTGGGCCGTGAAAACCATGTGATTTTGGGGCAAAAAATTAATTTTGATGACGTCATTTAAAGGCAATGATGCAAGCCAATCAGAATGGCTGTGCTTCAATTGCCTTTAAGATGACGTCATGACAAGAAAGGTGGCCGGCCTCACATGGTACGGTAGCCAATCAGAGCATGGGAACTACATCCCTACTCTGATTGGCTCTAGTAGACCATGTGACAGAGGCTTGGGGGAGAACGGATATGACGTCATTAAAAGCCTGTCACATGGTACTGCTGGTGACGTGCGACGTTGGGTAATCTATGCCTGAGTGCATACAACGCCTATTTTAATTCAATCTGATGTATGCAGATATCTTACCTTATGCATACTAAAACTTAATTCAAACTTGCTTCACTATCGTTTGCGCTGTTGTTTTTTTGTCTCATTGTCCTAGGGGTGTTGAGTCACTCTGTCCTTGATACAGCAGCAGACGTCATTCCTATCTATTATAGGTTGTTGTTTTAATATTATCACATAGGTATTATTGGGTTTAATCAATATGTTATAGACATTAGAGAATATCATTAGTAGCGCACTTTAATATTTTCTTTTCACTTATCACTGTCTTAATTAGGTGCTGCACTTTTTTCTCATTGTCACTTTTTTTTGTTTCAATTTTTTATTGTTTTTAGCAAGATACACATCATATAATGAACTTTGTTGTACATATACTGGGGGAACATTGACAAATGCAGGTGTTACAGTTGGCATCAGTAATCCTTCATCTTTGCTCAGATAAATTGTTTGTTTTACTCTATTTATTACTGCAATATCACATGCTCCCACAGTTTGGGTTTTAGTAGGGAAGCAGCCGCTTCCTCGTGCGTCTCTTTTAGTAACAGGATAGAGGAGAGAAGAGCAGATAAGAAGAGAAAGAGGGGGGGAAGGGGAGGGAAGGGGAATCGGTCCACTTATTTGATTTTTCGAATTACTTCCTTATAAGTCTGTCATATGCCCAGCCATATTTCCCATATTTTATGGAATTTGTACATTTTTTGGGACAGTTTTGCCGAGAGAAGTTCGATCGTCTTTATTTCCCGGAGCCTACGTAACACTGTCTGTTTAGATGTACCCTTTTCCAGGCAGCTGCTACAGAGCAGCGGGCTGCCGTGAGTACATGTATTACCATCTTACTTTCTGCAGTTTCTAGATCATCGACTGGTTTAGCAGCATCATGGTCAGTGGGTCCACCTCAATCTCTACCCCAGGTATTCGCGGATCAATGTTTTGATCATGACCCAGAACACCTGAATCTTTGGGCAATTCCACCAGATATGAACCATGTCTCCTTTTTGTCCGCAGCCCCTCCAACACAAATCTGGGGTCCCGGGAAAGATCTGGCTCAACCTATTCGGGGTTAGGTACCAATGGAATAAGATTTTGTAGATATTCTCTTTGATAGTAGTGCAGATGGATGTGTTTGAGGCTGCCTCCAAGATATCCTCCCAGTCTTCCCTATCAATTTCTACATTTAAATCTTCTGCCCATTTGAACATATAATTGTGTTGGGAACAACTAGCTGACCTCGCCAGCCCCGATATACCTCCGAGATCAACCCTTTGCAGCAATATCCTCTCCTGCACAATCGTTCGAAATTTGTTAACTGTTGGAATGCCAATGCTTCTCGTTGGTCCGGGAGGACCGCTGCTTCTTCACTGCGGTGAGAGGTGGCAGACGCCAAGGTTCCAGCTGCAGATATCCTCTTCAGGCGGCAGGTAAGAGGGAGATCGCCGGGAAGGGTGGTTAGGTGAGTCATCGCGTCCAGCTCTTCAGGAGCGGGGAGCGAGGGGGGAACGGTGGACCTAGACTTGTGGGTGCCGCCGAGCCAGGTCATTTGTATGGGTCGCGCCTCTCATTCCCCTCCCGCCTGGTCCCGCTGGGTGGCTATTCTCTTGGAGGCCCGTGGCACCCTCTCTGTCAGCCTTTGGTTCCGGCCCTCGTTCGCGTCCTCAGGGGCAGTTCCTCCGTTCGCTTGCGGGATGCCCAGGCCACACAGAAATCGCGGTATCTCTTCCGGGTAGGATATTGTGTGGAATTTACCCCCCGCCTGGACCACAATTTTAAAGGGGAATCCCCAGCGGTAATTTATCTTGTTGTCCCTTAATTGCTGTGTGAGGGGTTTGAGCTCTTTTCTCCTCTCCACAGTAGCCCTCGAGTGGTCGCTGTAAATTTCAATACGTGCATTGCGAAATTGCAGGTTTCCTTTCTCTCTACTAGCCGTTAATATTCTTTCTTTCGTAGAATAATAGTGGAATTTTATTAGGATGTCCCTGGCCCTCTTGGGGTCTGTTGACTTGGGTCCTGGGGCTCTGTGGGCTCTGTCCATCTCAATTTTATTAGGGGGCAAATCAGGTACTAGATGTGTGAATAGGTCTACCAGGTACGTGCGCAGCTGCTCGGTTTCACCCTTATCCTGAGGCTTTGTCACTGATCACGATTTTCCTGTGATTTCACGGCACTTTCCTTGAGCCCCCTTATTTCCCAATGCAGGCGATTGATTTCATCCTCCGCAGAGGATTGGGCCTGTTCTAGGGCTTACACTTTGTGACTCAGGGTGTCTGTTTTGGCCGCTAGTAAGTTCATATCTGCCCTTAGAGTGTTGACCGCTTTGGCCAGATCGTCCTGGAACTCTTTCCTCATTCTGGCGAAGAGGTTTTCCAGGTAATCTTTATTTATATAAGTGAAAAAACTAACAATAGCGCTCTAACGCACCCTAAATGTGACAATATACAATTCAACCACACATGTGTGAATAATAAAGCAATGTGATAATAACAATCAAGTGATCTAAAGAAATTAGAAACAAACTGCAACCCTTAATAAAGACTGTTCCACTCGTCTTGCAACAAGGGGATCTTCCAACAAATCAGAGGAGCTCGTCTCGTAGTTATGAAATAAAGAAACACTACATTGTGTAATACTGTTGTGAATACATTTGTGCAAACAAAGCTCAAAAATGGCCTTCCCACGTGTTGTTCAGGCCGCCATCTTGGGAGGCCTCGCAGCTATCTGTGGCCCGCTAACTCGGATGGAAATAGCTCGACACAGACTGTTGGGCTGCTTTTTTGTTATGGCTGCTCATGCTGTATAGCTTCCCCTGGCCTTTGGTATTGTTTCTGGGGGTGCAATCTTCTGATTGGGGCTTTTTGGCAAGTTTATTCACTGGAGGGCTCCGGAGCTCTCTCCTCAAGCTTCCATCAGCGGGGATGTCACCGGAAGTCCTTTCCTCATTGTCACTTTTATCTGTGTAAATCCAAGAAAATGGTGTGGAGACTAGCAGCTTGTAGAGCTAAATGTTAGGAAGCTTTTGATCTTCTATTTATAGAAGAACCAAAAGCAACCAATGAGGAAGAAAATGATCAAGTCTCTATTAAAGAACAATTTAAAACTCTTGAGACACTATTAATTACAGAGAGCAAGCAGTGGCTTGAAAGACGAACATTGCAGAGATATCTTGATTGTAAGAGAGTACCAAGAGGTATCCGTTTTTAAAAAAAAAACCTACATTTGGTAGAGATAATGATCATTTTATCAAAGAGTGGGAGCGCATTTTAGATGAATGTTCCATGGAGTTGATACGTCTTATTATCTTTGAGAGATCCAAATCATTAAAAGAACTGGGTAAATTAATTACTGAACAAATCAAAACCATTGAACCTTCAATTATTAGTACTGATTGCTCGGATATGGAGCACGAGGTGTGTACTAATTTAGAGCATCATGACAATGAAGTGATGAAGACTAAACACAGGAAATTCTATAGGGACAAAGCGGACTACGATAACAATAGACAAAAAAACTGGGGACGTGAAGAGGTTAAGGGCAAAGAAATGGCTAAGTCTACCACTCCGAATGTTAAAGGAGATGGTAGGGGTCGCCTAATTGAAAAAATAAATCAGCCCAATATGTATAGAAAGAATGAGTATTACCGGGATCGAGGAAGGGATCAGAGAGTGAACCACTATGCGGATGGAAGTAGTACCATAGGAGAGAGAGGTCATACCCACGGAGGGACATTATAGAAATCCCAATTATAAGGGTAGAAATTATGATGAAAATTATAATTATAATAGAAGGCAACAAGCATATCAATATCAAAATGCAATGCAACAACCTCCAAGCAGGGTTCCTGATCATTTGCGTGTGGTGTGTTCTGCTCCTTCCCCCTCTTCTCCGTCCCCTTTTTTTAGATTTGATAAGGAATCGACATGGCTCCCCAGAAAAAGAAAAACAAGAACCCCAGGCTCCGAGACAGGAGACCCCAGGAGGAAAGCTAAAAAGACCTTTACCCGAAGAGGGCAAAGAGGAGGATCCAGAATCCAAGTGAAAAGAATGCTAAAAAAACTTGGATATTCCACCAGATAGGGGTATTTTCAATCTCTCAAAGGTGATTCTTACTAATGATCAAAAAAAAGTTTTGAGTAAGGGGCTGACATTTTCAAAATCATGTGGTGCGAATTCATTCCAATTGTTTAAAGACTTACATAAATTCGTAAGAAATATGATATTGAAAAGACATTTTCTAAAACTAGAAAAGGAGCCTATACAGAATGAGCAAGATCCTCCTAATATAGATTTATCCATTACAGGAGAAATTGTTTGTAGGCATACGCCCTTTAAGACACAGTCGAATTTTTATCCTTACCACTCAAAAGGTACCCACATCGATACATTTTTCAATGTGGTTCACCACGATTTGACTTTACGTGTAGATAATATGAAACTAGGTAACATTAAACAAAATTTAAGTAAAGCGGAGAATTTGGCTTTAAAATTCCAAAGAGAAAACCATGATCTCATAATAAGACAGGCGGACAAGGGAGGAGGTGTGGTACCGATTATGAACAAGAGGCACACGACTCCTTTGTGACCCTGGGCTCTATGCAGTAAGCGCCGAAAAAGTGCAATCGCCAAGGGTTGCCGATAGGCCTTATTTTGGCGATTTGCCCTCGCAGTATTCAGTAAGGGCCGAATCCATGCCGATCCCTGCCGAATCACTGCGAAAGCAAAACTGCCGATGAGCCTGTGCCGAAACAGCCTGGCTCCCGATAACCTGCCGATAGGCCGTTTCTGCTGATATGTGTTTGCAGCAGAGAGAGACCAGCCGCTCTCTCAGCGCAAACACTGGCAAAATATAAATAATTTATAAACAACTTTGACTCCTAGTATACATGGGCAGGGGGTCTCCGGAGCTGAACCGCATTGGTTTCAGGTCCGGGGAAACCCTGCTTCCGAGATACAGGCCCCTTTATGAGGTGCCGGTATCCCTCTGCATTTAAAGGTCCCGATCACGTGACCGTGGAATGTAAACAAAGCAGAGGGATACCGGCACCCCCTAAAGGGACCTGTATCTCGGGAAGCAGGGGATCCCCGGACTTAAAACCAAAGCAGTTCAGCTCCGGAGACCCTCTGCACATCTACACTATCAGTAAAACACACATATCAATAAACACTCGTTCCTTACCTTTGCGGCTATGTGCTACGGTAACGAAGCAGCATGAATATATTTTTAATAATAGTGTACTGTGAGCAGGGGGTCCCCTGAGCTGAACCGCGTTGCTTTGGGAACCAGGGACCCCAAGCTTCCCGAGTTACAGGCCCCGGTATGTGTCATCGGGTGGCAGTGTCGCCACCATCTTCATAGCGTCCCATACGCGCCGTGTCCGCTATAAATATGGCGGCGACACTGTAACCGATGCCCCAAACTGGGGCCTGTAACTCGGGAAGCAGGGGGTCTCTGAGCCACAAATCAATGCGGTTCAGCTCAGGGGACCCCCTGCTTCCGCACAATATTATTAAAATACATGAATGCTGCTTCATTACCATAGCGTATAGCCGCTAAGGCAATGAAGAGGTTAAGGCAGAATAGCATGTTTATTGGGGACATTTGCCCAATTGCCCAAAACACATTAACTAGCATATTAAAATAAATAAAGTACTACTGACCTCATCAATAAGAAGCCCTCGTCGCCAGCAACATCCTTGTCTTTCGTTGCCCACAAAATACATAGCCAATACAAAGCCAATACATTGTAATTACATTCAGATATCAATTAACCCCTTAAACACCTTATCAGATAATAACCGCAAAGGTAATTAAGGGGTTAAGCCACACTGGCCCGATACCCACCCTTCACCCATGAATTTGTACAGTGGCTTCATCATGCAACTATATATATATATTCATATAGTTCACTTGTGTCAGTAATGACTCATAAAATTTAGATCTCTGTGTGAATACATGTTGTTTTTTGTACCTTTGAGTGTGCTGTCTTCTTCTTGCCTCGTGATCTTAGGATCCTGGATCTACTCGGTAAGGAACCTATCTATACATTACCTGTATGGGACAAGCACCTTTTTACCACATATGTGTGTGCCATCTGTTTATTTATTTATATATATATATATATATATATATATATATATATATATATATATATATATATATACACACACACATATGCTGCACCGACACACTTTATTCGAGCAAATACCCGGTATGTACCTGGCAGATACCTGGAATGCGCCACTCCTGACCTCTGACAAGCCCCGTTGCATTTGCCTTCCCAGCCTGGGTTCATGCCTGGCTGATGGGCGGCTGATCTGTTAAATGATAATGATTAGGATTTAATAGGCTGCAATGCTTCGCGTGTCTACCAGATGGCATAAATTCATGAATTGTAATGCAGTATATATATATATACTGTGCAGTATTGCAGCCAGCGGGAATAAAATGCTTCAATCCCTGCTTGGAAAATAACTCAATGCACTCGGGCAGAAAACAGTCACAAACCTCAATACACCCGGGTATACCCGAATTCGTGGGACTAGCCAAGCTCGAATAAAGTGTGTCGCCAGTGTGTATATATATATATATATATATATATATATATATATATATATATACACACTCACACTCATGATGAACCAATATACAAATAAATGTAGAAGGGTTATCAAAAACATGCTGTACTACAAATAACACTTCTCCATACAGAGACACTACAATAAAATCAATTTCCTTTAATAATCCAATCTGATCTTCCAATCAAAATCCTCAAATGCCAATCAAAAACCTCAAATGACAATCAAAACATTGCATTTACATTGTATATATGATGCATACAATCTATGCACCATATACATTCTTCAAATGAATGTTAACAATAACATATTCAAAACAAAATACCAATACATCCAAACAAGTATACTATTTAAACCAATCCAGTAAACATAAATCAATTAACATTCATTAATTACATCCCTAAACAATTTACATTCCATCCCTAACAATTAAACAATTAACTAATTCAAGCCTTGAACAGAACAAGTTATCCTGTGAAAAAATATAAGTATCAACAAGAATACAATATACAACAGCAAGCCTCACCCTGACCTAAAGTACACCATACAATAGCAACAATTACATCTATCTAATTTTAAAATACATTATACACACATTTAAGCATAGCAGCATAGCCAAATTAATTTAAAACACAGCAAAGCAAGCTTTTAAAACAACATCATTTCTTACCATGATGTATATATCGATCTAGACATACATACATACATACATACATACATACAGTGGCAAGAAATGATATACCAAAAATAAATAAATACACATGTTAAAAAAGCTTTTTAAAAAATTAACAAGTTAAATAAAATACATTTCTTTAGTTCACTTGCCATTACTTGACCCACTCACCGACTCCCGTTGAACAGCTTACTCTCGAACCAATCCACCAGGTACTGGAATCCATAAAATAACAAACCATAAAATAATAAACATTAAAATAAAAATCCAAAACAATCCACGGGTCTTCTATTTGTAATCCATCTTCATCTGTATTCTTCTTTCTTCTATCTGCGGCTCTCTTCCGGGGTCTTCTTGTCTTCTACGGCCACGCCCTGGCCTTCTTCTTCTGTAGGAGGTCCTTCCTCCTCGGCGTCTGGCTTCAAAATGAGACGACATAGTCTTTTAAAGGCCTATGACGTCACATTTTCATCATGGTTCCTACGGCCCTGATTGAGCCGTGAAAACCATGTGTTTTGGCCGAGAAAAAAAAAAATGATGACGTCACTTAAAGGCAATGAAAGCACAGCCAATCAGAATGGCTTTGCTTCAATTGCCTTTAAGATGATGTCTTTAAAAGAAACATGGCCGTCCTCACATGGTACGGTAGCCAATCAGAGCATGGGAAGTCTATCCCTTCTCTGATTGGCTCTAGTACCATGTGACAGGCTTTCAATGACGTCACATCCATTCTCCCCCAAGCCTCTGTCACATGGTATACTAGAGCCAATCAGAGTTCCATCTTCCCAAACTCCACAAGTCCCTGGTATCTCCACCAGGAAGACCCATAGTTTCGGGGATTTCCTCACTGACGGCCAATCTCTCACAATACGTGGATTACTTTCTACAGAGCTTGAATATGTGTTGACCCACAATTACTTCCTATTCCTTTCCCAGTTCTTCCTGCAGGTTTGTGGAACTGCTATGGGCACACGTTTTGCCCCCAGTTTCGCAAACCTGTATATGGGGAACTGGGAGGAACTATTTATCTAGTCTAATAACCCATTTAGTAACAACATAATAGTGTGGCGTCGATACATAGACGACATCCTGTGTGTATGGGAAGGGGATGAGAAATCAGTGACTGATTTCATGAGCTATATCAATAAGAATGAGATGGGTCTGGTTTTCACACATACCACAGATATAGTTAATGTTGATTATTTGGATCTCAGTTTATCGGCCTCAGAAGAATTGGGTGTTAATACACCCACATTCTTTAAGAAAGTGGATGCCAATAATCTTCTGTTGGCATGCAGTAACCATAAACACACATGGATTAATAACATACCGGGAGGCCAATTCATGAGAATCAAACGTAACTGTAGTAATGATATAGATTTTGAAAGGCAGGCCCAATTTTTGTTCTTGAGATTCATGGAAAGTGGATACAATTATAAAAAACTAATGATAGAATTGGATAAAGTTAGGAATTTGGACCGAAGTAATCTGCTTGTACCTAGAATCAAAAAGACACGTGACACTCATAAGAAAGCTGATGTTGCATTTATTACACAGTTCAATTCTATGACAAAACAGATCGAGGGAGTGATTAGGAAACACTGGGGGATCTTAGCCACTGATCCTATATTGAGTGGTCACATTAGTCCTAAACTTAAATTTATCTATAGGAAAGCAAAAAGTCTAAAAGATATCTTGGCTCCAAGTGATGTAGGCAGGGATGCTATTCACGCTACTGGCTTTTCCTGGCTGGGAGCAAAACCGACAGGAAATTATAAATGTGAAAACTGTTCGGAAAACGTTTCAATCTAAAAGTAACAACAAATACTTTGATATTACTGAATTTATCAGTTATAACACTACACATGTAGTGTATCTTTTGGAGTGTTTGTGCGGTCTACAATATGTGGGCCGCACAAAACGTAGTTTAAAACTCCGCATCCAGGAACATGTTAGAAATATAAAAAATGCCCTATGTAATGTAAGTCGTCATTTCGCTTTATATCATAATAGTGATCCCTCATCTATGTCCTTTAAAGGGATCAAACAGGTCCCACGAAATAGGAGGGGCGGTGATAGAATTAAGGATACAGTATCTCTATACAGGAGACATTCTGGATTCAACAATTAGGTACCTTGGACCCTAAAGGTCTTAATGAAAACATAGACATATGGTGCTTATACGATTAACAGTAGACCTTTGTCTTTCCTGTGTTTGTCTTCATTTGACCATTTTTTAAAGATAATATGTATTACAATAGGTTTATGTTGGTCTACATGCATGCTAAGCAATGTGGATTTATTATACTAACTATTGTTTGTTTTATTTCAGAGCTCCCCCTCTATATTACTACGTTTGCACAATGTTATTTTTGTTATTTTAATTAAAGTATTTTATGAATATTTGTATAACAGTGCTCTGTTTTAGTAGGTATATGAGTGGTTAAGTGGGATGTCCCTCTACCAGCCATCACAGATACCAGCACTGTCTGAACATTTTTTCAGATGTGCGGATTAATTTTACTGTGATGTGATTGGTTGGGGGGGCCAGATCCATCTGTTATATACAAACGCTAGCCCTGAAGAAGTAGCGCATGCTAAGAAACGCGATGGATAATACTGTTAATCCTGCTATCTCTGAATCTGTATTCCCTGCAAGTGATACGTGTCTTACATGCCCACTGAATACCAACATTCGCATCGCGGCTTTTGCATTGCGGCCGCTTCCTAATACAGCGTGTCGCAAAGTGTCGTAAGGCGCTGCAAAGGAACACTGCCGTAAACCGGACGGCTTTTTCTCCAGTACTGACTCCGGAGCGAGACCCTTCCATGATGGACAACCAACGGAGGATCGGTGGAGACCAGAGGGATTTGTCCTGATGTCGGACTAGTTCTATTCTACAGATCCTGTGTCTCCTTCCTGACGGTGTAGCAGTTCCTGTGGATGCTGTGTGTTTCGCGGCTCTCTACTGCTGGTGACGTGCGACGTTGGGTAATCTATGCCTGAGTGCATAAAACGCCTATTTTAATTCAATCTGAATATCTTACCTAATGCATACTAAAACTTAATTCAAACTTGCTTCACTATCGTTTGCGCTGTTGTTTTTTTGTCTCATTATTTGGCACATTATTGTACTGTATATGTTGTGGGGGGGGATTGATGTATTTAATGTCTAGGACATGTTTATTTTTTTAACATATAGGGTTGTTTCCTTTTGGTTTGTGGGAGACCTCTGGAGACCACATGCAGTATCCTCGGGCTTCTCACGGGTACCAGGCTTCCGGGTCCACGGGGGACACCTGCGGGGAAAAAATGGTGGCCCCACATCTGTGGGGGCACCGTGGACCCGTAGGGACCACCCGTGGGTCCCCAGACCCTGTGGGAACCACCCGAGGCCCCTCAGACAGCTGTGGGTCTGACCCAGGGCCCCCCAGACATCCGCTGGCCTACTGTTGAGACTCCATTGTGGCCTACGGTGACCCACGGAGACCACCTGGTGGACCATGGCGCCTGACGAGACCCACCAACAGGCCTCCAGACCCTGTGTGAAACATGATGCTGGCCACCTATAGGTCTGTGAGGTGACCTGTCAGGCCCACCGGGGACTCCTGTGGGCCTGGGGTATTAACCATGTATGTTAAATAATAAATCATGTATTTATGGAGGGGCACAGGGGGGGTTATGTATTTAATAAATATAATGATGTTTATTGTGGAGCTGTGTATTGTTTTTATTGTGGGTACTGTGGGTGGGGGAAGGGTGTATTGGACCCAAGGGTATGTGGGTAGGCCTCCCGGCTGGGTAGTGGGTGAGGGTGGTTAGGCCTCACGGGGTGGGGGGTTAGAAGGGGAGGGTATGTAGGCCTCCCGAGTTGAGTGTGAGGGTGGGTTAATAGAGCCTATCACAGAGCACTTCACAGTGATAGAGACTCCCTCCTATCCTCCAATGTACCTAAGAGTAAGGATAACATCATTAGATGCATCGGCACATACAATAAAAGGTGGTGGGCGATAAAAAGAATCTTTGCCCGACACTGGCATCTGCTCCTATCAGATGTTGATTTAGCGAAGGTGATCGGCCAGAGACCGACAATCACTAGCAGGAGATCTAAAAACTTGCGCGACAAACTGGTGCATAGTCACCATCAGCGCGCTAGGGTGGCAACGTGGCTCAGTCCTAATAAAGGGATGTATCGGTGTCAGGGCTGTAAGGCTTATAAATATGTAACTCTAGCTAAGACCTTTGATAATGATGACAACACACAGCAGTTTAACATAGACAGTTTTATTAATTGTCGAACCACCAATGTTATATACCTTCCCACATGCAAATGTGGGAAGAGGTACGTTGGCAAGACCACAAGACAATTACGCAGACGCATACTCGAGCATGTAAACTCTGTGAAACACTCCTCTGAAACACCAGTGGCGAAACATGTCGCACAATTCCATGATGGGGATGTTGACAGACTTAAATTTATGGGCATCTATCAACTTAGGTGCACAGTACGAGGGGGAAATGTGGATCAGATGCTCTTGAGAATTGAAGCAGAGTGGATTTACAAACTAAGGACCAGAAGTCCGAATGGACTTAATGAAGGATTTACCTTCACTCCTTTTATCTAATCTCTCGCATACGTCCGCCCTGTGGTACTTCCTACGCAAAGATAGACATATATATTTCTATATTCCTTACTGTGCCATGTCTGTGATTGTCACTTTGTTCCTAAATATGACTGTACCGTCTATCTTTGTTATGCATTAAAGAGTTACTCTGCCGCTATGTTGTGTTAACTTGCCATGGTTTTGTATAAATTAAAATTATTAATGTTTATTTATATATTCAAATTAGTGACTATATGAAGGAAGACCTAATTTCCTTGCCTATGCTTCAGAACTGAGAGGAGCCTTTCCTCTGCCAAGAAAACTGAAGCCTTGTGACTGGATACACAATCTGCACCATTTTGCAGCAGACTGCCCCGGAGAAGCTTTCACGCCCTGCCACTGTTATCTTCGATTTTTGATGAACCTTTTCAGGCCTGGGAGACGAACAAAATGAAACGTAACGCACGCCAGGTTTCAAATCCTTTGTCTCAATTTATTACTCATAGGGTAATGATTTTTATACAGAAAAAAAAGATATTGGTTAGAGGCGTAACATAGGCGTGTCCTGGGCGTATACTAGGTGTGTCTTGGGCGTAGCTTTGATTAGAGGCGTGATTTAGGGGCAGGACATATTAGTGGCGTGACTTTTGAGACATGTTTTTTTCAATACAAGCAATTGTCTAAATACATAGCTTATTCATTGTCTGTTATCAAAAGAGACCTTGAGTCTTAGCAACTTTATTTCATTATCTTGCTTCTTGCAGAGAACCATTCTATTATATTCTACTAAAACACCAGGAAATTGACATCACAAAAGTATCTAGTAATATCCTGACCAGGAAGAAAGGAAATGCAATTTAGCAGAGAAACTGAGTGCATTTATGAATTATATTTCAGCAAAAAGGCTGACTACAGAATCTTAACTAGTTATGACCATACAAAATGGAAGCTTAACATGAGTGCAGACTCTGGCCTGACATACTGGTCCTAACAATCCCTCCTTTTTGTTCTCTAAAAGAACAAATACCCTTACTAGGTACGCTTCTCTATGACTATGGCCTTATGTGGACCAATAGTATCATAGACTCTGTTCATGGCCACATATGAATTATTAGTTGCATACATGGCGTGAGATGAAACTGAAGGTTTCCTTGAGACAAATGAAAGCATTGCACACTTAGCACAGTGAAAAATAACAAAAATTGCTCCAATTATACTAATCACTACAATAAAACCATAGAGAATTTTCATACCCAATTCTCCAATCCAACTAGTGAGTCCTGACATCCAATTTAAGTTAAGGCCTGAGGATTCTTTACGAATCCTTGCCTGAATTTCCAGTAACTTATCCATATCTTTATGAATAGCGCCAGACTCATCTTCAATATAGGCACAGCACTTCTGTCCTACAAGTTTACAAACACCTCCTTGTGAGGCTAGCAGATAATCAAGAGCCATTCTATTCTGTAATAATACTGTTCGGATCTGCTCTTGTTCATTAGTCAAACGGATGATAGCATCACTTGTCTGATTAAGAGCATCATCAATATTTACCATAAGATCACTTAATTTAGAATAGAGATCCAGAACACCTAAACTAGGTATAAAAACCCCAGCTGCAATGCGGGTTGGACTAATGGTCCTGGTCAGATCTTTTCGATTTCTCAGCCTTCCTTGGGGTAATGTGTCAGATACATAGAAAGTGGGAAGGATGAATCCCAGATAACAAGGGGCAGTGTGATTGCAGGGTACAATCTTAGTGGCCCACATGCCACACAACCAATAGAGATATATATATATATATATATATCATTAAATATTTCTATAGATTAGAAAATGGCTTACATCTCAATATGTCACATAATCTAAGGGTCAGCTATTTGTGAGAATTGGTGGGGGCTAATTTCTGCCAAGAGAGACTGCACAAACATTCTTCTTGCACACATCTTTCATACTGCATTTACTCAGAATGGCAAAACGGACCAAGATGGCTGCTATGGTCAAAATGGCTGACGTGATCCTTTCCTTGTGGTTGACTCACTTCCCTTTGTGACCTCCCACCTTCCTCATATCCAGTCTTCTCAGTCCCCCATATCCTTAAGAGACAGTCTATTTAAAGAACAGAACAGTTAACCGTTTCATAGTCCTGATGGACCAAGATGTCCAAGTTGTGAATAACTTCATTCCTTTCTTTTCCGGCCATTATATCAGCCCAGTTGATTTCTTCTTTGGTCTCTTCTTCTGGGGGACTGGCGACATCATCACCGCAGAGAGGCATAGCGTCGGTGGGGGTTGCAACGCACTTCTGGATCAGAGTTTTGCTGTACTTAATACATAGAGAACAATGAGTAGGACAAACACACACATACAAAAACATTCGCTAGCTTCGCTCAAAGCAAATCAATCCAACTACCAAGTCCCCATGGTCCCTAAATCCTGGATAAAATACATAACATTGCGCTTTAACTAGGGCGCATACATGCCCCTCCTTTTGAGGCTAAAATATAGTCTAGAGCTATTTTATTCTGCGGGGCCATTAATTTAAACTAAACCTATTCTTGGTTAAGTGAGTAAATGTCTGTGGCTGTATGATTTAGGATATCCCTGTAAACCTGTCATACAGTAACCCAACTCCTACATTTGGGAATAAATTCCTTGAAACTTATTCTTCCCATTGACTACTTTTTAACACTTGTGTATTTTGTGCATCTCTTCTGTTTCTTACTCTACCTGTGAGCAATTAACATAACCGTGTGTTTGACTGATAAAGCATTCTCCCACCGGGATATCATTCTGCAGGGAGATTCTATTAACCTAGAAATCCAAACAAAATAAACAAAGTTAAACAAATAATACCTTATACTATTTTGTCATCCTTATGGGACGCCACTTACACAAACATAATGGAGCATACTTTGTAACTGAAAAATAATAAAAATCTGTAAAAATAAAAAGTTCAAAGTTCGTGTGTTGAGGCCTGGACATTTTTGCCTATAATCTTTTTCCCTTGATGATTAGTGGTCAGAGAGTATTGTGTCCATCAAAACACTTATTTGCAGGTGCTATGTCTTTGTCTTTATTAGCTGTTTGTGCTTAGACTGGCACTATTTTGACGTGCGTGATGTGTATCCATGATGATAAGAATTTTTTTACTGCAATTCTGGTGATGAGTAGTATTTAAATGGCCTTTTCATCTGGTATGAAGAGCGTGCTTGCGTAGAAAATGCTTGACCATTAACCCGTCTTGCGTAGGTGCACTTTCAGCTTTAACCTGTGCCTAGAAAGACTCAAAAATATATATTAGTTGCATGCAATACTTATTAATTGTTTTATTACCAATAACATGGTCCTTAATTCGTTACTTTGAACTACTGATGGTCATAGCTCATCCCATAAGTGTCTCATAGGGAGAGAATTTATACCTAGAAATAAATTCTTGTATTAATATGGTTACTACTATTATTAGCATCCGCAATATTAAACAGAGATATTCCCTATTAATGCTCCTCAAATTTTAAACTAAGCAACCAATATGGACTTGACTTTGCTACAATTTAAGTTCCTAAAACTTGGTACCTCAACCTGTGCCAAACCAATTGCTTCCATAATCAATTCTATCCTGTCTGCAGGCCATATCCCTAAGACCTGAAAAACTGCTAGAGTTGTCCCAATCTTCAAAAATGGGGACAAAAATACTGTCTCAAACTACAAATCAATCTCTCTTCTCCTAATACACACTTACTCTCATTCATACCTAACTGCCATCTGCCATTTTCTCTGATGCAAATGGTGTCAACCTTTTAGTAATTTAATACTAACTAACCTTAAAACTCGCCCCACAAATCAAGCATCCCAACAGCCTGTACTCATGGCTATTGTCCCACACCCACAGTCACTCCTGGCTTTCACCTCAAGCACTCCACTGTAACTATTCTGCTAAAAATGTGAAATGCCTTGTATATAATATATATATATATACCCTGTTCACTTATGCAATTATATATCCCCTGTCCTTTAATTCTATTTCCAGGACATACCCAAAAACAAATAAATGGTTCCAAAATTATAAATTTGGCAGATATGATATATCCCTCAACATAGGGACGGCTTGCTACCTGCTTTGCTGTGACATCTGCAAAGGTATTATTAATTACCAGGGGCCTGTCAGCTCTGTTAATAGTATAGGCAGCAACTTTTTATTACTGCAAGAGCCCTTGGAGTTAACATTGCTATAATAAATTCAATAACCTATGTATGTGTCTCCCCTCTTTTGTTCATATATTATCTATTCATGTGAACAAAAATACAAAAAAAAAAAAAATTATGAAAACAGGTTGCTTTGATATATAGCAAAATTAAACTGGTAAATAGATTTGTATGTGTAGTGACTATAAAAATATTTACTGCTTGTGTTAAAAGAAGAAAAAGCCTGCAGTAGGTCTTTTAACAACTGTGGCATTTACAATATAAGAAAAAATCCTGAAATCCTGAACAAAAGATTTCCTTTTAAAATAGACAAATAATTTTGAACTCTTTGCAAAGTGCTGAGCACACGGCCAGCATTCACTTTAAAAGACACTCTGACTTTAAAAAGAAAAAAATAATAATTTTCAAAGCGCCTTTTTTTTTTTTTTCTGGGAATACAGCCAGAAACCTCAATGTTACAAAGAGCAGATAACGGGTTTCGCTGTCTAATTCATATTAACTGCTGGATTAATCCTCACGCAGGGGATTCTAACGTTAGTTTAATGTTAAATATGAAGCTTTCCACGCTGTCCTAAAACTGCATTTTGTATGGTCTTTCAAAGATTAAATAACGGGAATATTTTAAATTACTTATAAACACCAAGTCTATGCCAACAAGAGCATGCAACATTCTTTCATTCATTCACCTGAATGCCTTCTGCAAGAAATCTCATATTCCTGCAAACTTCCATCAATACAATTGCTATCCCGTTTTAACTATGCCCTCTCTTAAACTAAACAAAATATCTTCAAACATGCAACAGTTATACCATGACTAAAAAAAAAACAGCAAGCTTGACCCTACCTGTCTTGTATGGCTTCTACACTGCTTATTTAACGGAGACAATTCTCGCAAAAATAACTGACCTCCATGCTGCTAAAGGCAGATATCATCACACTCCGCTCACACCACGGACACCCTCCTTTTGAAGCGCTATGTACATTAATGGCGTTATATACATATATAATGCAATATATTAATTCAAACAGTGCTTATGAGCTCTTACCAGCATTTTAAACAAAAACATCTTAATCCTGTAGAAATAAAATTGAAATGTGTTATCTTACTGCTTTACGGAAAAGAAGACAGTTCTACATTACCTTGTTCTCATGATTAAACTGCTAAAGCACAGCTAGTTAATTTTAATGTGAATGCTTCGCATTCTTTAAACTGTAAGGGAGAGGCTGTGCCCCTCCTTTTATTAAGACAGAAATACCACAAACGAAAAGAAATGTGTCCGGTTTAAAAAGTATCCGCCTGGCCAGGACGAATAAACCTTTCAAACTATAACCAGGGACCGAGCTGAATATACTCCCCTTTTGTTGTGAGGTATTTCTCCCTTTATTCGGTGTATACCTTTTTTTAAAACCTTTTAAAATTTAGATTTCATCATGAGCAACTAATATTCATATTTTTGTACAGATGTTAATCAGCATGACCACACAGTATTTTTCACACAAGAAATCATTCAGGAAAAAATTAATCAGGGTTACAAACAAGCTTTACATAAAGTAGCAGTGTTTTTTTTTTTTACAGAGACTTTCACTCTGAGCCCCCACGGGCAAAGCAGCACTTCCCTGCTTCTGACTGATAGTGGCACACTCTCTGCCAATGACCAAAACCACCACAATTAAAACAGACACCATTATTCTGAGCTATTCTCCCTGATTGATTTCTGGGACCAGCATAAGATCTCCATCTATTCTGCCCTCTGCCTTGTAAATACATTGCCTTATTTTCATGCCGAGAACAACCTTCTGCATATTCGACAAACGGGTAATGAATAGCTGTCTGAGCAACAAATTCCTCAGGAATCCGACCAGATTTACACTCGCATTTAAAAATTTGTACATTCCAAGGCTTCCGTCCAGAGTCATTCTTACTCATGCAAGCACCCATTAGTAGCTTAAAGAAAAACAGCTAAATTATGACAAATAATTGCAATATTTATACTTACACAATATACAATGGTCGTTCAGCTAGATCAGAGATAACAGTCCAGTCGTGCACAAAATTTACTGGACTCTAACCAAAAATTTTGTCTAAAGGGACTCTAACCCAATCTTCAGTCACAATTCATAAATTATCTGGACTCTAACCAGCATAATGTAGGTCTTTTTAAATTCCCAGAGGGGGTGAAGCATCATATATAAAAATTTACATATATACTCACCACCTCTGTGAATTTCCCACTTCTAGACACCAAAACTGAAGGAAGACCTAATTTCCTCACCTATGCTTCAGAACTGAGAGGAGCCTTTCCTCTGCCAAGAAAACTGAAGCCTTGTGACTGGATACACAATCTGCACCATTTTGCAGCAGACTTCCCCGGAGAAGCTTTCACGCCCTGCCACTGTTATCTTCGATTTTTGATGAACCTTATCAGGCCTGGGAGACGAACAAAATGAAACGTAACGCACGCCAGGTTTCAAATCCTTTGTCTCAATTTATTACTCATAGGGTAATGATTTTTATACAGAAAAAAAAGATATTGGTTAGAGGCGTAACATAGGCGTGTCCTGGGCGTATACTAGGTGTGTCTTGGGCGTAGCTTTGATTAGAGGCGTGATTTAGGGGCAGGACATATTAGTGGCGTGACTTTTGAGACATGTTTTTTTTCAATACACGCAATTGTCTAAATACATAGCTTATTCATTGTCTGTTATCAAAAGAGACCTTGAGTCTTAGCAACTTTATTTCATTATCTTGCTTCTTGCAGAGAACCATTCTATTATATTCTACTAAAACACCAGGAAATTGACATCACAAAAGTATCTAGTAATATCCTGACCAGGAAGAAAGGAAATGCAATTTAGCAGAGAAACTGAGTGCATTTATGAATTATATTTCAGCAAAAAGGCTGACTACAGAATCTTAACTAGTTATGACCATACAAAATGGAAGCTTAACATGAGTGCAGACTCTGGCCTGACATACTGGTCCTAACACTATATTACCTAATTGTGAACCCAGTCTTTCTTTAGTATTGGGTTTATTAAAATGTGTTATTGATTCACACGCATCATCCATTGTGATAATTAAATATAATGATACCTGGCGCTTAGAAAACCATTGTGTCCATAAGAAACAAAACCAGTCTTTAAAGAATGTCCCAGAGTCCAAAACTTGAAGTGGATGGCTGTAGTTTTTCTTCACTGCTGCTACTTTCCTATTCACCTGGAAATGATAGAAGGGTACACCATTGCGCAGTACTACTGATTACTGATGTTAACCCCTTACATGTAACTTTCCCAGTGCAGACTGAGTCCACGTACAGGAGTGTCTCTTTCAGGGTACAGTGGAGACAATCTGTGCTTTATTCCCTTTAACGTCCATATGTACCACGAATCCCCCGGGTACTTCCTTAATCTCTTGGAATTTCGTGATTCCCAGAATCACCCGAACTCCACGAGCCCCCAGAGAAGGAGAGTGAACAATTGCAAAAGGGGTCACAAATTTATTAAAAACGGCTTCAACAAGCCTAACAGACAGGCTAAGACAAGCCTGCAACACATGAACAAGTTAAAATACTAAACACATGTACTCACATGAATACATGCGATTCAAAACGACACGAGGATGCCGTCCGCAGCTTGTGGTATAACTCCTGTGCCTGCTCCGGCTGAGATGTGCTCTCTCACTGCTTGGCTCATCCGGTTTGGTGTGTCTGAGTCTCTCCCCCCGCTCGGCTACGTTCCGGTTTGTAACCGACAGGTCTGACAGACTCCTCACCACTGCAGTCACAGCAAGTACACTGCTGACAGGAATCCTAGCTCCTCCCACCCTAACGCATTTCGTGACGTAGGGACGCCACTTTCTCAAAGGAATGAGGAGCTAACGACGATCTCTCATTATATACCCCCAAGTGGTGATTAACCATTTGAGTGATATAGATATATGTATCACATACTGGTGCAATCATGTCTGCTATAAAACAATGTATATCTGAGGATGCCAACACCCTGGATTCAGATGTACATGCTTAACAAACTTACACCTAATTGTGGTGACAATCATAGTAAAAACATACATAAAGTAAAACCAACCTTATAAGTTGCAGGGCAATGTGAACAACAAATATTAATAATAAAAATGTTCATTATAAAAAAGTTCATTATAAAAAAGGGGTCAAGTTGAATACATACTGTATGCAATAAATGTTACTCTTTTAAAAATGAAGCCAAGTCAAATTCTATATTCAAACCCATGGGGGCCAGGGTTTTTAACGTGTAGATCCAAAAACTTTCTTTCTTGGATAGATTGTTTAACCAATCACCACCCCTCCAATTAGTCACTTTCAATAGTGATCTAGTGTCTATTAATTTTCTAGATTTTACCTTATATATAGAGAGAACAATGTAGTGCACACAAAAACATATTTTAAAGAGGTAGATGCCAACACGTATCTCTTGGCATCCAGCCACCATCACCCGAGATGGATAGACAACATCCCACAGGTCAAGCCTTGAGACTAAAATGAAATTGTTCTCAAAAACACATTTACAGTATGAGGAACAAGTAGGATAATTAAAGCATAAGTTTGTGGCATGGAATTATAACAAACAGAAAGTAGAATTGGCTATTGAAAAAGTTAATAAGGTAGATAGAACATCATTAGTGGACTTAAATTATAAGAGAACTAAAAAAGTGAGAGAGGGAGAATTCATACCTTTCATTACAAAGTACAATAGTATGACCCCTGAAATAGTGAAAACACTCAAGAAACATTGGGGAATCCTCCAGCGAGACCCCGTATTACAATCATTTCTACCTCCACAGCCCCAGATCATATATAAAAAAGCAAATGATCTAAAGGCCTCGTTGGCACCGAGTTGTCCTAACGATAGATTAAAACGTAAAACGATCACATGGCTATCTGATTTTAAAGGTTATTTTGTGTGTGGAAAGTGCACGGCCTGCAGTTACAGTGAAAAATGTGATAAGTTCCATTCTACAGTTACGAACAGAACTTATGAAATTGGCTCATTCATTAACTGCAAAAGCAGGTTCTGTGTATATCTCCTACAATGTCCGTGTGGACTTCAATATGTGGGAAGAACGGGAAGACCACTGACACGTAGACTAGCAGAACACATTTATAACATTAAAAGAGGTTTGGAGACACATAGTGTCTCCAACCATTTCAGATTGGTCCACAATCAGAATCCCAAAGGTTTAATATGTAAGGGAATAGATTGTCCCAAGCCTAATTGGAGGGGTGGTGATAGGTTAAACAATCTATCCTAGAAAGAAAGTTTTTGGATCTACACGTTAAAAACCCTGGCCCCTAGGGGTTTGAATATAGAATTTGACTTGGCTTAATTTTTAAAAGAGTAACATTTATTGCATATGAAATCAACTTGGCCCCTTTTTTATAATGAACTTTTTTATAATGAACATTTTTTTATTAATATTTGTTGTTCACATTGCCCTGCAACTTATAAGGTTGGTTTTACTTTATGTATGTTTTTACTATGATTGTCACCACAATTAGGTGTAAGATTGTTAAGCATGTACATCTGAATCCCAGGGTGTTGGCATCCTCAGATATACATTGTTTTATAGCAGACATGATTGTACCAGTATGTGACACATATATCTATATCACTCAAAGGGTTAATCACCACTTGGGGGTATATAATGAGAGATCGTCGTTAGCTCCTCATTCCTTTGAGAAAGTGGCGTCCCTACATCACGAAACGCGTTAGGGTGGGAGGAGCTAGAATTCCTGTCAGCAGTGTACTTGCTGTGACTGCAGTGGTGAGGAGTCTGTCAGACCTGTCGGTTACAAACCGGAACGTTGCCGAGACTCAGACACACCAAACCGGATGAGCCAAGCAGTGAGAGAGCACATCTCAGCCGGAGCAGGCACAGGAGTTATACCACAAGCTGCGGACGGCATCCTCGTGTCGTTTTGAATCGCATGTATTCATGTGAGTACATGTGTATAGTATTTTAACTTGTTCATGTGTTGCAGGCTTGTCTTAGCCTGTCTGTTAGGCTTGTTTAAGCCGTTTTTAATAAATTTTTTCCCCCTTTTGCAATTGTTCACTCTCCTTCTCTGGGGGCTCGTGGAGTTCGGGTGATTCTGGGAATCACGAAATTCCAAGAGATTAAGGAAGTACCCGGGGGATTCGTGGTACATACGGACATTAAAGGGAATAAAGCACAGATTGTCTCCACTGTACCCTGAAAGAGACACTCCTGTAAGTGGACTCAGTCTGCACTGGGAAAGTTACATGTAAGGGGTTAACATCAGTAATCAGTAGTACTGCGCAATGGTGTACCCTTCTATCATTTCCAGGTGAATAGGAAAGTAGCAGCAGTGAAGAAAAACTACAGCCATCCACTTCAAGTTTTTGACTCTGGGACATTCTTTAAAGACTGGTTTTGTTTCTTATGGACACAATGGTTTTCTAAGCGCCAGGTATCCTTATTTCATCATTACAGTATTGTATGCAGATTTGAGATAATTTGCATTGTGGGAAGCCTTTGGCAGCTTTGGCCTCTTGTTATCACAATTGGTTAGTATATTGCACATTATTGCACAGTTTATTTAATTCACGTGTAGTTCACACTTTATATAGGTTAAGCGCTATAGTTAGGGTTAATTCATCCATTTTTTCCAAGTTCATTATCTCACACCCACCAGCAGCTAACCTCAGCCCATATGGCTTTATTCACTAATAGAGCACTGTTTGATATGGAATTCCATGGATTCATTGAAGATTCCAATGAAACCATGGATCCAGACACTGAAAATTTAGACACACAATTCACCAAATTGGAAAAATTACTCAATCAAGAAGTAAGACAAAAATGGGAAGTTTTCACCCTTAAAAAATATATAGAACACAAGAGAATTCCAAGGGGTCTAAGGGTCCAGAAACCACCCACTAGCGACCAAGATAATAAAATCTTTCTAGATGAATGGAATAACATCTTAGACACCTGCTCAGGAGGGCTCATCTCACTATTAATTAAACGTAGGAGTGTCACCCTTGAGATCTTAGATGAAGACATCAATAAAATTAGAGATCAGTTAGAACCCTTTATGGAGCTAAGTGAATACAAAACTTTAGAGGAAAGAACTATCTCAAGAATGGAGAAATTAATAAAGAAGTCAAACTTAATAAACAAAAGAAGTTTATTAGGGATAAAAAAGACTATGATGAGGGGAAACAAAGAAATTGGAAAAGAGATAAAAGTGTCTCAAATGTAGAGACAATTGAGATCATTCCAGATGAAGATCAAATAAAAACAAATATTAAGGAAAAAAAAGATTCTAACCGTACTTCTAATTATAGCGATAAAATCCAAGAGAAATCCAAACAGCGATCCCAACCAGATAAACAACAGGGTAGTTTTAAGAATAAATCACAAACTAATGATAGGTTGAGGACAGATTCTCAGAGGTACAAAGAAGAGGAAGAGAATCAAGTTTTTAGGAATTATCGAGATAGATCTCCATTATATAGATCAAATGATAGATCCAATGGTAGAACAAATCAGGGACACCCTCATTTTTTAGAAAGACGCAGAGACAACGAACCATTCAGAGAACAATGGAGGGAAGTGAAACATACACAAACAAGGGTGGACAACAGGAGAGTAGAAAGAAACCGGTCAAGGTCAGACAATTCAGAGGGAAAAGAGGAGGATCACGTAAGAGAAAGAAAAGATCAAACCCAGGGCGCAATTGGTAAACGCCAGGACCAGTGTGTTCAATTTAAGTAAACATAACCTTACAAAGATTGAGACCAGTGTCATGGAAAAAGATTTAAATTTCACACCTGTACGGGGGCCAAACATGTTTAAATTATTTGAAGATGTCCAGAAGTTCATTCAGAGACTCACTTTAAAAAAATATTACTTGAGAGATCCGGTCAGTAGGGAATCCATCATGTCAGGTCCAATTCCTATTGCCAATGATAAACCTCCCCTCACTCCATTTAAAAATAAATCCACATTTTACCCGAGAGCAATGAAAGGTAATTTTATAAATACATTCACAGATATGGTCATTGGGGATTTGGAAGCATTAGGGGATTCCTTCAAAATTAAAAAGCATAATCTCACAAAAGATGAGAAAGAAACAGTTAGAACCCTAGCTGAAAACAACAATATTGTAATTAAAGCAGCTGACAAAGGGGGGAGGGGGGGGTCTGGTAGTTATGGACTCAAGTTACTATCAGGAAGAATCCAATAGGATCCTTAGCGATCAGATTACATATAAAAAATTGGAAAAAAATCCTACAGATCAGTTCAAACAAGAACTTTCAATTTTTATAAATAAAGGATTGGAGGATGAAGTGATAACAAAGAAAGAACAGGAGTTCCTCATGGTAGAGGAACCCAAAATACCATTTTTTTACTTCATCCCCAAACTGCATAAGGATCCCATCAGACCCCCGGGAAGACCGATCATTTCAGGGTTCGGTTCCCTATCTTCGAACCTTTCTCAATTCTTAGACCACATATTACAAAAATATGTCATACAAGTTCCATCCTACTTAAGGGACACCACACACGTGTTGAACTTAATTCAAAATCTCACTTGGGATAGCGACTTCATTTGGTCACATGTGATTTGGTGTCTCTATATACCGTCATTGAACATGAAACAGGTCTGAGAGCGATAAAAATGGCATTGGAACAAAACAATGAAGTCAGTACAGCACTAATGGAGTTTGTTCTCAATGGTATTCGATACATTCTCCAACACAATTATTTTAGTCATGATGGGGAGTTCTTTCTCCAGACGTGCGGCACCGCAATGGGTACCAGGTTTGCACCGAGCTATGCCAATCTGTTCATGGCCATGTGGGAACGGGAATGGATTTGGAATAATAACCCGTTTGGTGCAAGCCTGGTGCTCTGGAGAAGATATATCGACGATGTGCTGTGCGTCTGGAGAGGTACACAAGAAGAACTAACCCAGTTCCAAGAATATTTAAACGCCAACTCCTGTAACATTAGATTCACTTTCAATAGTGATCCAGTGTCTATTAACTTTCTAGATCTTACCTTATATATAGAGAACAATGTAGTGCACACAAAAACATATTTTAAAGAGGTAGATGCCAACACGTATCGCTTGGCATCCAGCCACCATCACCTGAGATGGATAGACAACATCCCACAGGGACAAGCCTTGAGACTAAAAAGAAATTGTTCTCAAAAACACATTTATGAGTAACAAGTAGGAGAATTAAAGCATAAGTTTGTGGCACGGAATTATAACAAACAGAAAGTAGAATTGGCTATTGAAAAAGTTAATCAGGTAGATAGAACATCATTAGTGGACTTAAATTATAAGAGAACTAAAAAAGTGAGAGAGGGAGAATTCATACCTTTCATTACAAAGTACAATAGTATGACCCCTGAAATAGTGAAAACACTCAAGAAACATTGGGGAATCCTCTAGCGAGACCCCGTATTACAATCATTTCTACCTCCACAGCCCCAGATCATATATAAAAAAGCAAATGATCTAAAGGCCTCGTTGGCACCGAGTTGTCCTAACGATAGATTAAAACGTAAAACGATCACATGGCTATCTGATTTTAAAGGTTACTTTGTGTGTGGAAATTGCACGGCCTGCAGTTACAGTGAAAAATGTGATAAGTTCCATTCTACAGTTACGAACAGAACTTATGAAATTGGCTCATTCATTAACTGCAAAAGCAGGTTCTGTGTATATCTCCTACAATGTCCGTGTGGACTTCAATATGTGTAAAGAACGGGAAGACCACTGACACGTAGACTAGCAGAATACATTTATAACATTAAAAGAGGTTTGGAGACACACAGTGTCTCCAACCATTTCAGATTGGTCCACAATAAGAATCCCAAAGGTTTAATATGTAAGGGAATAGATTGTCCCAAGCCTAATTGGAGGGGTGGTGATAGGTTAAACAATCTATCCAAGAAAGAAAGTTTTTGGATCTACACGTTAAAAACCCTGGCCCCCAAGGGTTTGAATATAGAATTTGACTTGGCTTCATTTTTAAAAGAGTAACATTTATTGCATACAGTATGTATTCAACTTGGCCCCTTTTTTATAATGAACTTTTTTATAATGAACATTTTTATTATTAATATTTGTTGTTCACATTGCCCTGCAACTTATAAGGTTGGTTTTACTTTATGTATGTTTTTACTATGATTGTCACCACAATTACAGTAGCGACATATCTTATTGAACTAAATACCGGCGGCATGCCGGGATCTGCCCCAGCTGCCGCCAGTAATGCACGCGCGCCGCCGCGTTCCCCCACTCACCCCCCCTCCTCCATCGTGCGCAATTTAAACACGCTTCCGGACCCCTGTACCCCTTCTGCTCTGCCACTCTGCTTCCCCGAACCCCCGCTTACCTTAATGTCATCTCCAGGGGTGTCGGGGAAGCCTGGGGAAGCCGGGGAAGACGGGGAAGCCGGGCGCGCATGTGACTGTGACGTCACAGTGCGCCGCCACGCGCCGCGGCTACCCGCTTCCCAGCCACATACAGCCAGCGGCTTTTGCTCGAATAAGAGCTGCCGCTGCTGTAGGTGTAAGTTTGTTAAGCATGTACATCTGAATCCCAGGGTGTTGGCATCCTCAGATATACATTGTTTTATAGCAGACATGATTGTACCAGTATGTGATACATATATCTATATCACTCAAAGGGTTAATCACCACTTGGGGGTATATAATGAGAGATCGTCATTAGCTCCTCATTCCTTTGAGAAAGTGGCGTCCCTACGTCACGAAACGCGTTAGGGTGGGAGGAGCTAGGATTCCTGTCAGCAGTGTACTTGCTGTGACTGCAGTGGTGAGGAGTCTGTCAGACCTGTCGGTTACAAACCGGAACGTAGCCGAGCGGGGGGAGAGACTCAGACACACCAAACCGGATGAGCCAAGCAGTGAGAGAGCACATCTCAGCCGGAGCAGGCACAGGAGTTATACCACAAGCTGTGGACGGCATCCTCGTGTCGTTTTGAATCGCATGTATTCATGTGAGTACATGTGTGTAGTATTTTAACTTGTTCATGTGTTGCAGGCTTGTCTTAGCCTATCTGTTAGGCTTGTTGAAGCCTTTTTAATAAATTTGTGACCCCCTTTTGCAATTGTTCACTCTCCTTCTCTGGGGGCTCGTGGAGTTCGGGTGATTCTGGGAATCACGAAATTCCAAGAGATTAAGGAAGTACCCGGGGGATTCGTGGTACATACGGACGTTAAAGGGAATAAAGCACAGATTGTCTCCACTGTACCCTGAAAGAGACACTCCTGTAAGTGGACTCAGTCTGCACTGGGAAAGTTACATGTAAGGGGTTAACATCAGTAATCAGTAGTACTGCGCAATGGTGTACCCTTCTATCATTTCCAGGTGAATAGGAAAGTAGCAGCAGTGAAGAAAAACTACAGCCATCCACTTCAAGTTTTTGACTCTGGGACATTCTTTGAAGACTGGTTTTGTTTCTTATGGACACAATGGTTTTCTAAGCGCCAGGTATCCTTATTTCATCATTACAGTATTGTATGCAGATTTGAGATAATTTGCATTGTGGGAAGCCTTTGGCAGCTTTGGCCTCTTGTTATCACAATTGGTTAGTATATTGCACATTATTGCACAGTTTATTTAATTCACGTGTAGTTCACACTTTATATAGGTTAAGCGCTATAGTTAGGGTTAATTCATCCATTTTTTCCAAGTTCATTATCTCACACCCACCAGCAGCTAACCTCAGCCCATATGGCTTTATTCACTAATAGAGCACTGTTTGATATGGAATTCCATGGATTCATTGAAGATTCCAATGAAACCATGGATCCAGACACTGAAAATTTAGACACACAATTCACCAAATTGGAAAAATTACTCAATCAAGAAGTAAGACAAAAATGGGAAGTTTTCACCCTTAAAAAATATATAGAACACAAGAGAATTCCAAGGGGTCTAAGGGTCCAGAAACCCCCCACTAGCGACCAAGATAATAAAATCTTTCTAGATGAATGGAATAACATCTTAGACACCTGCTTAGTAGGGCTCATCTCACTATTACTTAAACGTAGGAGTGTCACCCTTGAGACTTAGATGAAGACATCAATAAAATTAGAGATCAGTTAGAACCCTTTATGGAGCTAAGTGAATACAAAACTTTACAGGAAATAACTATCTCAAGAATGGAGAAATTAAGTAAAGAAGTCAAACTTAATTAAAAAAAAGAAGTTTATTAGGGAAAATAAAGACTATGATGAGGGGAAACAAAGAAATTGGAAAAGAGATAAAAGTGTCTCAAATGTAGAGACAATTGAGATCATTCCAGATGAAGATCAAATAAAAACAAATATTAAGGAAAAAAAAGATTCTAACCGTACTTCTAATTATAGCGATAAAATCCAAGAGAAATCCAAACAGCGATCCCTACCAGATAAACCACAGGGTAGTTTTAAGAATTAATCACAAACTAATGATAGGTTGAGGACAGATTCTCAGAGGTACAAAGAAGAGGAAGAGAATCAATTTTTTAGGATTTATCGAGATAGATCTCCATTATAAAGATCAAATGATAGATCCAATAGTAGAACAAATCAGGGACACCCTCATTTTTTAGAAAGACGCAGAGACAACGAACCATTCCGAGAACAATGGAGGGAAGTGAAACATACACAAGCAAGGGTGGACAACAGGAGAGTAGAAAGAAAACGGTCAAGGGCAGACAATTCAGAGGGAAAAGAGGAGGATCACATAAGAGAAAGAAAAAGATCAAACCCAGGGCGCAATTGGTAAACGCCAGGACCAGTGTGTTCAATCTAAGTAAACATAACCTTACAAAGATTGAGACCAGTGTCCAGGAAAAAGGTTTAAATTTTGCACCTGTACGGGGGCCAAACATGTTTGAATTATATGTAGATGTCCAGAAGATCATTCGGAGACTCACTTTAAAAAAATATTACTTGAGAGATCCGGTCAGTAGGGAATCCATCATGTCAGGTACAATTCCTATTGCCAATGATAAACCTCCCCTCACTCCATTTAAAAATAAATCCACATTTTACCCGAGAGCAATGAAAGGTAATTTTATAAATACCTTCACAGATATGGTCATTGGGGATTTGGAAGCATTAGGGGATTCCTTCAAAATTAAAAAGCATAATCTCACAAAAGATGAGAAAGAAACAGTTAGAACCCTAGCTGAAAACAACAATATTGTAATTAAAGCAGCTGACAAAGGGAGGGGGGGGGGGTCTGGTAGTTATGGACTCAAGTTACTATCAGGAAGAATCCAATAGGATCCTTAGCGATCAGATTACATATAAAAAATTGGAAAAAAATCCTACAGATCAGTTCAAACAAGAACTTTCAATTTTTATAAATAAAGGATTGGAGGATGAAGTGATAACAAAGAAGGAACAGGAGTTCCTCATGGTAGAGGAACCCAAAATACCATTTTTTGACTTCATCCCCAAACTGCATAAGGATCCCATCAGACCCCCGGGAAGACCGATCATTTCAGGATCGGTTCCCTAACTTCGAACCTTTCTCAATTCTTAGACCACATATTACAAAAATATGTCATACAAGTTCCATCCTACTTAAGGGACACCACACACGTGTTGAACTTAATTCAAAATCTCACTTGGGATAGCGACTTCATTTGGTCACATGTGATTTGGTGTCTCTATATACCGTCATTGAACATGAAACAGGTCTGAGAGCGATAAAAATGGCATTGGAACAAAACAATGAAGTCAGTACAGCACTAATGGAGTTTGTTCTCAATGGTATTCGATACATTCTCAAACACAATTATTTTAGTCATGATGGGGAGTTCTTTCTCCAGACGTGCGGCACCGCAATGGGTACCAGGTTTGCACCGAGCTATGCCAATCTGTTCATGGCCATGTGGGAACGGGAATGGATTTGGAATAATAACCCGTTTGGTGCAAGCCTGGTGCTCTGGAGAAGATATATCGACGATGTGCTGTGCGTCTGGAGAGGTACACAAGAAGAACTAACCCAGTTCCAAGAATATTTAAACGCCAACTCCTGTAACATTAGATTCACTTTCAATAGTGATCCAGTGTCTATTAACTTTCTAGATCTTACCTTATATATAGAGAACAATGTAGTGCACACAAAAACATATTTTAAAGAGGTAGATGCCAACACGTATCGCTTGGCATCCAGCCACCATCACCCGAGATGGATAGACAACATTCCACAGGGACAAGCCTTGAGACTAAAAAGAAATTGTTCTCAAAAACACATTTATGAGGAACAAGTAGGAGAATTAAAGCATAAGTTTGTGGCACGGAATTATAACAAACAGAAAGTAGAATTGGCTATTGAAAAAGTTAATCAGGTAGATAGAACATCATTAGTGGACTTAAATTATAAGAGAACTAAAAAAGTGAGAGAGGGAGAATTCATACCTTTCATTACAAAGTACAATAGTACAATAGTGAAAACACTCAAGAAACATTGGGGAATCCTCCAGCGAGACCCCGTATTACAATCATTTCTACCTCCACAGCCCCAGATCATATATAAAAAAGCAAATGATCTAAAGGCCTCGTTGGCACCGAGTTGTCCTAACGATAGATTAAAACGTAAAACGATCACATGGCTATCTGATTTTAAAGGTTACTTTGTGTGTGGAAAGTGCACGGCCTGCAGTTACAGTGAAAAATGTGATAAGTTCCATTCTACAGTTACGAACAGAACTTATGAAATTGGCTCATTCATTAACTGCAAAAGCAGGTTCTGTGTATATCTCCTACAATGTCCGTGTGGACTTCAATATGTGGGAAGAACGGGAAGCTCACTGACAAGTAGACTAGCAGAACACATTTATAACATTAAAAGAGGTTTGGAGACACACAGTGTCTCCAACCATTTCAGATTGGTCCACAATCAGAATCCCAAAGGTTTAATATGTAAGGGAATAGATTGTCCCAAGCCTAATTGGAGGGGTGGTGATAGGTTAAACAATCTATCCAAGAAAGAAAGTTTTTGGATCTACACGTTAAAAACCCTGGCCCCCAAGGTTCTGAATATAGAATTTGACTTGGCTTAATTTTTAAAAGAGTAACATTTATTGCATACCGTATGTATTCAACTTGGCCCCTTTTTTATAATGAACTTTTTTATAATGAACATTTTTATTATTAATATTTGTTTTTCACATTGCCCTGCAACTTATAAGGTTGGTTTTACTTTATGTATGTTTTTACTATGATTGTCACCACAATTAGGTGTAAGTTTGTTAAGCATGTACATCTGAATCCCAGGGTGTTGGCATCCTCAGATATACATTGTTTTATAGCAGACATGATTGCACCAGTATGTGATACATATATCTATATCACTCAAAGGGTTAATCACCACTTGGGGGTATATAATGAGAGATCGTCGTTAGCTCCTCATTCCTTTGAGAAAGTGGCGTCCCTACGTCACGAAACGCGTTAGGGTGGGAGGAGCTAGGATTCCTGTCAGCAGTGTACTTGCTGTGACTGCAGTGGTGAGGAGTCTGTCAGACCTGTCGGTTACAAACCGGAACGTAGCCGAGCTGGGGGAGAGACTCAGACACACCAAACCGGATGAGCCAAGCAGTGAGAGAGCACATCTCAGCCGGAGCAGGCACAGGAGTTATACCACAAGCTGCGGACGGCATCCTCGTGTCGTTTTGAATCGCATGTATTCATGTGAGTACATGTGTGTAGTATTTTAACTTGTTCATGTGTTGCAGGCTTGTCTTAGCCTGTCTGTTAGGCTTGTTTAAGCCGTTTTTAATAAAATTTTTCCCCCTTTTGCAATTGTTCACTCTCCTTCTCTGGGGGCTCGTGGAGTTCGGGTGATTCTGGGAATCACGAAATTCCAAGAGATTAAGGAAGTACCCGGGGGATTCGTGGTACATACGGACGTTAAAGGGAATAAAGCACAGATTGTCTCCACTGTACCCTGAAAGAGACACTCCTGTAAGTGGACTCAGTCTGCACTGGGAAAGTTACATGTAAGGGGTTAACATCAGTAATCAGTAGTACTGCGCAAGGGTGTACCCTTCTATCATTTCCAGGTGAATAGGAAAGTAGCAGCAGTGAAGAAAAACTACAGCCATCCACTTCAAGTTTTGGACTCGGGGACATTCTTTAAAGACTGGTTTTGTTTCTTATGGACACAATGGTTTTCTAAGCACCAGGTATCCTTATTTCATCATTACAGTATTGTATGCAGATTTGAGATAATTTGCATTGTGGGAAGCCTTTGGCAGCTTTGGCCTCTTGTTATCACAATTGGTTAGTATATTGCACATTATTGCACAGTTTATTTAATTCACGTGTAGTTCACACTTTATATAGGTTAAGCGCTATAGTTAGGGTTAATTCATCCATTTTTTCCAAGTTCATTATCTCACACCCACCAGCAGCTAACCTCAGCCCATATGGCTTTATTCACTAATAGAGCACTGTTTGATATGGAATTCCATGGATTCATTGAAGATTCCAATGAAACCATGGATCCAGACACTGAAAATTTAGACACACAATTCACCAAATTGGAAAAATTACTCAATCAAGAAGTAAGACAAAAATGGGAAGTTTTCACCCTTAAAAAATATATAGAACACAAGAGAATTCCAAGGGGTCTAAGGGTCCCGAAACCACCCACTAGCGACCAAGATAATAAAATCTTTCTAGATGAATGGAATAACATCTTAGACACCTGCTCAGTAGGGCTCATCTCACTATTACTTAAACGTAGGAGTGTCACCCTTGAGATCTTAGATGAAGACATCAATAAAATTAGAGATCAGTTAGAACCCTTTATGGAGCTAAGTGAATACAAAACTTTAGAGGAAAGAACTATCTCAAGAATGGAGAAATTAAGTAAAGAATTCAAACTTAATAAACAAAAGAAGTTTATTAGGGATAAAAAAGACTATAATGAGGGGAAACAAAGAAATTGGAAAAGAGATAAATGTGTCTCAAATGTAGAGACAATTGAGATCATTCCAGATGAAGATCAAATAAAAACAAATATTAAGGAAAAAAAAGATTCTAACCGTACTTCTAATTATAGCGATAAAATCCAAGAGAAATCCAAACAGCGATCCCAACCAGATAAACCACAGGGTAGTTTTAAGAATAAATCACAAACTAATGATAGGTTGAGGACAGATTCTCAGAGGTACAAAGAAGAGGAAGAGAATCAAGTTTTTAGGAATTATCGAGATAGATCTCCATTATATAGATCAAATGATAGATCCAATGGTAGAACAAATCAGGGACACCCTCATTTTTTAGAAAGACGCAGAGACAACGAACCATTCCGAGAACAATGGAGGGAAGTGAAACATACACAAGCAAGGGTGGACAACAGTAGAGTAGAAAGAAAACGGTCAAGGGCAGACAATTCAGAGGGAAAAGAGGAGGATCACGTAAGAGAAAGAAAAAGATCAAACCCAGGGCGCAATTGGTAAACGCCAGGACCAGTGTGTTCAATCTAAGTAAACATAACCTTACAAAGATTGAGACCAGTGACCAGTGTACACGAAATTGAGTGTTAAATTTCGCACCTGTACGGGGGCCAAACATGTTTGAATTATATGTAGATGTCCAGAAGTTCATTCGGAGACTCACTTTAAAAAAATATTACATGAGAGATCCGGTCAGTAGGAAATCCATCATGTCAGGTCCAATTCCTATTGCCAATGATAAACCTCCCCTCACTCCATTTAAAAATAAATCCACATTTTACCCGAGAGCAATGAAAGGTAATTTTATAAATACCTTCACAGATATGGTCATTGGGGATTTGGAAGCATTAGGGGATTCCTTCAAAATTAAAAAGCATAATCTCACAAAAGATGAGAAAGAAACAGTTAGAACCCTAGCTGAAAACAACAATATTGTAATTAAAGCAGCTGACAAAGGGGGGGGGGGTCTGGTAGTTATGGACTCAAGTTACTATCAGGAAGAATCCAATAGAATCCTTAGCGATCAGATTACATATAAAAAATTGGAAAAAAATCCTACAAATCAGTTCAAATAAGAATTTTCAATTTTTATAAATAAAGGATTGGAGGATGAAGTGATAACAAAGAAAGAACAGGAGTTCCTCATGGTAGAGGAACCCAAAATACCATTTTTTTACTTCATCCCCAAACTGCATAAGGATCCCATCAGACCCCCGGGAAGACCGATCATTTCAGGGATCGGTTCCCTAACTTCGAACCTTTCTCAATTCTTAGACCACATATTACAAAAATATGTCATACAAGTTCCATCCTACTTAAGGGACACCACACACGTGTTGAACTTAATTCAAAAGCTCACTTGGGATAGTGACTTCATTTGGGTCACATGTGATGTGGTGTCTCTATATACCGTCATTGAACATGAAACAGGTCTGAGAGCGATAAAAATGGCATTGGAACAAGACAATGAAGTCAGTACAGCACTAATGGAGTTTGTTCTCAATGGTATTCGATACATTCTCCAACACAATTATTTTAGTCATGATGGGGAGTTCTTTCTCCAGACGTGCGGCACCTCAATGGGTCCAGGTTTGCACCGAGCTATGCCAATCTGTTCATGGCCATGTGGGAACGGGAATGGATTTGGAATAATAACCCGTTTGGTGCAAGCCTGGTGCTCTGGAGAAGATATATCGACGATGTGCTGTGCGTCTGGAGAGGTACACAAGAAGAACTAACCCAGTTCCAAGAATATTTAAACGCCAACTCCTGTAACATTAGATTCACTTTCAATAGTGATCCAGTGTCTATTAACTTTCTAGATCTTACCTTATATATAGAGAACAATGTAGTGCACACAAAAACATATTTTAAAGAGGTAGATGCCAACACGTATCGCTTGGCATCCAGCCACCATCACCCGAGATGGATAGACAACATCCCACAGGGACAAGCCTTGAGACTAAAAAGAAATTGTTCTCAAAAACACATTTATGAGTAACAAGTAGGAGAATTAAAGCATAAGTTTGTGGCACGGAATTATAACAAACAGAAAGTAGAATTGGCTATTGAAAAAGTTAATCAGGTACTGTAGATAGAACATCATTAGTGGACTTAAATTATAAGAGAACTAAAAAAGTGAGAGAGGGAGAATTCATTCCTTTCATTACAAAGTACAATAGTATGACCCCTGAAATAGTGAAAACACTCAAGAAACATTGGGGAATCCTCCAGCGAGACCCCGTATTACAATCATTTCTACCTCCACAGCCCCAGATCATATATAAAAAAGCCAATGATCTAAAGGCCTCGTTGGCACCGAGTTGTCCTAACGATAGATTAAAACATAAAATGATCACATGGCTATCTGATTTTAAAGGTTACTTTGTGTGTGGAAAGTGCACGGCCTGCAGTTACAGTGAAAAATGTGATAAGTTCCATTCTACAGTTACGAACAGAACTTATGAAATTGGCTCATTCATTAACTGCAAAAGCAGGTTCTGTGTATATCTCCTACAATGTCCGTGTGGACTTCAATATGTGGGAAGAACGGGAAGACCACTGACACGTAGACTAGCCGAACACATTTATAACATTAAAACAGGTTTGGAGACACACAGTGTCTCCAACCATTTCAGATTGGTCCACAATCAGAATCCCAAAGGTTTAATATGTAAGGGAATAGATTGTCCCAAGCCTAATTGGAGGGGTGGTGATAGGTTAAACAATCTATCCAAGAAAGAAAGTTTTTGGATCTACACGTTAAAAATCCTGGCCCCCAAGGGTTTGAATATAGAATTTGACTTGGCTTCATTTTTAAAAGAGTAACATTTATTGCATATGTATTCAACTTGGCCCCTTTTTTATAATGAACTTTTTTATAAAGAACATTTTTTTATTAATATTTGTTGTTCACATTGCCCTGCAATGTATGTTTTTATTATGATTGTCACCATGGGCGTCCGCAGAAATGTTTTCAGGGGGGGGCATAACGTTAACTATACAGAGAGAGAGAGAGAGTGGTTGTGGGGGGGGGGGGTTGGGTGACGGGGTGGGTGACTGACACTTTGACTGACTGACTCGTGTGTGACTGACACTTGGGTGACTGACTGACACTTGGGTGGGTGACTGACTGACGGTTGGTGTCTGTATTCATTCACAAACAGACAGACACAAACACACACCCTCCCTCTCTCAGACTCTCCCCCTCTCAGACTCTCCCCCTCTCAGACTCTCCCCCTCTCAGACTCTCCCTCTCAGACTCTCCCTCTCCCTCTCAGACTCTCCCTCTCCCTCTCAGACTCTCCCTCTCAAACTCTCCCTCTCAAACTCTCCCTCTCCCTCTCAGACTGTCCCTCTCCCTCTCAGACTGTCCCTCTCCCTCTCAGACTCTCACTCTCCCTCTCAGACTCTCTCTCTCCCCCTCAGACTCTCTCTCTACCCCTCAGACTCTCTCTCTCCCCCTCAGACTCTCCCCCTCAGACTCTCTCCCCCTGAGTCTCTCTCAGACTCCCCCCCTCAGACTCCCCCCCCTTCAGAATCCTTCGCTCACTCAGACTCTCTCTCTCTCACTCAGACTCTCTCTCTCTCACTCAGACTCAGACACACACACCCCAAACACCACACACCCCACTCTAATGCAGATAGTCCCAAGGTGTAGCCCCATCTCTTTCTTAACCCCTCTCTTCTTCATTCACTCTCTCCCCTCACCCCTCTCTTCCTCTATTACACCCCCTGTCTCCTCACTCTCCCCCCTCCATCAATTATGCCCCTCTGACTCAAACCCACTCCCTGAATCCGTCCTCCTCACATTCATTCCCTCCCCCCCTGATCTCACACACACACAGACACACACTCAGACACTCGCAACAAGGGGGAATCGGAGCAGGGGGGGGAATCGGAACGGGAAGGGGGGACCCGGAGCAGGGGGGGGAATCGGAACGGGAAGGGGGACCGGAGCAGGGGGGGGGGGGGGAAATCAGAGCAGGAGGACAAGGGGGAAGCGAGAGTGGCATGGAGCAGTAGTCACCTGACTTGCTCCATGCAGGAAAGGGCAGGCCTCGCTATGCAAGGTCAGATAGACTCGCAGGGGTGAGCAAACTTTTTATGCCGAGCCCCCCTTTTCATCCATTTAATTTCTCGGGCCCCCCCTGCCTGACGTAATCAAAATCACATGAACCCCCCCCCCCCTTTATTAAACGATATACAATGTAAATACAAATATGTTTCAACAGCTCGCGCTTGCAAAATTAGGCTGCGTCCACGCTGCCGCCGAGAGTGGTGACATCACCAACTCTCCAAGCATGAGCACAGGGTGTCCTGCATAATTTTGCAAGCACGAGTGGGGGGTATGGATCAGGGCTATTTCTGTGTTTGTGTGTGGGTGTGGGGTTGTGCGCATTGACTGCTGCTGAGCATGCTTCAATGTCAATTTTGTTTGTCTCGCCAAGCACACAATCAATCACAACACAAACAACACCCCCCACACCACACACAATCACAGCACACATTCAATCACAAAACACACACATCACTACACATATATATATATATATATATATATATATATATATATATATATACACACACACACCATACATATATATATACACACACACACACACACACACACACACACGCACGCACGCACGCACGCACGCACGCACACACACACACACACACACACACACACATCACTATACATATATATACACACACACATCATTATACATATATATATATATACACACACACACACACACATCACTATACATATACACACACACACACACACACACACATCACTATACATATATACACACACAGTGACATCACTATACATATATAGATACACACACACACACCACTATACATATACACACACACACACACACACACACAGTGACATTCATATACATATATATATACACACACACACACAGTGACATCACTATACATATATATACACACACACACACAGTGACATCACTATACATATATATACACACACACACACACACACAGTGACATCACTATACATATAAACACACACACACACAGTGACATCACTATACATATAAACACACACACACACACACACACACACACACACACACACACACACACACACACACACACACACACACACACACACACACACACACACACCTGTACTGCTTGCTCGGCTCCCCACTCAAGTAAAGCCAGGAAGAAGAGGAGGGCTTGTGTCTGTGTGCAGAGGGACGCCCCGCCCCCTCTGCAAGCACAGGGAAACACAGCACGGATCTTCTGCCTGGCATTGCTCTGCTCTGCCCCTGCTCTGCTCTGCCCCCAGGTTTCGCCGCACAGGCTGCGCCCCCCCTAAATAATTTGGCGCCCCCCAGTTTTGCGCACCGCTGAGATAGAGTTGCGAGGGACAAAAAAAAAAAAATCCTGGCAGCGTGCCAACGCGCGCCAGCCAATCAGGAGATAAGGGAGGTTTTTTTTTTTTTTGCAGAAGAGCGCGCTAAATCCTGTCACGCCAGTGCCCTCTGTTCCCAGCTGTTGGCGGCCCAGGATCCAGGGGGGGGCAAGCACCCCCCCTTGCCCCCCCTGCGGACGCCCATGATTGTCACCACAATTAGGTGTAAGTTTGTTAAGCATGTACATCTGAATCCCAGGGTGTTGGCATCCTCAGATATACATTGTTTTATAGCAGACATGATTGCACCAGTATGTGATACAGTACATATATCTATATCACCCAAAGGGTTAATCACCACTTGGGGGTATATAATGAGAGATCGTCGTTAGCTCCTCATTCCTTTGAGAAAGTGGCGTCCCTACGTCACGAAATGCGTTAGGGTGGGAGGAGCTAGGATTCCTGTCAGCAGTGTACTTGCTGTGACTGCAGTGGTGAGGAGTCTGTCAGACCTGTCGGTTACAAACCGGAACGTAGCCGAGCGGGGGGAGAGACTCAGACACACCAAACCGGATGAGCCAAGCAGTGAGAGAGCACATCTCAGCCGGAGCAGGCACAGGAGTTATACCACAAGCTGCGGACGGCATCCTCGTGTCGTTTTGAATCACATGTATTCATGTGAGTACATGTGTTTAGTATTTTAACTTGTTCATGTGTTGCAGGCTTGTCTTAGCCTGTCTGTTAGGCTTGTTGAAGCCGTTTTTAATACATTTGTGACCCCCTTTTGCAATTGTTCACTCTCCTCCTCTGGGGGCTCGTGGAGTTCGGGTGATTCTGGGAATCACGAAATTCCAAGAGATTAATGAAGTACCGGGGGATTCGTGGTACATACGGACGTTAAAGGGAATAAAGCACAGATTGTCTCCACTGTACCCTGAAATAGACACTCCTGTAAGTGGACTCAGTCTGCACTGGGAAAGTTACATGTAAGGGGTTAACATCAGTAATCAGTAGTACTGCGCAAGGGTGTACCCTTCTATCATTTCCAGGTGAATAGGAAAGTAGCAGCAGTGAAGAAAAACTACAGCCATCCACTTCAAGTTTTGGACTCTGGAACATTCTTTAAAGACTGGTTTTGTTTCTTATGGACACAATGGTTTTCTAAGCACCAGGTATCCTTATTTCATCATTACAGTATTGTATGCAGATTTGAGATAATTTGCATTGTGGGAAGCCTTTGGCAGCTTTGGCCTCTTGTTATCACAATTGGTTAGTATATTGCACATTATTGCACAGTTTATTTAATTCACGTGTAGTTCACACTTTATATAGGTTAAGCGCTATAGTTAGGGTTAATTCATCCATTTTTTCCAAGTTCATTATCTCCCACCCACCAGCAGCTAACCTCAGCCCATATGGCTTTATTCACTAATAGAGCACTGTTTGATATGGAATTCCATGGATTCATTGAAGATTCCAATGAAACCATGGATCCAGACACTGAAAATTTAGACACACAATTCACCAAATTGGAAAAATTACTCAATCAAGAAGTAAGACAAAAATGGGAAGTTTTCACCCTTAAAAAATATATAGAACACAAGAGAATTCCAAGGGGTCTAAGGGTCCAGAAACCACCCACTAGCGACCAAGATAATAAAATCTTTCTAGATGAATGGAATAACATCTTAGACACCTGCTCAGTAGGGCTCATCTCACTATTACTTAAACGTAGGAGTGTCACCCTTGAGATCTTAGATGAAGACATCAATAAAATTAGAGATCAATTAGAACCCTTTATGGAGCTAAGTGAATACAAAACTTTAGAGGAAAGAACTATCTCAAGAATGGAGAAATTAAGTAAAGAAGTCAAACTTAATAAACAAAAGAAGTTTATTAGGGATAAAAAAGACTATGATGAGGGGAAACAAAGAAATTGGAAAAGAGATAAAAGTGTCTCAAATGTAGAGACAATTGAGATCATTCCAGATGAAGATCAAATAAAAACAAATATTAAGGAAAAAAAAGATTCTAACCGTACTTCTAATTATAGCGATAAAATCCAAGAGAAATCCAAACAGCGATCCCAACCAGATAAACCACAGGGTAGTTTTAAGAATAAATCACAAACTAATGATAGGTTGAGGACAGATTCTCAGAGGTACAAAGAAGAGGAAGAGAATCAAGTTTTTAGGAATTATCGAGATAGATCTCCATTATATAGATCAAATGATAGATCCAATGGTAGAACAAATCAGGGACACCCTCATTTTTTAGAAAGACGCAGAGACAACGAACCATTCCGAGAACAATGGAGGCAAGTGAAACATACACAAACAAGGGTGGACAACAGGAGAGTAGAAAGAAAACGGTCAAGGGCAGACAATTCAGAGGGAAAAGAGGAGGATCACATAAGAGAAAGAAAAAGATCTAACCCAGGGCGCAATTGGTAAATGCCAGGACCAGTGTGTTCAATCTAAGTAAACATAACCTTACAAAGATTGAGACCAGTGTCCTGGAAAAAGGTTTAAATTTTGCACCTGTACGGGTGCCAAACATGTTTGAATTATATGTAGATGTCCAGAAGATCATTCGGAGACTCACTTTAAAAAAATATTACTTGAGAGATCCGGTCAGTAGGGAATCCATCATGTCAGGTCCAATTCCTATTGCCAATGATAAACCTCCCCTCACTCCATTTAAAAATAAATCCACATTTTACCCGAGAGCAATGAAAGGTAATTTTATAAATACCTTCACAGATATGGTCATTGGGGATTTGGAAGCATTAGGGGATTCCTTCAAAATTAAAAAGCATAATCTCACAAAAGATGAGAAAGAAACAGTTAGAACCCTAGCTGGAAACAACAATATTGTAATTAAAGCAGCTGACAAAGGGAGGGGGGGGGGTCTGGTAGTTATGGACTCAAGTTACTATCAGGAAGAATCCAATAGGATCCTTAGCGATCAGATTACATATAAAAAATTGGAAAAAAATCCTACAGATCAGTTCAAACAAGAACTTTCAATTTTTATAAATAAAGGATTGGAGGATGAAGTGATAACAAAGAAAGAACAGGAGTTCCTCATGGTAGAGGAACCCAAAATACCATTTTTTTACTTCATCCCCAAACTGCATAAGGATCCCATCAGACCCCCGGGAAGACCGATCATTTCAGGATCGGTTCCCTAACTTCGAACCTTTCTCAATTCTTAGACCACATATTACAAAAATATGTCATACAAGTTCCATCCTACTTAAGGGACACCACACACGTGTTGAACTTAATTCAAAATCTCACTTGGGATAGCGACTTCATTTGGTCACATGTGATTTGGTGTCTCTATATACCGTCATTGAACATGAAACAGGTCTGAGAGCGATAAAAATGGCATTGGAACAAGACAATGAAGTCAGTACAGCACTAATGGAGTTTGTTCTCAATGGTATTCGATACATTCTCCAACACAATTATTTTAGTCATGATGGGGAGTTCTTTCTCCAGACGTGCAGCACCGCAATGGGTACCAGGTTTGCACCGAGCTATGCCAATCTGTTCATGGCCATGTGGGAACGGGAATGGATTTGGAATAATAACCCGTTTGGTGCAAGCCTGGTGCTCTGGAGAAGATATATCGACGATGTGCTGTGCGTCTGGAGAGGTACACAAGAAGAACTAACCCAGTTCCAAGAATATTTAAACGCCAACTCCTGTAACATTAGATTCACTTTCAATAGTGATCCAGTGTCTATTAACTTTCTAGATCTTACCTTATATATAGAGAACAATGTAGTGCACACAAAAACATATTTTAAAGAGGTAGATGCCAACACGTATCGCTTGGCATCCAGCCACCATCACCCGAGATGGATAGACAACATCCCACAGGGACAAGCCTTGAGACTAAAAAGAAATTGTTCTCAAAAACACATTTATGAGGAACAAGTAGGAGAATTAAAGCATACGTTTGTGGCACGGAATGATAACAAACAGAAAGTAGAATTGGCTATTGAAAAAGTTAATCAGGTAGATAGAACATCATTAGTGGACTTAAATTATAAGAGAACTAAAAAAGTGAGAGAGGGAGAATTCATTCCTTTCATTACAAAGTACAATAGTACAATAGTGAAAACACTCAAGAAACATTGGGGAATCCTCCAGCGAGACCCTGTATTACAATCATTTCTACCTCCACAGCCCCAGATCATATATAAAAAAGCAAATGATCTAAAGGCCTCGTTGGCACCGAGTTGTCCTAACGATAGATTAAAACGTAAAACGATCACATGGCTATCTGATTTTAAAGGTTACTTTGTGTGTGGAATGTGCACGGCCTGCAGTTACAGTGAAAAATGTGATAAGTTCCATTCTACAGTTACGAACAGAACTTATGAAATTGACTCATTCATTAACTGCAAAAGCAGGTTCTGTGTATATCTCCTACAATGTCCGTGTGGACTTCAATATGTGGGAAGAACGGGAAGACCACTGACACGTAGACTAGCAGAATACATTTATAACATTAAAAGAGGTTTGGAGACACACAGTGTCTCCAACCATTTCAGATTGGTCCACAATCAGAATCCCAAAGGTTTAATATGTAAGGGAATAGATTGTCCCAAGCCTAATTGGAGGGGTGGTGATAGGTTAAACAATCTATCCAAGAAAGAAAGTTTTTGGATCTACACGTTAAAAACCCTGGCCCCCAAGGTTCTGAATATAGAATTTGACTTGGCTTAATTTTTAAAAGAGTAACATTTATTGCATACCATATGTATTCAACTTGGCCCCTTTTTTATAATGAACTTTTTTATAATGAACATTTTTATTATTAATATTTGTTGTTCACATTGCCCTGCAACTTATAAGGTTGGTTTTACTTTATGTATGTTGTTACTATGATTGTCACCACAATTAGGTGTAAGTTTGTTAAGCATGTACATCTGAATCCCAGGGTGTTGGCATCCTCAGATATACATTGTTTTATAGCAGACATGATTGCACCAGTATGTGATACATATATCTATATCACTCAAAGGGTTAATCACCACTTGGGGGTATATAATGAGAGATCGTCGTTAGAGCCTCATTCCTTTGAGAAAGTGGCGTCCCTACGTCACGAAACGCGTTAAGGTGGGAGGAGCTAGGATTCCTGTCAGCAGTGTACTTGCTGTGACTGCAGTGGTGAGGAGTCTGTCAGACCTGTCGGTTACAAACCGGAACGTAGCCGAGCTGGGGGAGAGACTCAGACACACCAAACCGGATGAGCCAAGCAGTGAGAGAGCACATCTCAGCCGGAGCAGGCACAGGAGTTATACCACAAGCTGCGGACGGCATCCTCGTGTCGTTTTGAATCGCATGTATTCATGTGAGTACATGTGTGTAGTATTTTAACTTGTTCATGTGTTGCAGGCTTGTCTTAGCCTGTCTGTTAGGCTTGTTTAAGCCGTTTTTAATAATTTTTTTCCCCCTTTTGCAATTGTTCACTCTCCTTCTCTGGGGGCTCGTGGAGTTCGGGTGATTCTGGGAATCACGAAATTCCAAGAGATTAAGGAAGTACCCGGGGGATTCGTGGTACATACGGACGTTAAAGGGAATAAAGCACAGATTGTCTCCACTGTACCCTGAAAGAGACACTCCTGTAAGTGGACTCAGTCTGCACTGGGAAAGTTACATGTAAGGGGTTAACATCAGTAATCAGTAGTACTGCGCAAGGGTGTACCCTTCTATCATTTCCAGGTGAATAGGAAAGTAGCAGCAGTGAAGAAAAACTACAGCCATCCACTTCAAGTTTTGGACTCTGGGACATTCTTTAAAGACTGGTTTTGTTTCTTATGGACACAATGGTTTTCTAAGCACCAGGTATCCTTATTTCATCATTACAGTATTGTATGCAGATTTGAGATAATTTGCATTGTGGGAAGCCTTTGGCAGCTTTGGCCTCTTGTTATCACAATTGGTTAGTATATTGCACATTATTGCACAGTTTATTTAATTCACATGTAGTTCACACTTTATATAGGTTAAGCGCTATAGTTAGGGTTAATTCATCCATTTTTTCCAAGTTCATTATCTCACACCCACCAGCAGCTAACCTCAGCCCATATGGCTTTATTCACTAATAGAGCACTGTTTGATATGGAATTCCATGGATTCATTGAAGATTCCAATGAAACCATGGATCCAGACACTGAAAATTTAGACACACAATTCACCAAATTGGAAAAATTACTCAATCAAGAAGTAAGACAAAAATGGGAAGTTTTCACCCTTAAAAAATATATAGAACACAAGAGAATTCCAAGGGGTCTAAGGGTCCAGAAAACACCCACTAGCGACCAAGATAATAAAATCTTTCTAGATGAATGGAATAACATCTTAGACACCTGCTCAGTAGGGCTCATCTCACTATTACTTAAACGTAGGAGTGTCACCCTTGAGATCTTAGATGAAGACATCAATAAAATTAGAGATCAGTTAGAACCCTTTATGGAGCTAAGTGAATACAAAACTTTAGAGGAAAGAACTATCTCAAGAATGGAGAAATTAAGTAAAGAATTCAAACTTAATAAACAAAAGAAGTTTATTAGGGATAAAAAAGACTATAATGAGGGGAAACAAAGAAATTGGAAAAGAGATAAATGTGTCTCAAATGTAGAGACAATTGAGATCATTCCAGATGAAGATCAAATAAAAACAAATATTAAGGAAAAAAAAGATTCTAACCGTACTTCTAATTATAGCGATAAAATCCAAGAGAAATCCAAACAGCGATCCCAACCAGATAAACCACAGGGTAGTTTTAAGAATAAATCACAAACTAATGATAGGTTGAGGACAGATTCTCAGAGGTACAAAGAAGAGGAAGAGAATCAAGTTTTTAGGAATTATCGAGATAGATCTCCATTATATAGATCAAATGATAGATCCAATGGTAGAACAAATCAGGGACACCCTCATTTTTTAGAAAGACGCAGAGACAACGAACCATTCCGAGTAAAATGGAGGGAAGTGAAACATACACAAGCAAGGGTGGACAACAGGAGAGTAGAAAGAAAATGGTCAAGGGCAGACAATTCAGAGGGAAAAGAGGAGGATCACGTAAGAGAAAGAAAAAGATCAAACCCAGGTCGCAATTGGTAAACGCCAGGACCAGTGTGTTCAATCTAAGTAAACATAACCTTACAAAGATTGAGACCAGTGTCCTGGAAAAAGGTTTAAATTTCGCACCTGTACGGGGGCCAAACATGTTTGAATTAAATGTAGATGTCCAGAAGTTCATTCGGAGACTCACTTTAAAATAATATTACATGAGAGATCCGGTCAGTAGGGAATCCATCATGTCAGGTCCAATTCCTATTGCCAATGATAAACCTCCCCTCACTCCATTTAAAAATAAATCCACATTTTACCCGAGAGCAATGAAAGGTAATTTTATAAATACCTTCACAGATATGGTCATTGGGGATTTGGAAGCATTAGGGGATTCCTTCAAAATTAAAAAGCATAATCTCACAAAAGATGAGAAAGAAACAGTTAGAACCCTAGCTGGAAACAACAATATTGTAATTAAAGCAGCTGACAAAGGGAGGGGGGGGTCTGGTAGTTATGGACTCAAGTTACTATCAGGAAGAATCCAATAGGATCCTTAGCGATCAGATTACATATAAAAAATTGGAAAAAAGTCCTACAGATCTGTTCAAACAAGAACTTTCAATTTTTATAAATAAAGGATTGGAGGATGAAGTGATAACAAAGAAAGAACAGGAGTTCCTCATGGTAGAGGAACCCAAAATACCATTTTTTGACTTCATCCCCAAACTGCATAAGGATCCCATCAGACCCCCGGGAAGACCGATCATTTCAGGATCGGTTCCCTAACTTCGAACCTTTCTCAATTCTTAGACCACATATTACAAAAATATGTCATACAAGTTCCATCCTACTTAAGGGACACCACACACGTGTTGAACTTAATTCAAAATCTCACTTGGGATAGTGACTTCATTTGGGTCACATGTGATGTGGTGTCTCTATATACCGTCATTGAACATGAAACAGGTCTGAGAGCGATAAAAAATGGCATTGGAACAAGACAATGAAGTCAGTACAGCATTAATGGAGTTTGTTCTCAATGGTATTCGATACATTCTCCAACACAATTATTTTAGTCATGATGGGGAGTTCTTTCTCCAGACGTGCAGCACCGAAATGGGTACCAGGTTTGCACCGAGCTATGCCAATCTGTTCATGGCCATGTGGGAACGGGAATGGATTTGGAATAATAACCCGTTTGGTGCAAGCCTGGTGCTCTGGAGAAGATATATCAACGATGTGCTGTGCGTCATGAGAGGTACACAAGAAGAACTAACCCAGTTCCAAGAATATTTAAACGCCAACTCCTGTAACAATAGATTCACTTTCAATAGTGATCCAGTGTCTATTAACTTTCTAAAGCTTACCTTATATATAGAGAACAATGTAGTGCACACAAAAACATATTTTAAAGAGTTAGATGCCAACACGTATCGCTTGGCATCCAGCCACCATCACCCGAGATAGATAGACAACATCCCACAGGGACAAGCCTTGAGACTAAAAAGAAATTGTTCTCAAAAACACATTTATGAGTAACAAGTAGGAGAATTAAAGCATAAGTTTGTGGCACGGAATTATAACAAACAGAAAGTAGAATTGGCTATTGAAAAAGTTAATCAGGTACTGTAGATAGAACATCATTAGTGGACTTAAATTATAAGAGAACTAAAAAAGTGAGAGAGGGAGAATTCATTCCTTTCATTACAAAGTACAATAGTATGACCCCTGAAATAGTGAAAACACTCAAGAAACATTGGGGAATCCTCCTGCGAGACCCCGTATTACAATCATTTCTACCTCCACAGCCCCAGATCATATATAAAAAAGCCAATGATCTAAAGGCCTCGTTGGCACCGAGTTGTCCTAACGATAGATTAAAACATAAAATGATCACATGGCTATCTGATTTTAAAGGTTACTTTGTGTGTGGAAAGTGCACGGCCTGCAGTTACAGTGAAAAATGTGATAAGTTCCATTCTACAGTTACGAACAGAACTTATGAAATTGGCTCATTCATTAACTGCAAAAGCAAGTTCTGTGTATATCTCCTACAATGTCCGTGTGGACTTCAATATGTGGGAAGAACGGGAAGACCACTGACACGTAGACTAGCCGAACACATTTATAACATTAAAACAGGTTTGGAGACACACAGTGTCTCCAACCATTTCAGATTGGTCCACAATCAGAATCCCAAAGGTTTAATATGTAAGGGAATAGATTGTCCCAAGCCTAATTGGAGGGGTGGTGATAGGTTAAACAATCTATCCAAGAAAGAAAGTTTTTGGATCTACACGTTAAAAATCCTGGCCCCCAAGGGTTTGAATATAGAATTTGACTTGGCTTCATTTTTAAAAGAGTAACATTTATTGCATATGTATTCAACTTGGCCCCTTTTTTATAATGAACTTTTTTATAATGAACATTTTTTTATTAATATTTGTTGTTCACATTGCCCTGCAACTTATAAGGTTGGTTTTACTTTATGTATGTTTTTATTATGATTGTCACCACAATTAGGTGTAAGTTTGTTAAGCATGTACATCTGAATCCCAGGGTGTTGGCATCCTCAGATATACATTGTTTTATAGCAGACATGATTGCACCAGTATGTGATACATATATCTATATCACTCAAAGGGTTAATCACCACTTGGGGGTATATAATGAGAGATCGTCGTTAGCTCCTCATTCCTTTGAGAAAGTGGCATCCCTACGTCACGAAATGCGTTAGGGTGGGAGGAGCTAGGATTCCTGTCAGCAGTGTACTTGCTGTGACTGCAGTGGTGAGGAGTCTGTCAGACCTGTCGGTTACAAACCGGAACGTAGCCGAGCGGGGGGAGAGACTCAGACACACCAAACCGGATGAGCCAAGCAGTGAGAGAGCACATCTCAGCCGGAGCAGGCACTGGAGTTATACCACAAGCTGCGGACGGCATCCTCGTGTCGTTTTGAATCACATGTATTCATGTGAGTACATGTGTTTAGTATTTTAACTTGTTCATGTGTTGCAGGCTTGTCTTAGCCTGTCTGTTAGGCTTGTTGAAGCCTTTTTAATAAATTTGTGACCCCCTTTTGCAATTGTTCACTCTCCTTCTCTGGGGGCTCGTGGAGTTCGGGTGATTCTGGGAATCACGAAATTCCAAGAGATTAAGGAACTACCGGGGGATTCGTGGTACATACGGACGTTAAAGGGAATAAAGCACAGATTGTCTCCACTGTACCCTGAAAGAGACACTCCTGTAAGTGGACTCAGTCTGCACTGGGAAAGTTACATGTAAGGGGTTAACATCAGTAATCAGTAGTACTGCGCAAGGGTGTACCCTTCTATCATTTCCAGGTGAATAGGAAAGTAGCAGCAGTGAAGAAAAACTACAGCCATCCACTTCAAGTTTTGGACTCTGGGACATTCTTTAAAGACTGGTTTTGTTTCTTATGGACACAATGGTTTTCTAAGCGCCAGGTATCCTTATTTCATCATTACAGTATTGTATGCAGATTTGAGATCATTTGCATTGTGGGAAGCCTTTGGCAGCTTTGGCCTCTTGTTATCACAATTGGTTAGTATATTGCACATTATTGCACAGTTTATTTAATTCACGTGTAGTTCACACTTTATATAGAGTAAGCGCTATAGTTAGGGTTAATTCATCCATTTTTTCCAAGTTCATTATCTCACACCCACCAGCAGCTAACCTCAGCCCATATGGCTTTATTCACTAATAGAGCACTGTTTGATATGGAATTCCATGGATTCATTGAAGATTCCAATGAAACCATGGATCCAGACACTGAAAATTTAGACACACAATTCACCAAATTGGAAAAATTACTCAATCAAGAAGTAAGACAAAAATGGGAAGTTTTCACCCTTAAAAAATATATAGAACACAAGAGAATTCCAAGCGGTCTAAGGGTCCAGAAACCACCCACTAGCGACCAAGATAATAAAATCTTTCTAGATGAATGGAATAACATCTTAGACACCTGCTCAGTAGGGCTCATCTCACTATTACTTAAACGTAGGAGTGTCACCCTTGAGATCTTAGATGAAGACATCAATAAAATTAGAGATCAATTAGAACCCTTTATGGAGCTAAGTGAATACAAAACTTTAGAGGAAAGAACTATCTCAAGAATGGAGAAATTAAGTAAAGAAGTCAAACTTAATAAACAAAAAAAGTTTATTAGGGATAAAAAAGATTATGATGAGGGGAAACAAAGAAATTGGAAAAGAGATAAAAGTGTCTCAAATGTAGAGACAATTGAGATCATTCCAGATGAAGATCAAATAAAAACAAATATTAAGGAAAAAAAAGATTCTAACCGTACTTCTAATTATAGCGATAAAATCCAAGAGAAATCCAAACAGCGATCCCAACCAGATAAACCACAGTGTAGTTTTAAGAATAAATCACAAACTAATGATAGGTTGAGTACATATTCTCAGAGGTACAAAGAAGAGGAAGAGAATCAAGTTTTTAGGAATTATCGAGATAGATCTCCATTATATAGATCAAATGATAGATCCAATGGTAGAACAAATCAGGGACACCCTCATTTTTTAGAAAGACGCAGAGACAACGAACCATTCTGAGAACAATGGAGGGAAGTGAAACATACACAAGCAAGGGTGGACAACAGGAGAGTAGAAAGAAAACGGTCAAGGGCAGACAATTCAGAGGGAAAGGAGGAGGATCACGTAAGAGAAAGAAAAAGATCAAACCCAGGGCGCAATTGGTAAACGCCAGGACCAGTGTGTTCAATCTAAGTAAACATAACCTTACAAAGATTGAGACCAGTGTCCTGGAAAAAGATTTAAATTTCGCACCGGTACGGGGGCCAAACATATTTGAATTATATGTAGATGTCCAGAAGTTCATTCGGAGACTCACTTTAAAAAAATATTACTTGAGAAATCCGGTCAGTAGGGAATCCATCATGTCAGGTCCAATTCCTATTGCCAATGATAAACCTCCCCTCACTCCATTTAAAAATAAATCCACATTTTACCCGAGAGCAATGAAAGGTAATTTTATAAATACCTTCACAGATATGGTCATTGGGGATTTGGAAGCATTAGGGGATTCCTTCAAAATTAAAAAGCATAATCTCACAAAAGATGAGAAAGAAACAGTTAGAACCCTAGCTGAAAACAACAATATTGTAATTAAAGCAGCTGACAAAGGGAGGGGGGTCTGGTAGTTATGGTCTCAAGTTACTATCAGGAAGAATCCAATAGGATCCTTAGCGATCAGATTACATATAAAAAATTGGAAAAAAATCCTACAGATCAGTTCAAACAAGAACTTTCAATTTTTATAAATAAAGGATTGGAGGATGAAGTGATAACAAAGAAAGAACAGGAGTTCCTCATGGTAGAGGAACCCAAAATACCATTTTTTTACTTTATCCCCAAACTGCATAAGGATCCTATCAGACCCCCGGGAAGACCGATCATTTCAGGGATCGGTTCCCTAACTTCGAACCTTTCTCAATTCTTAGACCACATATTACAAAAATATGTCATACAAGTTCCATCCTACTTAAGGGACACCACACACGTGTTGAACTTAATTCAAAAGCTCACTTGGGATAGTGACTTCATTTGGGTCACATGTGATGTGGTGTCTCTATATACCGTCATTGAACATGAAACAGGTCTGAGAGCGATAAAAATGGCATTGGAACAAGACAGTGAAGTCAGTACAGCACTAATGGAGTTTGTTCTCAATGGTATTCGATACATTCTCCAACACAATTATTTTAGTCATGATGGGGAGTTCTTTCTCCAGACGTGCGGCACCGCAATGGGTACCAGGTTTGCACCGAGCTATGCCAATCTGTTCATGGCCATGTGGGAACGGGAATGGATTTGGAATAATAACCCGTTTGGTGCAAGCCTGATGCTCTGGAGAAGATATATCGACGATGTGCTGTGTGTCTGGAGAGGTACACAAGAAGAACTAACCCAGTTCCAAGAATATTTAAACGCCAACTCCTGTAACATTAGATTCACTTTCAATAGTGATCCAGTGTCTATTAACTTTCTAGATCTTACCTTATATATAGAGAACAATGTAGTGCACACAAAAACATATTTTAAAGAGGTACAGTAGATGCCAACACGTATCGCTTGGCATCCAGCCACCATCACCCGAGATGGATAGACAACATCCCACAGGGACAAGCCTTGAGACTAAAAAGAAATTGTTCTCAAAAACACATTTATGAGGAACAAGTAGGAGAATTAAAGCATAAGTTTGTGGCACGGAATTATAACAAACAGAAAGTAGAATTGGCTATTGAAAAAGTTAATCAGGTACTGTAGATAGAACATCATTAGTGGACTTAAATTATAAGAGAACTAAAAAAGTGAGAGAGGGAGAATTCATTCCTTTCATTACAAAGTACAATAGTATGACCCCTGAAATAGTGAAAACACTCAAGAAACATTGGGGAATCCTCCAGCGAGACCCCGTATTACAATCATTTCTACCTCCACAGCCCCAGATCATATATAAAAAAGCCAATGATCTAAAGGCCTCGTTGGCACCGAGTTGTCCTAACGATAGATTAAAACATAAAATGACCACATGGCTATCTGATTTTAAAGGTTACTTTGTGTGTGGAAAGTGCACGGCCTGCAGTTACAGTGAAAAATGTGATAAGTTCCATTCTACAGTTACGAACAGAACTTATGAAATTGGCTCATTCATTAACTGCAAAAGCAGGTTCTGTGTATATCTCCTACAATGTCCGTGTGGACTTCAATATGTGGGAAGAACGGGAAGACCACTGACACGTAGACTAGCCGAACACATTTATAACATTAAAACAGGTTTGGAGACACACAGTGTCTCCAACCATTTCAGATTGGTCCACAATCAGATTCCCAAAGGTTTAATATGTAAGGGAATAGATTGTCCCAAGCCTAATTGGAGGGGTGGTGATAGGTTAAACAATCTATCCAAGAAAGAAAGTTTTTGGATCTACACGTTAAAAACCCTGGCCCCCAAGGGTTTGAATATAGAATTTGACTTGGCTTCATTTTTAAAAGAGTAACATTTATTGCATATGTATTCAACTTGGCCCCTTTTTTATAATGAACTTTTTTATAATGAACATTTTTATTATTAATATTTGTTGTTCACATTGAACTGCAACTTATAAGGTTGGTTTTACTTTATGTATGTTTTTACTATGATTGTCACCACAATTAGGTGTAAGTTTTTTAAGCATGTACATCTGAATCCCAGGGTGTTGGCATCCTCAGATATACATTGTTTTATAGCAGACATGATTGCACCAGTATGTGATACATATATCTATATCACTCAAAGGGTTAATCACCACTTGGGGGTATATAATGAGAGATCGTCGTTAGCTCCTCATTCCTTTGAGAAAGTGGCGTCCCTACGTCACGAAACGCGTTAGGGTGGGAGGAGCTAGGATTCCTGTCAGCAGTGTACTTGCTGTGACTGCAGTGGTGAGGAGTCTGTCAGACCTGTCGGTTACAAACCGGAACATAGCCGAGCGGGGGGAGAGACTCAGACACACCAAACCGGATGAGCCAAGCAGTGAGAGAGCACATCTCAGCCGGAGCAGGCACAGGAGTTATACCACAAGCTGCGGACGGCATCCTCGTGTCGTTTTGAATCGCATGTATTCATGTGAGTACATGTGTGTAGTATTTTAACTTGTTCATGTGTTGCAGGCTTGTCTTAGCCTGTCTGTTAGGCTTGTTGAAGCCGTTTTTAATACATTTGTGACCCCCTTTTGCAATTGTTCACTCTCCTTCTCTGGGGGCTCGTGGAGTTCGGGTGATTCTGGGAATCACGAAATTCCAAGAGATTAAGGAACTACCGGGGGATTCGTGGTACATACGGACGTTAAAGGGAATAAAGCACAGATTGTCTCTACTGTACCCTGAAAGAGACACTCCTGTAAGTGGATGCAGTCTGCACTGGGAAAGTTACATGTAAGGGGTTAACATCAGTAATCAGTAGTACTGCGCAATGGTGTACCCTTCTATCATTTCCAGGTGAATAGGAAAGTAGCAGCAGTGAAGAAAAACTACAGCCATCCACTTCAAGTTTTGGACTCTGGGACATTCTTTAAAGACTGGTTTTGTTTCTTATGGACACAATGGTTTTCTAAGCGCCAGGTATCCTTATTTCATCATTACAGTATTGTATGCAGATTTGAGATAATTTGCATTGTGGGAAGCCTTTGGCAGCTTTGGCCTCTTGTTATCACAATTGGTTAGTATATTGCACATTATTGCACAGTTTATTTAATTCACGTGTAGTTCACACTTTATATAGGTTAAGCGCTATAGTTAGGGTTAATTCATCCATTTTTTCCATTGTGATAATTATTGGAATTATTTAAACTGTGTGATTTTGTATATTCTTTATTTATTATTTTATTTCTCACTGTAGTTTATGACGTCCTCGCACTTTAATTCAGGGCTAACTGCTGCACACATCTGACATTCAACAGCTGGGTGCCATGGTGCTTTTATCCTCTATGTATCTGTTATTCAATTCGGGAGGATGCTTAGAAGTTAGAACATCTTTGTTTATACATGCGCATTGATGTATTCTAACTTTGTCCACACATGCGCAATGCCAATGCACACAACACTCCGATCCAAGTCTGATACTGGAATATCGCCGAGAGTGACTGTGTGTCTATTAATTCACACATGCGCACTAGCTCTATCTAGCTGTATATACTGCGCATGTGTTGCCTGATAGAGCTATTGGAGAAGCACTGCACTTCGCATATGCGCACTAGCCTCCTGATTCCCACACTGATCATCGAGCAAACTAAGGTACATGAAAGAGGCTTGGAAATTCCTCTGCTATTGAGGAGGTATAACTGTAGCACCTTATCCATCTGTGTTGTAAGATTGGTTTGATTTGATCTGTAGCAGTTGCGCTCGCGCTCTATTGCGCATGCGCAGTAGCCGAACGCTGGTTACGTTACCATGGCGACTGGAGGGTTTAAATAGCGTTCGGTTCAGCCCTGTTGCAAATTTTGTCCCTGAGGTAGCTCCGTAATAGGAGGGAAACGCGCGTTGGACGCGTGTTGATGATGTTAGCCCCTTTCATGGGGCTATTTTAATACAGTGTTTGTCAGCTGGTCACTAGATTAGCCATATATATAAAATCAGTGTAGTGGCTGGGTAATGATTCCTGGAGTGGTCTGTCCTGTCTAGGTGGTTATATTGCCCACATTAAGATACATGATATGAGATTCATGGCCACTACTACATTCAATACTCTATCAGGCTAACAAGTGAAGTGTTGGGCTTGTTTTCTCACTGTGGCTGTGTGCACCTTCAGCAGCCTTTCACTCTCCAGTTTTAATGATATATTGGAGTATTTAGATATTAGAGGCTGTTTTGGCTGCACGATTCACTTTATTTAATTTATTTTTAATAGTTATCACATTTTCATTGGTAATATATTTAAGTATATGACATTAAAGGTTAAATTTTAATATAGGTAGTGTGCATGTAAGTGAATTTCCTTTGGAGTACAGGTCACTGTACCCCTCATCTTTCTTTGGGTTAATGACTGTAGCGGTTAATAACCGCTATGGTGATTAAAGGGTTAAGGGACATTACATTGGCTGTTTTTATTCTTGGCCATGTTTTGCAGCATCGGAGGGGGCATGAACGGTGATGAAGATGAAGATGGCCTTCATCGTGTCAGCCGGACATGGGTGAGTATTATATGTATTTATTATATTTATTGTTCTTTATGTATTTTAAATGGGCAAATTCACTATTATCCATATGTGGATAATAGTAATTTTGCACATTACTATACTGTATGTGTTAAGTGTGGTGTATTTATGTGTTATATAATGTGTATATTTATTTATTTATTTATTTACGGTGGGGCTGTTGTGTGTGTATTTTTGTTATTGTGGGTAGTGGGGGGGGGGGGGGGGTGAAGGGGGTATTTGGCCCTTGGTGGTTGTTTAGGGCTTGCGGGTGGGTAGCGGGAGGCTTACCATAGCTAAGGTCATGAAGGGGTTAAGTGCACCCGCAACCCCCCCGCAAGCCCTAAACAACCACCAAGGGCCAAATACCCCTTTCACACCCCGCCCCCCCGCTACCCACAATTAACCTGGCACGGCTGGTTAACCCCTTCATTGCCTTAGCGGAGATGATGTAGATGATTAGATGAGGTAATGAAGTGGGCTTTAAATGCATTTTTCCTGCCTCGGATGCATGCCGGTGGGGCTCCGGTGCTGGTATTAATAGTATCAACTCCGGAGACCCCCGGCATCAATCCCAGGCAGGAAAAAGGCCTGATATTTTCTAAGTGCCGTTCCGCCGCTCATCCGCAGCCTCTCACCATCAACTTGCCTACTTTTTGTGGTGTGCCGGATTGCCGTGAAAAATGCCATTCTAGAGTGGCGCAAACCTATTCGCCACTACTAGAACTTGAGCGTGGTTGAAAAAATGGCTAGTTGCGGCGCAAAGTGCCTTTTCGCCGCACCGATGGCGGAAGCAAAAAAAACGCCAAACACATTGGCGTTTTTTTTGCTTTTCGCCAAGTTTTCGCCCCTTACTGAATAGGGGTATGCATTGTTGGCATGAAACGGGCGAGAAGTGCCTTTCCGCCGCTTACTGCATGACCCCCTATGTCCTTAATCCTGCTGAAATAAGTCTTTTGAATAAAAGCCTTTCATTTGTCCCCACCCACAAACAGGACCCCTTCTGGTTGGGAGGTAGATCTGTACAGGCTTAACCGCAGGCTTAAACTAAAGGACTTTTTCAGCAGATCTTCAGGGTCTGATAATAATGGTATGGTGAATACTGACACATCCAGCATATTCAGACCGCCTAGTATTTTTGATCCACAAACACACAACCACAATATCCTCACCTTTATGAATTTAGTTGAAAATGAGACCAGACCTAAGATAAAAAATTATCCCACCAGTTTCTCAAATCTGACAAAAGAGGAACATTTGGCATTAAAGTCCCTACAGGGCAATAATGATATTATCATTAGGTCAGCAGATAAAGGTTGGGGTATTGTGGTTATGCCATATACCTATTATAGGGGTGAAATACTCAGGCAACTGGGCATGACTTCCCAGTACAAGCGTTTGATGTCGGACCCCACAATAAACTTTAAAAAGGAAATTGATTCAGCTATAGATCTAGGTATCACCAACAGGTGGATCTGGGAGACAACAGGGAATTTCTTAAAACAGCCATTTCCCATCATCTATATTTTGCGCAAGATACATAAATCCACTTCTGCTCCACCAGGCAGACCAATAATATCGGCACGAGGCTCACTGACACATTCCATTTCGCAGTACATTGATTATTTTTTACAGCCTATGGTCACCAGAATGCAGTCTTTTGTAAAAGACACTACTGATTTTATTAATCAAATCAGCACCCTATCGGGCATAACGGACGACACCATTCTGGTGACCATGGACGTGGCTTGCCTATACACAAATATCGCGCATGCGGAAGGAATTGAGGCTAGCAGATATCATTTTGAACAATTCACCAATCACCAGGGTCCCCCTCCTGATTTCTTACTATTATTAATGCACATTATCCTTAATAAAAATTATTTCAGATTTGAAAATCAGTTTTATTTACAGCTAATGGGAACAGCGATGGGGTCTAACATGGCCCCATCATATGCCAACTTATACATGGACTCATATGAGCAGAAGTATATTATGAATAATAATGCATTTAATGTTAACATCACCAAATATCTACGCTATATAGATGACCTGTTCCTGATCTGGGATGGCTCCGAGAATGACCGGGACACTAGCTACGAGACTTTACAAAAAATCCACCAACAAAAATACCCTCCTATTGGCCACCAGCCATCATCCGGCGGCACTGAAAAAAGGCTTACCATAGTCGCAATTTTTGCATGTAATACGGATTACCAGTGATCCATTACAGCTGGACCAGGCCTTGATTGAGATGAAGGATCGGTTTCTGATGCGGGGATACGGCTACAATGATGTCTCTATGGCCTTGGAACAGGCCAAAAGCGTTGAAAGAAGCAGGTTCAAAAAAACAGACGATAACCGGTTTAACATCAGAAACACCTTTAGCACAGCCTCTGGTTTCATTAAGAGGAGCATTCAGAAACACAGCCATATTCTGACCACGACAAGGCTATTGGCAAAAATGTTACCAAACCACCCAGATTCTGCTACCGTAGAGGCCGGAACCTGGGGGACTACCTCATGAAGGCAGACCCCACAGCCAAGTAGGCAGTAAAACCAACGTGGCTGACGAGACCAGCGGGAGTATACAAATGCCGCGGTTGCATAAATTGCCAGTATATGATACTGGGAAATGCATATCCACATCCGCATAATGGAAATCGGCTAAAGATCAAGGACATAATGAACTGTGAATCGAAATATGTAGTGTACTTCATTCGATGCCCATGTGGCCTATATTACGTGGGCAAGACAATGAGGATGTTGAAAGAGCGACTGTGCCTCCATCGGTCGGCCATCCGGACGGCACTGGCCGACACTGAAGATAAGGAGGATTTGACACACCAACCTGTGGCCAGGCACTTCAAAGAGAAGAAGCATGGATTATCCACCTTGCGCTGCATGCCAATCGCCCAGGTTCGGACCTCTGGAAGATGAGGTGACCGCAACAGAGCATTGTTGCAACTGGAAGCAAGACTGATTCACAGCCTGGGTACTCTGAGCCCTCGAGGCCTAAACGAGGACTTTAAACTCAGTTGCTTCCTATAAAGGTATACCTGTCCCAAGATGTGGTCCGCTGATACTTGGAATCTTTACCACAGCAGACTAAGCACATTCCTTCGATGGATGGTTTACCTGGCAGACTTGTATTGGGTGCTGTGTGACATTGGCCACTATCTGCACCTTAACAGACCAATGCACTATCTGCACTTTATTAGGTCTGATATGTACAGCTGCTAATATGCAATTTATTCTTACTTACACCTATCTGATCTTGACAATCAGCATAGGCATATAATTTTGTTTGGTCCGTGGTTGATTACCGTTGTCTCTATTTGCTATACTCTTAATCTTCAACAGCAACTCTGGACTCATGCTTTTAGACTATTTCAGAATATCTTTTGGGCAATGCCTTACTATATGTGTAGTGACACTGCATTATTTGTGTCCCATATCACTTATTTATACACCCCATTGGTTCTAAATGTATCAAATTGTGCCAGTATTTCTATGGTATGCACTATCCCCAATTAAGACCTTTGGAGCTGTGTTGTGGGCTTTACTGATACATATTGCAATTTGTTTTACACACTGTTAGCTATTGCATGCCCAATACTTGATGGATTCAGCGCACAAGTAATTCCATACAGCCGCGTCATCCTTGTATATATTTTTTTTATCCCTACACGATTCTCTGCACTATTTTGGGGAGCACATTAGGTGTTCCACGGTAATTGCTTCCCTGCCAGCCATTCTGCCCATCAGTCTGTTCGCGCGAACAGTTAATTCACATGGGTCATTGACTATGCGCATGCTCATTTATACATTAGTACTACTTACCAGTTTAATATATTCAAGATGCCCACCATTCTTCCTGTGATAGGTTGCTTGTAGGGCACACAGGCAGGTGATGCTAATTTTCTGTGATTGGTGTTTTTCAGCAGCACTGGGGCTTTGGGCTATATAAATGTAATCTGCACTGCATTCATTGTACAACCTTGAGAAAGGTCCCACTGGGGGACCGAAACGTCGGTTTATGTGTCTTTTTCAATACAAAAACTTGTGATCAAACTTACCAGAGTGCTGTCTTCTGATCTCGTGCTTCAAACGGTATCGTATGATTTATTATTCTTTTATGGGACAAGCACCCATTTTTTTCTACTTGCAAGTGGAGTGCCAGCTGCTTCTGTGGAATATATATATATATACAGTGGTTGACAAATCACCAAAAAATCTACTCGCCACACAAAAATATCTACTCGCCACCTAGTACCAAACGTGTGCTGCTTGGGCCAATATTTACTCGCCCGGGGGTTAAATCCACTCGCCCGGGGCGAGCAAATGTATAGGTTTGTCGAACACTGTATATATATATATATGTATCAGCAGGCAGCACTCCAGAATTGAACAAACAAGTGTAACATACTGCACCGACACACTTTATTCGAGCAAATACCCAGTATGTACCTGGCAGATACCTGGAATGCGCCGCTCCTCACCTCTGACAAGCCCCGTTGCGTTTGCCTTCCCAGCCTGGGTTCATGCCTGGCTGACGGGCGGCTGATCTGTTAAATGATAATGATTAGGATTTTATAGGCTGCAATGCTTCGCGTGTCTACCAGATGGCATAAATTCATGAATTGTAATGCAGTATATATATATATACTGTGCAGTATTGCAGCCAGCGGGAATAAAATGCTTCAATCCCTGCCTGGAAAATAACCCAATGCACTCGGGCAGAAAACAGTCACAAACCTCAATACACCCGGGTATACCCGAATTCGTGGGACTAGCCGAGCTCGAATAAAGTGTGTCGCCAGTGTAAGCTTATAAGGGACCATGTTATATTGTTTTGAAGCAAAATGTGGCACTGTGTGCTCATTTGCATGTCATTTCCCAGAATCCCTTGCTGCAGTGGAAGCACTGTGCTGGGTGATAATGGTGAAAGGCAGGGTTGCAGACCTGTCTAAGACATGCAAATTACTATACAGTAATATTTTCATTTGCTATATATATATATATATATAGCACTGTATATATATATATATATATATATATATATATATATATATATATATATTCCACAGAAGCAGCTGGCACTCCACTTGCAAGTAGAAAAAAATGGGTGCTTGTCCCATATATATAGCAAATGAAAATATTACTGTATAGTAATTTGCATGTCTTAGACAGGTCTGCAACCCTGCCTTTCACCATTATCACCCAGCACAGTGCTTCCACTGCAGCAAGGGATTCTGGGAAATGACATGCAAATGAGCACACAGTGCCACATTTTGCTTCAAAACAATATAACATGGTCCCTTATAAGCTTATGTTACACTTGTTTGTTCAATTCTGGAGTGCTGCCTGCTGATTTCGTTTCCAAACGGTATCGTATTGCTTATTCTTCATTATAGGATCTGCACCCACACCAGTGACTATTATTACGGAGTGTTTTTTGTTCTTTTTCTATGTTATATATGTAGCCCTGTGTAATTTTGGGTTATATACCTCTCTCATTCTGTGCAGTAATCCCTGTTAAGAGGGCAGATTTGCCAGAAGTCATCATGGAGGTTTGCCCTCAAACCCTGTGATGTGTAAGGTGTAGCATAGGAAGTGACAGCATGCTCTGTGCCCACTGTTAGTGACACAGGGGTGGGCCTTCTGGAGACTATATATTACGCATCACTTCCTAAAGTTAGCAGTTAAAAAGAGTGTGTCAGATCAGCTCCAGACAGTGCAAGTGTCTGGTGCAGCTCCAGTGGCAGAGTGACAAGCTGACCCCACACTGTGTCCAGGGCTCTGGCACAGCTGGTAGCCTCCTTTAGGGGAGCGGTGGCAGGAATATCCCTAGCTCTATTCGGTCGAACCGTTACATATATATATATATATATATATATATATATATATATATATATATCAATGAATACATCATGTCACAATGCAAAGAAGCGTGTTGACCTAAAACTATGAAAATTGCACTTACTTGACAAAAATATCGGCACCCCATACCGGGGCCTGTAACTCAGGAAACAGGGGGTACCTGAGGCTGAAATCAAAGCGCTTAAGCTTAGGAGACGCCCTACTCCCGCACACTAGTATTCAAATTTAAATAAGAACAGCTTCATTACCCTAGCGGCTAGCTGCTAAGGCAATGAAGGGGTTAAACATGAGTACCCTGTTTATTGGGGGCAGAAGGGGTGGATGAAGGGGGTAGTTGCCCGAGGGTGGGTGGTTAGTCCTGTGGGTAAAGTTGGTGGGGGGAGAAGTTAACCCCTTCAGTACTATAGCAGTGGTAACCGCTATGGTAATTAGGGGTTAACCACTCCCACTACCTACCCGAGAGGCCTAACCACCCACTCTTGGGCAACTACCCCCTTCACCCAATCACTCTACCCCCAAGAAAAAAACACAACAACCCTACAACCCACATCCTCTACCCCAACAATACCACTCAACACATATAGTACAATAATGGGCAAGCATACTATTATCCAGATCTGGATAATAGCTGATTTGCCCATTCAAATTTACACATTATCCAGTCAGCATAAAGTAAATAAAAGTTCTACTTACCCCTACCAGGATGAAGGCCATCCTCATCACCGTCCTCCGCATCCATGTCCTCCGTGGGCAGCAACAGTATAATAAAATAACAAACGTCTCATTGGACCTTAAGAAGCTGACGGGACAATGAACACCCCTTGGATTACAATGGACAGATGAAGATACAGATGATGATAAAGAAGAAGATAAAGAAGAAGATAAAGAAGAACATGGACTTTCCGGCTGTTGAGGATCATTGCGTTAAGTGTGAAGATGTTCATGCTGTTGCTGATGGACTCGGAATCGGAGGGTGAAGACGTCAAAAGTAAGAAAAACAGTGATTGTATTTGTTTTAGTGCGTTTTTTTATTCTTGGTTTTTATCATTATATTTTTTTTATTCTTGTTTTTTTTTTCATTCTGTTTTTTTCCTGCTTGGTTTTTCTAATTGTGTTTTTTTATGCTTGTTTTCTTCTATTGTGTTTTATTGCTGCTTAGTTTGTTTAATTGTGTATTTTTGATGCTGGTTTATTTTTTAGGTTGCCCATTGACTGCCAATGTGTTTATCAATGTCTATTTCAGGCTAGAGATAAATACAGTGACAGGCAATGCATTATTTGGCAAATGCTTGTTTTTAGTTAATTGTTATGTTTTGTATTTTTGTTTCGTGTTTTTAGTTAATTGTTATGTATTTATAGGGATTTTTTTTATTTAAATTTTGTGTTGTTTATGTACTTGTTTTATTTAATTGTTGTGTTGTTTAGGTTCTTGGTTTTATTAATTGTTATGTTGTTTAGGTGCTTGATTTATTTAATTATTGTGTTGTTTAGATGCTTGAGTTATTTAATTGTTGTGTTGTTTAGCTGCTTGGTTTTTAAAATGGTTGTGTCTTTTTGGTGCTCTATTTTTTTTAGGTTGCCAATTGACTGCAATAGTGGCTAATCATGCCCATATTATACGGGCATGATGTACCACTGTGCCAATCAATGGGTAGAGGGTGGGGGTAGTTGCCCTAGGGAGGGTTTTTATGCCTCCCAAGTGGGTAGCAGGGGAAGGGGTTAATCCCTTAATTACTATAGTGGTTTCTAACCTCTAAGGTATTTAAGGGGTTAGTGGCTATTCATCCTGACAGGAGTAAGTAGAACTTTTATTTACTTTATGCTGGCTGGATAATGTTTTATTTCAAATGGGCTAATTAGCTATTATCCAGATCAGGATAATAGTAATTTTGGCCATTACTGTAATGTAATGATTGTTGTGGGTATAGGGGGTGCCCATCCATTCCCAATGGGGTTATCTTTGCTCTCATTGAGGGCATAGGTAACCATATAGCAATGAATGGGGGTATTGGCTAGTGTTGTGTTTTAATGTTTATTGTTGGTAGCAGGGATGGGTGAAGGTGGTATTTGGCCCTTGATGGGTGTTTATGCCTGCCGAGTGGGTAGCAAGAGGGATTAACCCATTCATTACTTAAGCAGTAGTAAGCACTAAGGTAATGAAGGGGTTAACTCATCCCACAATGTCCTGCAAGGTCTAAACACCCACCATGGACCAAATACCACCTTCACCCACCCCCTGCTGCCCACACGAAACCAGGCACTGGTTAGTTAACCCCTTCATTGTCTTAGCGGAGAGCCGCTAAGGTAATAAAGCTGCCTGTAAATTATTATTTTTTGCATTGGATTGATGCAGGGAGTCTCCGGATCTGGTATTAATGTGTATCATCTCTGGAGACTGCTAGTTTTAATCCAATGCAGGGAAAATGCATTTTTCTTTTTAAGTCCAACTTGCAAATCCCTTCTCACTGGCCTTAGGGTGGTGAGATGAGATGTTTGATAAACTCCCGAAGCGATTCTTGATAGCTTGCGTATACTGATCTGTGTGGTTGATTTGAAGTGCTGGTTGTTTAAAGTGTGCAGTTTGAACCAGAAGCAGTTTGAACAAGGAAGTGGTTAAACAAGGTATAGTTTATTGAAGTACAGTTTATTGTTAGTATTTATAAACTTCATAGTTGCTTCAATGAGCAGGATTGAAAATGCCACTCAATGCACATCTTGCCACATGTAAGTGCACTTGGAGCAGCTGTTCCAAGGAGCATACCGCTGTGGGAAGTGTGAGCGGGTGGTCTCTTTAGAGTCAGAGATTGCTGATCTGAAGAGGCAACTTGCAATATTGAGGGACATTGGCAATCTTGAAAGGGATTTAGAGCTCACTGAGCAGGCCCTAGCTTCGACTAGTGGTGCAGATGGTGGCACTGTTAGTGAGGAGCAGGTAGGTAGCTTGGTTTCTGTTAGTAAGGAGCAGGTAGGTAGCTGAGTAACAGTAAGAAGGGGAAGCAGGGGCAATAAGGATAGGCAGGTAGTTTCTGAGCCCAATAGATTTGCCATGTTGAGAAAAGATATTGGGAATGTCAGGGCAGAAATGGCAAGCCTTGGGGAGACTAATTCCTCTAGCAGCCAGGGGAATAATTCCTCCAGCACAGTGGGGACTCAGGATGCTCAGATACCAAGAAAGATTGTGGTGGTAGGGGACTCCATTATTAGGAAAGTAGATAGGGCAATCTGTTGCCATGACTACATGAACCGAACAGTTTGTTATCTCCTGGGTGCTCGGGTTCGGCACATTGCGGATCGGGTAGACAGATTGTTGGGGGGGTGGGGTTGACCCAGCGGTCTTGGTACATGTTGGCACCAATGACAAAATTAGAGAAAGATGGAGGGTCCTAAAAAATTATTACAGGGATCTATGCCAAAAACTTAAGGCAAGGACCTCCAAGGTAGTATTTTCTGAAATACTACCAGTGCCATGCGCTACCGCAGGGAGACAGTTAGAGATCAGGGAGGTTAATACATGGCTAAGAAATTGGTGAAAGAAGGAGGGGTTTGGGTTTTTAGAGCACTGGGACTCCTTTTCTGAGAGGTGCCATATATATTCTAGGGACGGATTGCACTTAAATGAAGAGGGATCTTCTGTGCTAAGGGGGAGAATGCTAAAAAGGTTGGAGGAGATTTTAAACTAGGATGGAGGGGGAGGGGAATGAAACAGATAATTAACTAAATGGAATAGAGGAGGATACAAGGTGGTATGGAGGTAGAATGGGGTCAAGTGCGAGTTTGGCAAGCAGTGAGACACCCATAGTAAATACAGATAATACTAGAAAACTTCTAAAGACTAAACCAAGTGGGCGCAGAAAGAATTAGAAGATAAGATAATAGTACAGGCTGAAAAAAAACTTAAATGCATGCTTGCCATTGCAAGAAGCTTGACAGATAAAATGGGAGAGCTTGAATTAATATCTGCAAGGGAGCAGTATGATATCATAGGCATTACTGAAACATGGTGGGATGAAACTCATGACTGGGCAGTTAATTTAGAGGGTTTTTCCCTTTTTCGGAAGGATTGAACAAATAGAAGGGGAGGTGGAGTATGTTTATATGTTAAACCGGATCTAAAACCTATTATAAGGGATGATGTTTTTGAAGGGAATTATGAAAATGTAGAGACCTTGTGGATAGAAATTAGCAGTGGAGGTAAAAGTATAAAGAAAATGTTTGTAGGGATATGCTATAAACCATCAAATATCTGTGAGATTGAGGAAGCTAAAATACTTTTGCAATTGGAGAAGGCATCAAAACTGGGTCATGTTTGCATAATGGGGGATTTTAATTATCCAGACATACACTGGGGCAATGAGATTAGCATTACAACAGAAGAAAACAGGTTTTGGGGGTGCTTAAAGACAATTATATGACCCAAATTATTGAGGAACCTACCAAGAGAGGGGCAGTACTGGATTTGGTCATATCAAACAATGTAGAAGTAATAACAAATATCTAAGTCCTGGAACATTTGGGTAACAGTGATCATAACATGGGGCCTCATGCAGTAAGCGCCGATAAGCTGTTTATCGCCATTTTTTTTCGGCAAATTTGCCCTCCCGATTCAGTAAGCGCCGATAAGTGAGAATAATCGGCAAGTTTTGTTGCCGATAAAAACTTATCGGCAGCCGGGTGCCGATAAGCCACTTATCGGCACTTTTTGAACTCGGCTGAATTCAAGTAGCCCCGATCAGCTTTTCGCTGCTGATCGGCACTCTAGAATGGAGAGTTTTTCGGCAATCCAGCCCGCCAACTAAAGTTGGCAAGTTGGTGGAGGAGAAGCATCAGCAAGGGCGACACTTAGAAAAAATCAGCCCTTTTTCCTGTCTGTGATTGATGCCAGGGGTCTCCGGAGCTGATACCAGCACCGGAGGCCCCCGCCATGCATCCGAGGCATGAAAAATGCATGCACAGCCCACTTCATTAACTTAGCGGCTAACCGCTAAGGCAATGAAGGGGTTAACCCACCATGCCAGCTTTATTGTGGGTAGCGGGGGTGGGTGAAGGGTGTATTTTGCCCTTGTTGTTTGTTTAGGGCTTGCGGGGGGGTTGCGGGTGCACTTAACCCCTTCATGACCGTAGCAGTTAATACTGCTACAGTCATGAAGGGGTTAAGGCCTCCCGCTACCCACCCGCATGCCCTAAACAACCACCGTTGTGGCTAATACCCCCTTCACCCACACCCGCTACCCACAATAAAAAACAATCACACACAGCAGCCCCACACTAAATAAATAAATAAATATATCTAAATAAATAAATAAATAAATGAATATAAATAAATATATATATATATATATATATATATATATATATATATATATATATATATATATAGATATATAGATATATACTGCACCGACACACTTTATTCGAGCAAATACCCAGTATGTACCTGGCAGATACCTGGAATGCGCCGCTCCTCACCTCTGACAAGCCCCGTTGCGTTTGCCTTCCCAGCCTGTGTTCATGCCTGGCTGACGGGCGGCTGATCTGTTAAATGATAATGATTAGGATTTAATAGGCTGCAATGCTTCGCGTGTCTACCAGATGGCATAAATTCATGAATTGTAATGCAGTATATATATATATATACTGTGCAGTATTGCAGCCAGCGGGAATAAAATGCTTCAATCCCTGCCTGGAAAATACCTCAATGCACTCGGGCAGAAAACAGTCACAAACCTCAATACACCCGGGTATACCCGAATTCGTGGGACTAGCCGAGCTCGAATAAAGTGTGTCGCCAGTGTATATGTATATATATAACCCCAACAACCCCTATAACCCCTAACATACACATATATGAACATCAACGATACTATAGGCCGGCGGGGGCCCTCAGGTGTTACCCGCAGGCCTGCAGTACCAATTATGTGCCCCCCACCAAATTAATGTCAAAACACATACATACTTATAAAGAAATACCCCCCCCCCTTAACACATACAGTATAGTAATGCCCACAATTACTATTATCCACAAATGGCTCAGATTGGCTACCATACCATGTGAGGATGGCCATGTTTCTTTTAATGACGTCATCTTAAAGGCAATTGAAGCAAAGCCATTCTGATTGGCTGTGCTTTCATTGCCTTTAAGTGACGTCATAATTTTTTTTTTCTCGGCCAAAACACATGATTTTCAAGGCAGAATCAGAGCCGTGGGAACCATGACGAAAAAGTGACGTCATAGGCCTTTAAAAGCCTATGTCGTCTCATTTTGAAGCAAGACTCCGAGGAGGAAGTACCTCCTACAGAAGAAGAAGGCCAGGGCGTGGCCGTAGAAGACAAGAAGACCCCGGAAGAGAGCCGCAGATAGAAGAAAGAAGAATACAGATGAAGATGGATTACAAACAGAAGACACGTGGATTGTTTTCGATTTTTAGTTTAATGTTTATTATTTTATGGTTTGTTATTTTATGGGTTCCTGTGCCTGGTGGATTGGTTCGAGAGTAAGCTGTTCAACGGGAGTCGGTTGAGTGGGTCAAGTAATGGTAAGTGAACTAAAGAAATGTATTTTATTTAACTTGTTAATTTTTTAAAAAGCTTTTTTAACATGTGTATTTATTTATTTTTGGTATATCATTTCTTGACACTGTATGTATGTATGTATGTATGTATGTATGTATGTATGTATGTATGTATGTATGTATGTATGTATGTATGTATGTATGTATGTATGTATGTATGTATGTCTAGATCGATATATACATACAGGGTAAGAAATGATGTTGTTTTAAAAGCTTGCTTTGCTGTGTTTTAAATTAATTTGGCTATGCTGCTATGCTTAAATGTGTGTATAATGTATTTTTAAATTAGATAGATGTAATTGTTGCTATTGTTTGGTGTACTTTAGGTCAGGGTCAGGCTTGCTTTTCTATATTGTATTATTGTTGGTACTTATATTTTTCACAGGATAAATTTTTCTGTTCAACGCTTGAATTAGTTAATTGTTTAATTGTTAGGGATGGAATGTAAATTTTTTAGGGATGTCATTAATGAATGCTAATTGATTTATGTTTACTGGATTGGTTTAAATAGTATACTTGTTTGGAGGTATTGGTATTTTGTTTTGAATGTTATTGTTAACATTCATTTGCAGAATGTATATGGTGCATATATTGTATGCATCATATATACAATGTAAGTGCAATGTTTTGATTGTCATTCAGATTTTTGATTGGCATTTGAGGATTTTGATTGTAAGATCAGATAGGATTATTAAAGGAAATTGATTTTATTGTAGTGTGTCTGTATGGAGAAGTGTTATTTGTAGTAGAGCATGTTTTGGATAACCCTTCTACATTTATTTGTATATTGGTTCATCATGTGTATATATATATATATATATATATATATATATATATATATATATATATATATATATATATATATATATATATATATATATATATATATATAAAAATATATAGTTGCATGATGAAGCCACTGTACAAATGAATGGGTGAAGGGTGGGTATTGGGCCAGTGTGGCTTAACCCCTTTATTACCTTTGCGGTTATTATCCGCTAAGGTGTTTAAGGGGTTAATTGATATCTGAATGTAATTGCAATGTATTGGCTTTGTATTGGCTATGTATTTTGTGGGCAACGAAAGACCAGGATGTTGCTGGCGACGGGGGCTTCTTATTGATGAGGTCAGTAGTACTTTATTTATTTGAATATGCTAGTTAATGTGTTTAATAATGGGCAAATAATCTATTATCCCTATCTGGATAATAGTTATTTTGCACATTATTGTACTGTAGGTGTTGGGGGGGGGGGGTGTATGTATTGAATGTATAGGCCATGTTTATTTTTTTTACATTCAGGGTTTGTTCCGTGGTTCTGCGTGAGACCTCTGGAGACCACCTGCGGTCTACTCGGGTATCTCACGGGTATCAGGCTGGTGGTTCCACGGGTGACACCTGCGGGGATGAAGCGGTGGCCTCACATCTGTGGGGGCACCGCGGACCCGTAGTCTGCGGGGATGAAGCGGTGGTCCCACATCCATGGGGGCACTGCGGACCCATAGGTGCAGGAATGAAGCGGTGGTCCCACATCCGTGGGGGCACCGCGGACCCATAGTGAGCACTCGTGAGTTCCCCAGACCCCCGTGGGAACCACCCGTGGCCCCGCAGACACCTGTGGGTCTGACCCGGGGCTCCCAGACATCCGTGGGCCTACCGTGGGGACCCAATTGTGGCCCATGGTGACCCAAGGAGACCACCTGGGGGCCATGGCGCTTGGCAGTACCCACCAACAGGCCTCCAGAACCTGTGTTAAACAAGTTGGTGGTACCCTGTAGGTCTGTCAGGTGCACCGCCAGCCCGCCGGGGACTCGCGTGGGGCTGTGTTATGAACCCTGTTTGTAAAAGAATAAACCATGTATTCATGGGGGGGCACAGGGGGTGGGTAATCTATTTAATAAATAGAATGATGTTTAATGTGAGGCTCTGTATTGTTTTTATTGTGGGTACTGGGGGTGAGGGGGGGTATTTTCCCCAAAGGTATGTGGGTAGGCCTCCCTTGTGGGTAGTGGGTGAGGGTGGTTAGGCCTCATGGGGTGGGGGGGTTAGTGTGGGAGGGTATGTAGGAGTCCCGAGTGGTGGGTGAGGGTGGGTTAACCCCTTAATGACTGTAGCGGTTAATAACCGCTATGGTGATTAAGGGGTTAGGGGACATTACATTGGATGTTTTCATTCTTGTGTCTGTTTTGCAGCAGTGGAGGGGGCATGGGCAGGATGAAGAGGAGGATGGCCTTCACCGTGGCAGCCGGAAATGGGTGAGTGCTATATGTAGGGAACACTGACCCCCCACCCCACCATGGATCATCCGGAAGTCTCTCCTGAAGGGACGGGCGCTATGGGGCCCTTGGCACGGTCAGCGCCCAATTTCTAGTGCCTTGCATCCTGGATGTTCATCACCTGGATGCCTGCTATTTCCCTTTTTGTTTCTGGTTATTGCTTGCTTTGTCCTACCAGAACTTCCACATGGATCCCTGCTTGTCCTCTTTTGCTGCCCAGACTTTGGGATATTTCCATATCCAGCACACCAAGCTAGTTCTCTCTCGTCTATGCGAGAATCATCTCTATGCCAAGTTGGAGAAATGTATTTTTCACCAAACGTCCACTTCTTTCCAGGGATACATTATCTCTGATAAAGGCTTCTCAATGGATCCTGATAAACTCAAGGCAGTTGTAGATTGGCCCCAACCCACTTCTCTCAAGGTGATTCAGCGGTTTCTTTGCTTCGCCAATTATTATCATAAATGTATCCGTATTTTTTCCACCACAGTTGCTCCTATCACCACCCTGATGAACAAAGATCCGGACACTTCTTCCTTGTCTCCAGAGGCATGCCACACCTTTGAAACTCTTAAAAAAGCATTCGTCTCTGCTCCCATCTTACGCCATCCGAACCCTTAACTTCCTTTAACTTTGGAAATAGATGCCTCGGACATTGGAGCAGGAGCCATACTTTCACAGAGACAGTCTCCCCAGGATAAACTACATCCCTGTGGTTTTTTCTCAAAATAATTCTCTCCCGCGGAGCAAAACTACGATGTTTGCAAAAGGGAACTCTTGGCTATCAAGCTTGCACTGTAAGAGTGGCGACACCTCCTGTATCAGGCTGGTGGTTCCACGGGTGACACCTGCGGGGATGAAGCGGTGGCCTCACATCTGTGGGGGCACCGCGGACCCGTAGTCTGCGGGGATGAAGCGGTGGTCCCACATCCATGGGGGCACTGCGGACCCATAGGTGCAGGAATGAAGCGGTGGTCCCACATCCGTGGGGGCACCGCGGACCCATAGTGAGCACTCGTGAGTTCCCCAGACCCCCGTGGGAACCACCCGTGGCCCCGCAGACACCTGTGGGTCTGACCCGGGGCTCCCAGACATCCGTGGGCCTACCGTGGGGACCCAATTGTGGCCCATGGTGACCCAAGGAGACCACCTGGGGGCCATGGCGCTTGGCAGTACCCACCAACAGGCCTCCAGAACCTGTGTTAAACAAGTTGGTGGTACCCTGTAGGTCTGTCAGGTGCACCGCCAGCCCGCCGGGGACTCGCGTGGGGCTGTGTTATGAACCCTGTTTGTAAAAGAATAAACCATGTATTCATGGGGGGGCACAGGGGGTGGGTAATCTATTTAATAAATAGAATGATGTTTAATGTGAGGCTCTGTATTGTTTTTATTGTGGGTACTGGGGGTGAGGGGGGGTATTTTCCCCAAAGGTATGTGGGTAGGCCTCCCTTGTGGGTAGTGGGTGAGGGTGGTTAGGCCTCATGGGGTGGGGGGGTTAGTGTGGGAGGGTATGTAGGAGTCCCGAGTGGTGGGTGAGGGTGGGTTAACCCCTTAATGACTGTAGCGGTTAATAACCGCTATGGTGATTAAGGGGTTAGGGGACATTACATTGGATGTTTTCATTCTTGTGTCTGTTTTGCAGCAGTGGAGGGGGCATGGGCAGGATGAAGAGGAGGATGGCCTTCACCGTGGCAGCCGGAAATGGGTGAGTGCTATATGTAGGGAACACTGACCCCCCACCCCACCATGGATCATCCGGAAGTCTCTCCTGAAGGGACGGGCGCTATGGGGCCCTTGGCACGGTCAGCGCCCAATTTCTAGTGCCTTGCATCCTGGATGTTCATCACCTGGATGCCTGCTATTTCCCTTTTTGTTTCTGGTTATTGCTTGCTTTGTCCTACCAGAACTTCCACATGGATCCCTGCTTGTCCTCTTTTGCTGCCCAGACTTTGGGATATTTCCATATCCAGCACACCAAGCTAGTTCTCTCTCGTCTATGCGAGAATCATCTCTATGCCAAGTTGGAGAAATGTATTTTTCACCAAACGTCCACTTCTTTCCAGGGATACATTATCTCTGATAAAGGCTTCTCAATGGATCCTGATAAACTCAAGGCAGTTGTAGATTGGCCCCAACCCACTTCTCTCAAGGTGATTCAGCGGTTTCTTTGCTTCGCCAATTATTATCATAAATGTATCCGTATTTTTTCCACCACAGTTGCTCCTATCACCACCCTGATGAACAAAGATCCGGACACTTCTTCCTTGTCTCCAGAGGCATGCCACACCTTTGAAACTCTTAAAAAAGCATTCGTCTCTGCTCCCATCTTACGCCATCCGAACCCTTAACTTCCTTTAACTTTGGAAATAGATGCCTCGGACATTGGAGCAGGAGCCATACTTTCACAGAGACAGTCTCCCCAGGATAAACTACATCCCTGTGGTTTTTTCTCAAAATAATTCTCTCCCGCGGAGCAAAACTACGATGTTTGCAAAAGGGAACTCTTGGCTATCAAGCTTGCACTGTAAGAGTGGCGACACCTCCTGTAAGGTACTGAAAATTCGATTGCGATCCTCACAGACCATAAAAATCTTTTATATATCGAGGGTGCCCGTCGCCTTGGTTCCTGTCAGACTCGCTGGGCATTGTTCTTTTCCAGATTCAACTATATCATTTCCTACATTCCTGGTACTAAGAATCAAAAGGCTGACGCCTTAACCCGTCAATTCGTCAGTGAAAAAAATCTGAAGATATTCCTGAGACCTTCTTACCCGCCAAATATGTCATCTTGGCTAACTCTTTTGATGTACGGGACAAGATCCTGGAGACTCAGACGCTAATTCCCGAGGGTATGGAAGTGCCGGAGGGCTATTTGTATGCTGCACCTCAATTTCAGCAGAAAATCCTTGAGTGGGGTCACTCCTCTAAGTCTGCTGGTCACCCTGGTACAAAAAGAACTTTCGATCTGATCAGACGCACCTTTTGGTGGCCCAATAAGTTTAAGGATATCAAGGAATTCATCAACTCATGTTCCACCTGTGCTCGAAACAAGTCCGCCCGCAATAAGCCATCTGGTCTACTTCAGCCTTTACCCATTCCAGACCGACGTGGACCCACCTCTCAGTGGACTTCATTGTCAAGCTTCCGGTTTCTAGTGGGATGAAGAATATTCTCGTTATTGTTGATAGGTTTTCCAAACAGGCCCATTTCATTCCCCTCAAGGGTCTTCCCAATTCTGCCACCTTAGTAAAAATATATATCAAAGAAATTATTAGTATTCATGGAGTTCCACTCACTGTAGTGTCCGATCGGGGGTCACAGTTCATCTCAAAGTTTGGCGTGCCTTCAACAAAGGTTGGATATCATCCTTCTTTTTTCTTCTGGGTAGAATCCCCAAACCAACGGACAAACCGAAAGAACAAACCAATCATTAGAGCAATACACTGGCGACACGTTTAATTTGAGTAGGGCTAGTACCGCAAGCCGGGACATGTCCCGGCTTGCTAGCCCCACTCCCTCGGCGTGCCGCGCGTCACCGACGCGCGGTCACGCGTCATCGGGAGCCTGCGCCCCCTGCACGCGCGTCCAGGGCTCCCCTAGGGAGCCCTGGTGTCCCGCGATGTGGGGGACGGCGGCAGGGGGTTCCGGGGGACCCGGCGGACCCGGCAGCGGGGAGGAGAAAGCCCCGATCGGAGGGCGCTCCTCCGCGGCTTCGGCGCGCGCCCGGCACCCTGCGGCACGCGCCAGGTTACTGCTGCGGCCGAGACCGGGCAAATGCTCGAATAAACTCGGCCGCAGCAGTATCTGCGATGCTTTATTTCTGATGCACAGGATGACTGGGTGGAACTACTCCCATGGGCCGAATTCGCCCATAACTCGCTCAGAAATTAGTCCACCCAAGAATCACCATTTTTTATAAATTACAGGTTCCATCCAGCTCGTCTTCTTATTTCTTCCAATCCTTCCATAGTTCCTGCAGCAAATTCCAGAGTAAACTCGCTCCAAAATTCTTGGAAGAGAATTCAAAAGACTCTACAGGAAGCAGTACTAAGCCAAAGACACAGGCGGATCGCCAACGCCGTGAAGCACCCAAGTTCAGGCCAGGAGACAAAGTGTAGCTTTCATCTAAGAACAGAAGATTGAAGACACCTACACTGAAACTGGCTCCAAGATTCCTGGGTCAATTCACCATTCTAAACAGGTCAATCCCATGGCGTACCGTTTGCAACTGCCTCCATCTATGAGAATTCCTGCAGTCTTCCACGTCTCATTGTTAAAACCTGTTTTTCAAAGTTCTCAGTTTCCGGACGTCTCACCCAAACCTCCACCTGTCATCGTACAGGGTCAAGAAAAATTCGAAATTCAATCCATAATTGATTCCAGATACTTCAGAGGAGTGGTCCAATTCCTCCTACACTGGAAAGGCTTTGGACCAGAGGAACGTTCTTGGGTACCTCTCTTCACCAGATTCATGCTCCCGGCTTGTTGAGGCGTTCCATGCCAGGTTCCCGCACAAGCCTTATGGGAATCGTCCTGAGGCTGATCCTCAAGGGGGGGTTACTGTAAGGAATCGGGGAACATGACCTTTGCGACGTGTTCCCTCCTTACCTGTTGCCACACAGACATTCACTCTGGCATCAGCGTTTGCGCGCACCCCTGCCCTGCTTACAGAGTGCACGCGCAGCTCTTGTATGATGCCACGGAACTTAGCTCCATCCCCTCGGATATGCTACGTCTCTCTCACGTGTGACGTGCACACGTGACGCCGTGCACTGCTCCCCAGTTGCGTGGCAAGTATTCTTATTGCCCACTTGTCTCCTGCAGGCTATCTCTGACTTCGCAGAGGCCGTGCCTCCGATCCGACCCCTGCCCCATTGGATCCTGTCTGCTATAAATGCTTTGCTCATTCACTCCTGCTTTGCTGAGCATAACTGGTTGTAGCCTTGAGCTCCTGCATTTGTTGTGCCTTGCTCCTGTCTTGTTTTTCTTGCAGTTTGTATTCTATGTGTACCGACCCAGCTTGACTTCTGAACCCCTCTGGATATTGACCCCGGCTTACCCTCGACTCTGCGTATCTCTCCAACCCAGACCACGGCTATACGGACTCTACGATTCTGACCTCTCCAAACCCAGACCACGGCTTAACGTATTTTGACAATTCTGACCTCTTCATCCCAAGACCTTGGCAAGTATCAGAACTAACCCACTCTCTCCAACCCAGACCAGGCTACGTTGACTATCCGCCTGCCATTCATGCTTCCACTGCTGTGGGTGCGTTGATCTGTACTTGCCCACCTCAGTACCGGGTTCCTGTCTTGCTCGTAGGCAGCGCAAGCGTTACCGTTGTTTCCCCCAAGCCTATAGTGGATCGTCAAGAGTTCGATCTTGAAGGGGGGGATACTATAAGGGATCTGTTCGATACCTAAGATGGTCGCCACCACGAAGTGACGTAATCCTCACTGAAGTAATCAAGACCATGTCACTTCCTGGCAAATTCTACCCTCAGTTCCCAACAGGAAGTGACTTCAATCCCACTGAAGCAAGCGTGGCCATCTTACTTTCTGGCAAATCCTGCCTTTACCCCCCTGACAGGAAGTAAGCCTCACTATGGCTCTCATTGCAAGCAGCTGCCTCTGGCCTTTAAATAGCCGACAGTTGCAACTTGTCTTTGCTCATGCCAAGTAGTCCAGTACTCGATGCCTTGCTCCGCCTTTGACCCCTTGTCACGGGAGACCAGGCAAAATACACCTTTATATCGGGATCATATCATTGAGCAATGCCAATAAGTAAAATAAATTGTAATTTATTCCATAGAAACAGGCAAACACTCATTGAATTACAATAGACAGAAAAAGATACACTTACTGGAGGTCTGGGGTTGACAAACTGACTTTCATAGTTGAAATACAGTATTTAAAACATTCCAGTGCTGAAGTGGGGACTTAGAAAACATTCCAGTTTAAAAAGTCCTGCAGCCTTCCTCCTTGCAATCGGAGCAAGGCGTCTCTGGGCCCGGTCCGACCCGTTCTTGCCCTTATGGAAAATTGGACTTCTGGAATCACTTGGGAACACATAGAACCACATAGGAACACATGGAACACTCAAGAAAGAACAACAGCAGAGTCTTTGGAAAACTTGGAAAATCTGGAACACACGTTGACAAATCTGAGCTGTCAGAATTTTTTAAAACCTCTGGTATTCATTCCCAGAAACCCTGCAGCCCAATCAAAAAACCTTTGCAATTCCCCTAGCAACAAATCTGAGGCGACTAGACGGGGTTTCCCAAACACCTGTGTTCCCAGGGGCCGGCAAAATATTTTTTTCTGCCCCTTTGCCTCCCATGGTGCGTGGCTCCACTCTGTCTGGGCTAGGCCACATTGCCCCTGTGAGGTGAGGATGTGGTTGCTTCACTTAGCCTTTCTTGTTAACAAACGGCTCACACCTCTAGCCATCTGATGTCCCTTTCATCTAGGACCAAGTGTTAGACTCCCCGGCACCAACGCCCAGGTACTGCTTTTATATATTAAATGTATTTTTTGGCTAGTGGTATTATTTATGTAACTAATTGCCTGCCTAGTGGTTTTAATGATTTTATTGAATGCCTAGTGGTTTTATTTCTTTAATTGATTGGCTAGTGATTTTATTTAGATAATTGATTGGTTGGCTAGTGCTTTTAATTTTTTATTTTGGGGGTTTAGGTGCTAGTTGTATATGTTTGATTATTGGGTATTTTGGACATCCATGCTTTTGTATTAGGGTGACCATTGACTGCTATAGTAGCTTATCATGTCCATATTATATGAGTATAATGTACTACTGTGCCACTGAATGGGTACAGGGTGGGTGTAGTGGGTCGGGGTGGGTGGTTAGGCCTCCCGGATGGGTAGCGGGGGCGGGTCGGTTAACCCTTTAGTTACTGTAACGGTTATTAACCGCTGGGTGATTAAGGGGTTAGGGACCATTAGATTGTATTTTTATGTATTCTTTCTGGCATCGGAGGACATGGCCCTGCAGTATGCTGATGAGGATGCCCATCATAATGGCAGGGGTAAGTAGAACAGTTTTATTTACTTTATTGATGCTGGCTGGCTAATGTTTTGTTTAATAATGGGCAAATAATCTATTATCCATATCTGGATAATAGTTAGTTTGCACATTATGCACTGTATGTGTTTAGGGGGAGGTGTATTTATTGAAATTGAGGCCATCTTTATTTTTTTACAACACAAATTGTACTGCAGGCAAGTGGGGACCCACAGGGACCACCGGGGGACCCCTGCCAGCCTGTGGTATTGATCCTGTGTATAAAAAATATAATTATGATTTTACGTGGGTGCACTGGGGGTGGGTGGGTTGTGTATTGGTGTTTATTAAATATTGTAATGGATATTGGTGGCCTAGGAGGTGGGTAGTACTGTAGGGCTGTTATGTGTATTTTTGTTTATTGTGGGTAGCGGGGGTGGGTGAAGGGTGTAGTAGCCCCAAGGATGGGTGATTAGGCATACTGGGTGGTTAGTGGGAGGGGTTTAGCCCTTCATTACCTTAGCGGTATTAATGGTTAAGGTAATGAAGGGGTTAAGTCCACCCGCAAACCCCCACAAGGCCTAAACACCTACCTATGGCCAAATACCACCTTCACCAACCCCCGCTACCCACAATAAGCATGGCCCTGGTGGTTAACCCCTTTATTACCTTAACGGTTAGCCGCTAAGGTAATTAAGTTGTCTGTAAACGCATTTTTATTGCATGGGATTCATGCTGGGGGTCTCTGGTGGTGATATTAATGGATATCAGCTCCGAAGTCTCTCAACATCAATCCGATGCAGGAAAAATGCCTTTTTTTGTTCTAAGTGCCGTCTTGTCTCTTATCGACAGCTTCTCACCACCTTCTTGCCAACTTTTTCTGCCGGGACGAGTTTGAGAGGATATCTCAATTCAAGACCTGCGATCAGCCTCGATAAGCTGATCAGGGCTACTAGAATTGAGCGAGCTTGAGAAACTGGCGATAAGTGGGGATACGTGGCTTATCGCCGCACATTTGGCAATTTTTTTTTCTCTGCAAAAATAATGGCTCTTATCGCCGGCTTATTGGGCTTTACTGAATCACTATAAGCTTTTTGAAAATAAGTGGCTTATCACTGATTACTGCATGAGGCCCCTTGTGTTTATAATGATGTATAGAGGACTTAATCCTTGCTTACCTTTATCAGCTTCACTGGAAGCTTTGGTGTTTTTTTCCACTATTTTTTTTTAATCTAATTCCACAAAAAATGCATAAGCAAAGATTTGCATTTTTTTAAAAAGACCAAATTTGCATCCTGGTATTCACTAAACTGAGAGGGAATCTTCCAAATATAAAAGTGAGAGTTTTTCAAAACAAATATATATTTCACATTGTAGTATGATGAAGCTTGGTTCCCTGACAAAGATGCTCAAAATGTATTACACCTCAAATTATTCTATATTTGCCTCCCTATTATAACGCGGTCCTTGGGGTCCACAACCCCAAGACCGCGTTACAACCGGGGTCGCGATAAAATTTCACCTGCATCAGCTCTCGAGCCTCCTCATTACAGATTTAATTCTCCTCTATTTTGCCGCCTGGATTTTTGCTCCTCTTCCTGCTGACCACGTGATCATATCTTTCTGCGCTGCTCATCTCTCTGCTCTCTTGCCGTCGCGTGCCATATTTTTCAAACATTCAATTCAATGCTTTATTGACTACCAGACACAGACACAACTAAACATTAATACATTTTGTACAAAACACATGCAGGGAGTGAACTCGGAACCTTCTGATACCAATGCCTTGCTTCTTACCTCTACACCATAGGCTTGGTGTGACAAGACATAACCTTTAAATATATTTATCATCTACAACAGCGGTGCGCAAAGTGGGGGGCGCGACACCCAGGGGGGGCGGGAGATTGTGCTCAGGGGGCGCAGGCAGTTGCAGAGGCCCCGCGCTCTTCCTTCAGGCATTTAAATTAAATGCCGGGGGATCGCGTGAGGCCCCTGCAACTGTTTACTTACCGGGATTCAGCCGTCTGTGTTGCGTCGCCATGGCAACGCGGCGTCAATTGACGCCGCGGCACCATGTGACCTGACGTCACACGCCCACGCAGCGTCATCTGACGCGAATGAAAGTAGGCAGGGGGCGCGAGAGCCGGGGGCAGAGTGACAGGGGGGCGCAGCACAAAATGTTTGCGCTCCCCTGATCTACAACACATTGCCACAGGGTACATGTCAATGTTAAATCTTAAGTCTATTTCTAGATGTCCATGACATCACGCAGCTTCTGTGGTGTAGTGGTAGAACTCTTAACCAACATATGAAAGGGTTCTGGGTTTAATTCCTGTATGGTATAATATAATTAAATATTTTAATAAATTATTATTTTAATTATATTGTATAATTTATACATAATATATAATTATTATTATTCTTTATTAAGTAATAATTATGTATTAATAATTATGTATTAAGTATTAATAATAATTCTATATTAATAATGATTTATGAATAATTATTAATTAATAATACTATTATTATTAATTATATTATGATTAATAAGTATGATTATTAATTATCATTAACAATTAATAATTTTTACTAATTAATAAGTATTACTAATACCTAAGAATTATTAATACCCAATTAGTAATAAGAATTATTGTTACTTAATTATTAATAAAAAGTATTAATACTTAATCATTATTAATACTTACTTATTAATAAAATTGTTATTAATAATTAAGTATTAATAATTATTAACACCCAATTAGTAATAATAATTATTAAGTATTAATTAGTAATTATTAATACTTAATTATTAATAACTTAATAACTTAATAAATTAATAACAATAATTATTAATACTTAATAAGTAAGTATTAATAATTATTATTAAGTATTTAGTAATAATTATTAATTAGTTAATTAATGGTTAATAATAATAATAATAATAATAATAATAATAATAATAATTAATAATCATACTTATTAATAATACATAATTAATCATAAAGAATGATTAATAATGAATTATTAATAAAGAATTATTATTAATACATCATTATTGATTAATAAATAATTATTACTTAATAAAGAATAATAAATAATTATATATTTATAAATTATACAATATAATTAAAATAATAATTTATTAAAAAATGTAATTATACCATTTCATACAGGAATTGAACCCAGGACCCTTTCATATGTTGGTTAAGAGTTCTACCACTACACCACAGAAGCTGTGTGATGTCATAGACATCTAGAAATAGACTTAAGATTTAACATTGACATGTACAGTACCCTGTGGCAATGTGTTGTAGAGGATAAATATATTTATAGGTTATGTCTTGTCACACCAGGCCTATGGTGTAGAGGTAAGAGGCAAGGAATTTGTATCAGAAGGTCCCGAGTTCAATCCCTACAGTACATGTGTTTTGTACAAAATGTATTAATGTTTAATTGTGGCTGTGTCTGTGTCTGGTAGTCAGTAAAGCATTGAATTGAATGTTTGAAAAAAAAAACGATGGCACGCGACGGGCGGGCAGAGAGATGACGGGCAGAGAGATGACGGGCAGAGAGATGACGGGCAGAGAGATGACGGGCAGAGAGATGACGGGCAGAGAGATGACGGGCAGAGAGATGACGGGCAGAGAGATGACGGGCAGAGAGATGACGGGCAGAGAGATGACGGGCAGAGAGATGACGGGCAGAGAGATGACGGGCAGAGAGATGACGGGCAGAGAGATGACGGGCAGAGAGATGAGCACGTGGACAGGACAGCTAGAAGAGGAGAGTGTAAGGCGGGAAAATGGAGGATTTGAGATGCAGGTACGGCAGCCAAATGGAGGTTTTCAATTCGGGAGCCATGCTCAGACCGCGTTATAACCGGGTTTACCTGTACTTATGCTAAACATACACAATAATCTTTATTATACAAAGTTAATTAAAACCGTAAATATAACATAAAAAGCCATAAAAAACGGACACTTGAAACAAGAAAATAGTATTAGTATATAAAAGTACGAATATACATTTAATACAATAAAAAGAACCAAGAGAATAAAAAACACATAATGGGTATTTGGATGAGAGAAAAACTGAGTACATATAAAATATAAATACTAATTGAATCTGTGTTGCAGTTTACTGCGGGACTCTGTAACACAGCGGGAACTCGGGTAATGTGCAAGTTCCTAAGACTGGTGATATTGGACATACTGTTGTGCAACATATAACAAGGGATATAACACCACGTCATTGTTCTCCATACTTGCATGCAGCATTTTACCATGAGCAAGGGTAAAGGTCGGTATGCAGCCTGGTCCCGAGAGCAGATGGAGGAGAAATGTGCAGAGTATGAGCTGCCTGTGACTGGCAAAGACAAAGGGCAATTACAAGCGGCAATGATGGAGCACGAAGCCCGGCTAGCTGAGCTGAAGGGGCATGAAGCCACAGCTGCAGCTGCCGTAAACACCAACCAGCCCAGAATACAAGGGGTTAAATTAGCCCTGGGGCTGCAAGGACAACTGGAAGAGGATTGGCTCAACCGGCGGTGCCTGGCCCCTCAGCTGCAGTTGCAGCAGCCACCAACCAGCCCAGAATGCAAGGGGTTAACTTAGCCCTGGGGCTGCAATGACATGGGGAGGGCACGGGTGCCCACCTGGAGATTGGTGGCTTTGCATCCATGACAGGACTCACCCTCCCTTTGTTCATAACCTCTGAGAAGGGTCCACACAGCAGAGTGTTTCCAGCTGCTCATGAGGAGAAGGGTCCACACCGCAGAGTGTTTCCAGCTGCTGTCTCTGCTCAGGGCAACTACAGCGGAGGTTCAAGATGAGAGACTGTGCTACATGTGTCACAAGGAGGGCCACCTCAAAGCCTAAAGCGGAGTTTGCCCCTACTCCCATGTGTGTACAGACTGTGCAGAGTCTACGTGGTCTCCTTTGTTATCCATTGGTAGTGATTTCCCAGTGCCGATACGTCACATCCGGTTCCCCAGTGCCGATTCGTCACATCCGGTTCTTGTCCGTGTAACCTACGCTACTCATGACACAAGCTGCCAGACATGCAAGAGCTTTGGGTGATCCGGAGCAAGGAGAAGGAAAGCGGGACTACTCTACTGGGCAGCGCACCACGACAGGAGACCTACATACCCCAGCAGGACTTGAGGACGAATCGTGGGGATACCGGAGACGGTTTCTACCAGCGAAGAGTGCCTACCCTTGCGATCCTAATACATTTTACTGTGCATGTCCTACTGCTTTTCTTATCACCTACTCATCTTCAATTGGATCCAAGTGACTTTGGACTTACATTATCGATCAATATGGACACCTAAACAAGGACTCTATCACTGGTATCATTTATCTGTTACACCAATTAATAGTTCATGATGTTTCTGATGCACACTTAATTTAATTGCGCCTTTAGGTAACCTATTAAAATGTATAACTTTGGTTCTGGGGCAGCTAGCGATATAACAAATTCTGCCACTAGCTCATGGGGACCCCCTCTCTTGACCCCAACCGAGTCCGATGGGCAATGCCCGCGAGAAAGGGTCGCGCCCACCACGAGGGTCGTCGCCATTGACATCAATGGCGGAAAACAGATGTTAGGTTTCAAAAATGATCAAAACCTGATGTGCTTATCTCCGGTTCGGTGGGGCATAGAGAGCTGGAATTTGGCAACCATGCAGTCACCCCTCCGGCATGATTGCATGGCAATTTTCAGCCCACTCGGACTAACCGAACGGAGGGAATTTAAGTGTATAAATTACGGTCACCGCCATTGGCTGCCATGAGGGAAAATGTGTTGCCAGTTTCAAATATTGTAGAAACCTAAAATCATTATGTTCGGTGAGGGCTAGAGGACTGAGATTTGGCCACCAGGTAGTCACACCATGATTGCATGGCCATTCCCAGACCTCTCAGGCTAACCGAATGGAGTATGGTTAACTGTATAAAGTGTAGTTGCCGCAATTGACTCCAATGGCGGAGAAATGTGGTTTGTGTAACATGAGGTTCTAAAACCCAATATTGCTATCTCCGGTTCGGTGATAGCTGGAAGTATGAAATTTGGCCACCAGGTAGTCATGCCTCTGGCATGAGGGTATGGCAATTTTCAGCCCTCTTGGATCAACCAAACTGAGTATTTTAATATGTATAAATTGTTGTATGTTTACTGTATTTCGTGACTATTGTAAAGCCTGCGAAAGTTACTGGCCAATAAGCTAATTGGAAGAGGGCACCTACATGTCTGAGGAGCAAGCTCCGAACAAAGGCTCACTGCCCCAGATTAAGCATGCAGAGCGGAGAAAGAGCTGGACATGACTGTTTACATTAAGGGGGTCATGCACTAAGCAGCGGAAAAAAACATTCGCCAGGTGTTTGAACTCGCCATGTTTTTGGCGTGTTGCCCTCGCTGTATGCAGGAAGGGCCGAATCCCTGGCGAATCACAGCGAGAGCAACATTGCCAAACATGGCGAGTAGCCAGTGGCGAGACAGTCTGTCTGGCGAGAAGCTGCCGAAAAGCCGTCCCCTGCCGAGATGTGTCTGCAGCAGAGAGAGATCCGTCACTCTCTCGGCGCAAGCATCGGCAACATTAAAAAAACTTTTAAATACATTATTATTCATAGTGTACATGTGCAGGGGATCTCCGGAGCTGAACCACATTGGTTTCAGGTCCGGGGACCCTTTGCTTCCCAAGATACAGGCCCCGTTATGAGGTGCCGGTATCCCTCTGCATTTAAATGTCCCGATCACGTGACCAGAGAATGTAAACAAAGCAGAGGGATACCGGCACCCCATAAAGGGGTCTGTATCTCTGGAAGCAGGGGGTCCCCCGGACCTAAAACCAAAGCGGTTCAGCTCCGGAGACCCTCTGCACATCTACACTATGACTAAAACACACATATCAATAAACAATAATTCCTTACCATTGCGGCTATCTGCTATGGAAATGAATCAGCATGAATGTATTTTTAATAATAGTGTGCGGGAGCAGGGTGTCCCCTGCGCATCATCGCATTGATTTCTGCCTCAGAGACCCCCTGCTTCCCGAGTTACAGGCCCTGGTATGGGTCATCGGGGGCCAGTGTCGCCGCCATCTTTATAGCGTCCCATAGGCGACGTGCCCGCTATAAAGATGGCGGCGACACTGGCACCGATGCCCCAAACAGGGCCTGTAACTCGGGAAGCAGGGAGTCTCTGAGGCTGAAATCAATGCGGTACAGCTCAGGTGACCCCCTGCTCCCGCACACTATTAATAAAAATACATTAATGCTGCTTCATTACCATTCTGGCTATCCGCTGGCAATGAAGGGGTTAAGGCATAATAGCATGTTTATTGGGGACAATTGTCCCCAATAAACATTGCAATAAACAACATACACCCCCTGTGCCCCCAACAACCCCTATACCCCCTAACATACATTACATATATTACATTTTTGTGATGCACAGCAATGATACTATAGGCCGGCAGTGGCCCTCGGGTGTTCCCCGCAGGTGTCCCCGCGGGCCTGCAGTACCAATTCTGTGCCCCCTCAAAATAATTTAACAACACATAAATACTTATAAATAAATATACCCCCCCCCTAACACATACAGTATAGTAATGGGCACAATTACTATTATCCACAAATGGATAATAGTGCATTTGCCCATTTAAAATACAGAAAGAACAATAAATACAATAAATACATATTGCACTCACCCATGTCCGGCTGCCACGATGAAGGCCATCCTCCTCTTCATCACCGTATCGGGCCAGGGTGGCTTAACCCCTTAATTACCTTTGCGGTTATTATCCTATAGTATCATTGCTGTGCATATATGTACTGTATGTTAGGGGGGTATAGGGGTTGTTGGTGTATATATATATATATATATATATATATATATATATATATACAGTGTTTGACACTAGTCCCGCCCCCAACCCCTCCCTAGTCCCTCCCCCAACCCCGCCCTAGTCCCTCCCCCAACCCCGCCCTAAGGCCCGCTTTAAAATTTTTTTTTTATAAATTCATAGTAATAACAACATTCGTTTTTGACATTAGTTTATTTATTGTATTACATTATACTACAATTAGTCCTTGTTACGTGTGTGTGTGCAAATGTTCCTGAACCCCATAACTAGTGCCTGGACGCCCCCGCATCACAATATCTAAAGCAGCAATCCCGCCTGGGATCTTACATGATCCGCAGTCCCTCAATGTCCAGGTACCTCATTCCCCTAATGTTATACATTGGAGGGGAGGTGTTCCCTATCCTACCTACCTGTCTTCTGGGTTAGGGGGGATTCCGATGTCTTCCGTGTGAAGCTTGAGTCAGATCTGGAATAAAGCAGTGTAGGTTATTTCGGTGTAGTATAGGGCAGTTAAGATATATAGGGTAAATAAGAGATCCAGAGTGTGAGAGAGAGACAGACACACACACACACACACACACACACACACACACACACACACACACACACACACACACACACACACACACACAGAGACACAGAGAGAAAGACACAGAGAGAGAGACACAGCGAGAGAGAGACACAGAGAGAGAGAAACACACAGAGAGAGAGACACACACAGAGAGAGAGAGATTCCCGCAATGTTATAAGTTGGAGGGGAGGTGTTCCCTACCTGTCTTCTGTTCCCTACCTGTCCAGGCTTTCTCACTAATGGACAGCTATTAGATAATTGGTTGGACGAGGCTAAAGAAATTTTTTCGACCAACCCCGTATCTAATGTAGATACATCCACAGCAGACATCAATGGTTATTTTAAAGATCTAAATAGAACCTAAGAGTTCCAGGGCCAAAATATGGTGGGAGGTGGCAAGCCTTGAAAATTATTTGAGAACAGAACTAGTACCGAGAGGACTAAGAGTCAAACTCCCACCGTCACACAATATTACAGACACAACTTTTATTAAAAACTGGGAACAAATTTTTCTAAATTGCTCTGCCCAAATCATTCAATTATTGGTAGATTATGAAACCAAAAAACTGGATTCAGTAAAAGCCGAAATCAAAACCCTTCTTGCTGATATAAGCAAGTGGCAAACTGCCCCTAATTTCAATGATTTGGAGAGCAAATTAAAAATCAACATAGACAAATTCACTAAGGACATCAAAGATAGAAAACATAGTAAATACATCCGTGATTTCGAAGATTTTAAGAGTGGGAAAATCTTTAGGTTTAAGACCAAAACACGACCTACTAACGCATATCCCAAAGCCCAGGAATCATCAACCAAGTGGGAAACCTCAGCAAGTGACCACGAGTTTGATACAGGTACACATCCACAAGGAACATCTAACCTGGGTACAGAACCCCTCTTTCCCCTACCACAAAGACAGGGTTCTTTTTTAGAGAATCCCGGTCTCTACCCCATACCCAATACAAGAGGAGGACGAGGAGGGGAAAAAGACAATTACCTAGGGATCGACAAGTTTGGGGATACAGGGAACCTCCCAAAAGATACAGACGGAGATGACACAGGTAATAAATCTATCCTCCAAAATCCTCAATACAAATCACACTAGTATGCTATCCAAGGGCCTTACTTTTTGTCCTACGAGTCCAATAGATCATTTTGTGTGCATAAAGGACTTAAATCTCTTTTGCAGGAAATTGTCACTACATAAGTTTTTTAAAAAACGTAGACAGTGGCAGAACGCCAACACTCCCATGGAACTATTGAATACGCAAGAGCTCAATACCATTGTTGACTTAGAACAGCTTGAAGAGGAAAGCCTCAGACCACCAGGGGAAGGTCCATTTGCAATACTGAAAAAGAAATCCACTTTTGTTCCACCCTATGATTGTAGCACTAATATAGACGTGTTTAACCAAATGGTAACTAAAGATCTGCATGAATTACCCGTTCTAAAGAAACAACAAAATCTGACTTTTCCTGAAAGATTGGCCCTTAGAGACCTTGAACTAGATGAAAATATTGTAATAAAACCATCAGACAAAGGGGGAAACGTCGTTATCCTGAATAAAACAGACTACATACAGGAATGTCAAAGACTACTATGTGACAGGAAATGTTATACCATCTTACCGACCAATCCTACCTCTGATTATCAAAAAACACTTACAGATATATTAAAAGAAGGTTTGGAGCAAAAATTAATATCAAAGAATGAGTTCGAATATATGGCGATTAAAAATCCTAAAGTGGCGACGTTCTACCCTCTACCAAAAATTCACAAGAAGCTAAGTCCACCACCAGGTAGACCAATCGTCTCTGGAATTGGGAACTTAACCTCCAATGTGAGTGCATATCTAGATTGTGTTTTACGCCCTTTCGTCGAAACACTCCCCTCATATGTGAGGGATACAACTGACGTGTTGAGTAAAATTGAGGGTATAACTCTGGATCCAGATACATATCTGGTGGGTCTTGATGTTGAGGGTTTTTATTCAAGTATCCCACACAACTATGGCATCGATGCGACATCACATTTTTTAAGAGCTAGAGACACCAAATGTGTACCTCATCACAATCTTGTTCTGAGATTGTTGGATTTTGTCCTGACCCATAACTTCTTCTATTTCCACAACACTCTATACCATCAGGTACGTGGCACAGCTATGGGGACCACCTGTGCTCCCACCTACGCCAATCTAGGCTGGTGGGAAGAAACGGTGGTCTTCATAGAAGCACAAGAGAAGTTTACAGAACACGTAGAGTTATGGGTCAGGTACATTGATGATATTTTAATATTCTGGAAGGGTACTGACAAATTGCTATTAGAGTTCATTGACATCTTGAACCATAATCCCTACAATTTAAAGCTAACATTCCAAATGGACAGAAAACAGATAGAATTTTTGGATATCAGCATTACTAAATCTGCTGAGGGGCGTCTTGACGCCAGCATTTATAGAAAACCAACAGCCACAAATACACTACTGCTGGCTACTAGTCACCACCCCAAACACGTCACGAACAACATACTGACTGTCCAATTTCTCAGGCTACGTTGCAATTGTTCAACCACATCAGAATTTGTTCTACAAGCCAAGGACATGTCAGAAAGATTTAGAACACGAGGGTATAGTAACACCCTAATTAAGAAAGCATACTACAGGGCACTAACCTCACCAAGGTCTAATCTTCTGATAAATATAGTCAGAGAGTCAAAAGACGAAACCATCAGGTTTATCTCCACATACAATAACCAGTGGCAGAATATTAAAAATGTGTTACAAAAACACTGGCATATTTTGTTAGAGGACAATGACCTACGAAAAATCCTAAAAGATAGGCCAACGACCGGTTGTAGACGCAATACCAACTTAAAAGATAGACTTGTACATAGTCATCTCCAACCACTACCATTAAAAACCTGGCTAGGTTCTAAACCACAAGGGTCATACTCATGCGGTAGGTGTAAGGCCTGTAAATTCATGCCTACCACTAAAACATTCACCGGTGCAATTGATGGGACTCCTTATAAAATTAAAGACTTCATCAATTGTCTAACTTGTGGTACAATCTATCTAATGACATGTGTCTGTGGACTAAAGTATGTGGGTAAAACCTACAGACCACTAAAAACTAGAGTTTTGGAGCATGTGGGAAGTGTACGAAACGCAGTGGACACGCCAGTAGCTAGGCATATCTTGCAAAAACATAAGGGTGACTCAAACGTGATGCGGTTCTGTGGAATTTAATAAATCCCAAGAGATCCTAGAGGGGGAAAATGGGATTAAAAATTGCTACAAAAAGAATGCCGCTGGATTTACCAGCTCCAGACCCTATCCCCCCTGGGACTCAATGAAGGATTCATTTATTCCTCTTATCTATAAGTTTATCCTGTATGCAGCAGTTTGATCACCATGAATATTGAGAGATACGTGGCACCTATTTATCACTAGTTACAACTACACCAATGAATTAGTATACGGGTATTTGTATGGGGATCCAGGGTATATAGTTTAAATACCACTTAGATCTGTATTGACCATTTTGGGCAGATCGCACAGGATACTTTCACTCCTACACTGTACATATATTCATCATTATATTATCTATATAGATCACGTCTAGCACCTTATCATCACGTAATTAATTATATATTTTATATATTTTTATCAATTATAATCTTGGTTTTCATCAAGTCACATTAGTGTTGCCACCTATCTCTAAACATTACCAGGGAAGATTATATGCTCCCTTAATGGTGCTGCAGCAAATTAATAACTGATTGAAATAACTATACTTACCATCAATGTCACCCATCTGCCAAATACTAATACAGCATACGCATATCCGCAGACACAATAATGACATGCAATAAAGACAATACAGTCCACCTAACAGATTTATTCCTTTTTATTATGGGAAACAGAAACTACAATGGTAAAGATACCATAAACATATAAGAAAGAGCTCCAAGGAGACCACAATTATATATCCGTGGGATCTCGGATGTAACCTGCCCCCTGACGCTTAAAGGGGCGGGATATGCTAATGACTTACCACATAAATACTCACCAATAAGTCCTCAGAATGACTCCTCCTCCCATGAAGAAGCGTAGCCTTACGTGAAACGGTTGTCGGGAATTGACATCAGTAGCTGACGTCATCAGAGGTGGCAGCATCCAGTGATCCTGTGTATCGAGGGAAGACAGGCTTGTATTTGCGGCGGGGTCCTGATACTAATCAGTTCATGATCCGCCGCGATCACGGAGCTTGCTGATAGCCACACAGCACTGACATATATTTATATTGTCTGGTCTTGACATAGACCTAGTGTATGATTCACTGTGCACACGGGTATAGTCTATGATCCGCCGCGATCACGGAGCTTTCTTATAGCCACACAGCACTACTCCGCATATGTTAATCTGATTTATGCACGTTTATACACGCAATATAATAATATTGCCTGGTCTTGACACAGACCGTGTGCATGATCCTCTGTGATCACTTGGTTTATCCCTGCAACTATAAATACAGTCTGTCCTTTTACCATGCGCTATTGATCTACATCCATATATGGCTAATGTGTATAAAAGAATGTTTCAATACTAGTACACACATTGATATGTAATAACATCAATAGGACAACTTTCTGTGTAAAGACAAATAGATACTCTATTAGCCTGTATATATACTATCTGATACCAATCAGTTCCTAATAGCGAATACCTTCTGCAGGATCACAATACTACTTCGGTTCTCAATAGACAATACCGATATGGATGTATGTGAGTCAGCAGGATTATACTAATAGAGACAATCCAACTAGAATACTGACCACACCAGCCACCTCTGAACGGGGTTTTTTAACAAGTTTTGAATGATGTGTATGTGTTTTTAATAAGTAATGACTTGAATAAAACTTTATTATTTTTCTTTGGACTTAGTGGTACTACTAGGGCTATTAATTCCCTATACAGTTATATACAGGTAATTTCTCCTGTTGGATCATTGTTATCCAGAGCAATATTTTCCGGCAGAGAGTGCTTAATTTTGGGGAATCTTTTTGATCCTTCTTGGATCACACCGACAATATATGCCAATTTGTCCCTTAAAGTACCTGCCCATACTAATTACCTAATGTACATTATAGGATGAGCGGTCCCATTCCCCTTTAGAATCTTACCTGATCCGCAGTCCCACAATGTCCAGGTACCTCATTCCCACAATGTTATAAATTGGAGGGGAGGTGTTCCCTACCTGTCTTCTGGTTTAGGGGGGTTTCCGATGTCTTCCGTGTGAAGCTTGAGTCAGAGCTGGAATAAAGCAGTGTAGGTTATTTCGGTGTAGTATAGGGCAGTTAAGATATATAGGGTAAATAAGAGATCCAGAGTGTGAGAGAGAGAGAGAGTGTGGGTGAGAGACAGAGAGAGACAGAGAGAGACACACACACACACACACACACACAGAGCCGCACACACACACACACACACACACACACACACACACACACACACACACACACACACAAAGAGAGACAGAGAGAGAGAGAGACACACAGAGAGAGAGACACAGAGAGAGAGACACAGAGAGAGAGACACAGAGAGAGAGACACAGAGAGAGAGACACAGAGAGAGAGAGACACAGAGAGAGAGAGAGAGAGAGAGAGAGACAGGGAGCGAGAGAGAGAGAGAGAGAGAGAGAGAGAGAGAGAGAGAGAGAGAGAGAGAGAGACACAGAGAGAGAGACACAGAGAGAGAGAGAGAGAGAGAGAGACACACACACAGAGAGAGAGAGAGAGACACAGGGAGCGAGAGAGAGAGAGACACAGAGAGAGAGAGAGAGAGAGAGAGACACAGAGAGAGAGAGACACACAGAGAGAGAGAGAGAGAGAGAGAGAGAGACAGGGAGAGAGAGAGAGACACAGAGAGAGAGAGACACACACAGAGAGAGAGAGAGAGACAGAGAGAGAGTGCGACAGAGAGAGTGCGACAGAGAGAGTGCGACAGAGAGAGCGCGACAGGGAAAGGGTGAGGGTGACAGGGAAAGGGTGAGGGCGACAGGGAAAGGGTGAGGGTGACAGGGAAAGGGTGAGGGCGACAGGGAGAGGGTGAGGGTGACAGGGAAAGGGTGAGGGTAACACAGGGAGAGGGTGACACAGGGAGAAGGTGACACAGGGAGAGGGTGACACAGGGAGAGGGTGACACAGGGAGAGGGTGACACAAGGAGCGGGTGACACAGGGAGAGGGAGAGGGTGACACAGGGAGAGGGTGACACAGGGAGATGGAGAGGGTGACACAGGGAGAGGGAGAGGGTGACACAGGGAGAGGGTGACACAGGGAGAGGGTGAGAGGGTGACACACTCACAGACACACACTCACAGACACACACACACAAACACTCACACATACTCACAGACTCTCTCACACACTCACAGACTCACTCACATACACAAACACACACACACACACACAAACACTCACAGACACACAAACACACAAACACTCACAGACAGACACCTACACAAACACACAAACACTCACAGACACTCACAGACACACACACACACACACACACACACACTCACAGACACACACTCACACACACACACTCACAGACACACAAACACACACACACACCCACACAAACACACACAGACACACACACACTCACAGACACACACACTCACAGACACACTCACACACACTCACAGACACACTCACACACACTCACAGACACACACACCCACACTCACAGACACACACTCACACACACACACCCCACCCACAGACACCCAAACCCACACTCACAGACACACACAGACACACACACAGACACACACACATACACACACACAGACCGACACTCACAGACACACTCACAGACACACTCACAGACATCAAATGCAGTGTGTGTGCAGCGCACAGCAAAGGATAATAAGGAGCAGGTCTGGCAAAAAAATCCTTTAATGTGAGGCCATTCTTCTACACATTCTTCCACACATGTATGTACACTCACAGACACACTCACAGACACCCACCCACACTCACAGACACACAGACACACCCACAGACACACCCAAAGACACACACTCACACCCACTCAGGCACACAAACACTCACAGACACACACCCACACTCACAGACACAGACAGACACACCCACAGATACACACTCACACCCACACTCACAGACACACTCACATGCGCACTCACAGACACCCACACTCAGACACACACACCCACTCACAGACACACAAACACACACAAACACTCACAGACACTCACACTCACACACACTCACACAGACACACACAGACACACACACATAGACACTCACAGACACACACACCCACACTCTCACAGACACACACTCACAGACACACACCCACACTCACAGAAACACTCACCCACACTCACAGACACCCACACTCACAGACACTCAGACACACTCAGACACACACTCAGACACACAATCACTGGGTGGGTTACTGGGTGGGTATTCATTGGAAAGGAGGGGGCCCACCTGTTCCTCCAGGGCCTGCTTGTCCTCCACATGCTTCTCCACATGCCAGGGGATTGGGCAGGAGTTGAGGGAGGATCGGGGGGCCAGCGGGAAGATCGGGGGGCCAGCGGGGGGATCGGAAGGCCAGCAGGAGGATCGGGTGGCCAGCAGGGAGATCTGGGGGCCAGCAGGAGGATCTGGGGGCCAGTGGGAGGATTGGGGGGCCAGCAGGGGGATCGGGGGGCCAGCGGGAGGATCGGGGGCCAGCGGGAGGATCGGGGGCCAGCGGGGGGACAGCCGGACAGGCGCACGGCCACACCAACCTCCCCGATGGGAAACGTGGCCGGGGAACCATGCGCAGCCAGGAGGGGTGTTGGGCAGCCATGCTGGGGGGGGGTCAGGCAGCCATGCTGTGGAGGCCAGGCAGCCATGCTGGGGGGGTCAGGCAGCCAGGCAGGAGGTCAGCATTAGTTGCGGGGGGATCGGGTGCCAGCGGGGGGATTGGGGGCCAGCAGGGAACAGCTGCTCAGCCACACCAACCTCCCTGATGGGAAACGTGGCCGGGAACTTTGCCAGAACCCCCCCTCCAGCGCGCATGCCCCCCCCTCTACCTCCCGCCCAGATTGCTTCCCTTTATCCCCGCTCCTATTACCCTGCCCACGCGGGTGCCAAAGGAGCGTGGGACGGAGAGGAAGCACCTACCTTGTACTCCAGCACTGGGCAGCAGCCACGGTGACCCCCCCAGCCTACATCCCACCCAGGCAGCAAGCGGGGATCGGGTGCAAGGGGGGGGGGGGCTGACCCAGAGCTGCCAGCCTCGCGTCAGGCCAATCAGGAAAATTCAAAGAGCGCAGCACTGCTCACCAGCAGCCTAAATCCACTCGCCACAGGCGTGTGGTTATCATTAATTGTCGAACACTGTATATATATGTACAGTGTTCGACAATTATATACATTTACTCGCCCGGGGCGGGTAGATTTAACCCCAGGGCGAGTAAATATTGGCCCAAGCAGCACACGTGTGTTTTTTAAATTTCCCGCGCTCGCGCTGCTGCTTTTCCCGCGCTCGCACTGGAGAAAAAAAAAGCCGGAGGCGGGTTCATGTTGCTGGGGGAGATTACCCCGCCTCCGGCTCTCTGAGCAGTGGCCTCCCTCCTCAGCGCTTCTACTCCTCCCCCTTCCGGCAGCCAGCCGCTTCCATGCCTGTCTGCCTCAGGCCCCTGCAGGGCCATCTGTCACCCCTCCCATCGGGCCATCCGCCCCCCCCCCTCGCATCGGGCCACCCGCCCCCCCTCACACCGGGCCATCCGCCCCCCCTCACACCGGGCCATCCGCCCCCCCCTTGCACCGGGCCATCCGCCCCCCCCTCGCACCGGGCCATCCACCCCCCCTCGCACCGGGCCACCCGCCCCCCCCTTGCACCGGGCCACCCGCCCCCCCCTCGCACCGGGCCATCTGCCCCCCCCTCGCATCGGGCCATCCGCCACCCCCCCACCCTCACACCAATCTCTCCCGGCCTCCGTGACCCCCCCCCCTCACCCCACGCGGCGTCGGTGTGCCGCCTCTATGGACAGTCTGCCGATCTGTCAGCTGTTAAGGAAACCCCTGATGGCCAGCTCAGTTGTTAGCAGGGGAAATCCTCTAACTGGCTCTTCTCCCTGCTCTAAGCAGGGGAAATCCCCTAACCGGAGCCTCTCCCTGCTCTAAGCAGGGGAAATACACTACCGGAGCCTCTCCCTGCTCTAAGCAGGGGAAATCCCCTACCGGCCCCTCTACATCTATCAGTGAATACTGCGGCGTCAGCGTCCCACTCTGGAGGGGGCGCGGCCCCTTGCAGAGGCCCTCTTGCCGTGCGGAGGCCCCCGCTGCCATGTGCGACCCCCTGCCTTACGGGTGAGTGTTTGTGTGTGTGAGTGACAGACTGTGATTGTGTGATTGTGAGTTTGTCTGAGTGAGTGTGAGTGTGTCACCCTCTCTCCCTCTCCCTGTGTCACCCTCCCTCTCCCTGTGTCACCCTCCCTCTCCCTGTGTCACCCTCCCTCTCCCTGTGACACCCTCCCTCTCCCTGTGTCACCCTCCCTCTCCCTGTGTCACCCTCCCTCTCCCTGTGTCACCCTCCCTCTCCCTGTGTCACCCTCTCTCTCCCTGTGTCACCCTCTCCCTGTATCACCCTCTCCCTGTATCACCCTCCCTCTCCCTGTGTCACCCACCATCTCCCTCTGTCACCCTCTCCCTGTGTCACCCACCATCTCCCTCTGTCACCCTCTCCCTGTGTCACCCACCCTCTCCCTGTGTCGCCCTCTCTCCCTCTCCCTGTGTCACCCTCTCCCTGTATCACCCTCCCTCTCCCTGTGTCACCCACCATCTCCTTCTGTCACCCACCATCTCCCTCTGTCACCCACCATCTCCCTCTGTCACCCACCATCTCCCTCTGTCACCCACCATCTCCCTCTGTCACCCACCATCTCCCTCTGTCACCCACCATCTCCCTCTGTCACCCACCATCTCCCTCTGTCACCCACCCTCTCCCTGTGTCACCCACCCTCTCCCTGTGTCACCCTCCCTCTCCCTGTGTCACCCTCCCTCTCCCTGTGTCACCCTCACTCTCCCTGTGTCACCCTCCCTTTCCCTGTGTCACCCTCCCTCTCCCTGTGTCACCCTCCCTCTCCCTGTGTCACCCTCCCTTTCCCTGTGTCACCCTCTCTCCCTCTCCCTGTGTCACCCTCTCCCTGTATCACCCTCCCTCTCCCTGTGTCACCCACCATCTCCCTCTGTCACCCTCTCCCTGTGTCACCCACCATCTCCCTCTGTCACCCTCTCCCTGTGTCACCCACCCTCTCCCTGTGTCACCCTCTCTCCCTCTCCCTGTGTCACTCTCTGCCTGTATCACCCACCATCTCCCTCTGTCACCCACCATCTCCCTCTGTCACCCACCCTCTCCCTCTGTCACCCTCCCTCTCCCTGTGTCACCCTCCCTCTCCCTGTGTCACCCTCCCTCTCCCTGTGTCACCCTCCCTCTCCCTGTGTCACCCTCCCTCTCCCTGTGTCACCCTCCCTCTCCCTGTGTCACCCTCCCTCTCCCTGTGTCACCCACCCTCTCCCTGTCACCCTCTCTCCCTGTGTCACCCTCTCTCCCTCTCCCTGTGTCACCCTCTCCCTGTATCACCCTCCCTCTCCCTGTGTCACCCACCATCTCCCTGTGTCACCCACCCTCTCCCTGTGTCACCCACCCTCTCCCTGTGTCGCCCTCCCTCTCCCTGTGTCGCCCTCCCTCTCCCTGTGTCGCCCTCCCTCTCCCTGTGTCGCCCTCCCTCTCCCTGTGTCGCCCTCCCTCTCCCTGTGTCGCCCACCATCTCCCTGTGTCACCCTCCCCCTCTCCCTGTGTCACCCCCCCCTCTCCCTGTGTCACCCTCCCCCTCTCCCTGTGTCACCCTCCCCCTCTCCCTGTGTCACCCTCCCCCTCTCCCTGTGTCACCCACCCTCTCCCTGTGTCACCCCCTCTCCCTGTGTCACCCACCCTCTCCCTGTCACCCTCCCCCTCTCCCTGTGTCACCCTCCCCTCTCCCTGTGTCACCCTCCCCTCTCCCTGTGTCACCCTCCCCTCTCCCTGTGTTGTTCTGACTAGGAATTTATTAAATGTATTTTATTTATATATTTTATTTTAAAGCGGGGTTGGGGGCGGGACTATGGGCGGAGTTGGGGGCGGGACTAGGGGCGGAGTTGGGGGCGGGACTAGGTGGCGAGTAGATTTTTTGGTTGGGCGAGTAGATTTTTGGGTGATTTGTCGAACACTGTATATGTATATATATATGTATATGTGTATATGTGTATATGTGTATATGTGTATATGTGTATGTGTATGTGTATATGTGTATGTGTATGTGTGTGTATATATAAATATATATATATGTATGTATATATATATATATATATATATATATATATATATATATATATATATATATATATATATCTAATACTGAGTTAAGTTATGGTGAGTAAAAAAAGTGACAAAAACCCTCCACAGCAAAGCAAATATGCAAATGTAAATACAACTGTATGCTCATCTGCATGTCTTAGGCAGGTCTGCAACCCCGCCTTTCACAATTATTACCCAGCCTATAGGAACCATGTTAAAAATGGTTTTTGAAGCAAAAAGTGCACTGTGTGCTCATTTGCATGTCATTTCCCAGAATCCCTTGCTGCAGTGGAAGTGCTGTGTGCTGGGTGATAATGGTGAAAGGCGGGGTTGTAGACCTGCCTAAGACATGCAGATGAGCATACAGTTGTATTTACATTTATATATCTATCTATATATATAAAAAGCAACTGTAAATATTACGGTATGCTCATTATATATATATATATAATATGGAAAAACAAAAAACAACAGGCGCACTCATAGTGTAGTAAGTATCAAGAATATTTATGGACTGGTAAAAGTATAAATTGTGCACTCACAAACATCACAGAAATGTAAGCATGTATGAGACTATGCTCCATCACCAACCAGGAAGACTGTAGGGTCCAAGCAGTGTACACGATGATCCTCCGCGCGCTTCACCATATGAAGTGGAGAACGGTGCCTGTGTAGATGATTACCGTATATCGGATGCTCTGCGTATTTCCCATGCCTTCAAAGGATTCCCAGCAGTGTAGTATGTGCAGGAACGGAGGCTCCACTGCACATGGCATGAGCTAAAACTGAGCAAGTACGCTCCGTGTACCGAGTGCTCCGTGTACTTCCCTGCTCACCTTTATTTATATATATTTATTTATTGATATTTTATTTATTCCTTGTGGGGCTGTTATGTGTATTGTTTTTATTGTGGGGCTGTTGTGTGTGTATGTTTTTTATTGTGGGTAGCGGGGGTGGGCGAAGTGGGTATTAGCCCCAACGGTGGGTGTTTAGGCCTTGCGGGTTGGTAGCGGCAGGGCTTAACCCCTTCATGACCGCAGCGGTATTAACCGCTAAGGTAAGGAAGAGGTTAAATCCACCCGCAAGCCCTAAACAGCCACCAAGGGCCAAATACCCCCTTCAGCCACCCCTGCTACCCACAATAAACCTGGCAAGGGCGGTTAACACCTTCATTGCCTTAGCGGTTAGCCGCTAAGGTAATGAGGTGGGCTGTAAATGTATTTTTCCTGCCACGGATGCATGCCGGGGCCTCCGGTGCTGGTATTAATGGATATCAGCTCCGGAGACCCCCGGCATCAATCCCAGGCAGGAAAAAGGCCTGATTTTTTCTAAGTGCCATTCCGCCGCTCATCCGCCGCCTCTCCGCCGCTCATCCGCCGCCTCTCCCCAGCAATTTGCCAACTTTTTGGGGTGAGACGGATTTGCGTGAAAAACTCAATTCTAGAGTGGCGAGTAGCGGCGCAAACCTACTCGGGGCTACTAGAATTGAGCGGGTTTGAAAACATGGCAAACAGACAGTAGATGGCGATCTAATACTTAAAATTAATGTGTAAATGTGTATAAAAATATACAAAATGTGCAAAGTGAATAATAAAGTCAAATTAATCAAGTGCAATATGGGTACAATAAAATCTCTCAAACCCTTAGATGGACTGTTTCAAGGTCCAGGGAAACAGTATGCACAGGAAGAACCAGGGGAGCGGTTGTACCTTAAAAATAAAAACAAAATCTACATAGTGCAAATATGTCAACACAGTGAAGTGGTTTCTAAGAAGCTTAGAAACTGAAGCAGGGCTATATCACGTATAGCCAGCAAGCTAATATGGTAAAAACCACAGGAGGAGCTTCGATCTCAAGAAGAGACAGATAGACAGAGCCAAGGATAAAACAAGCACTTTATCCACACACGAATAGAATGGAGGCTTACAAGATCCGAATGGATAAACAGCATTGGGAGTAGGTGATCTTCCGATCCCTTCACGTCGCTTCTGCTGCTGCACGCCACCCGACTGTGTCTCGAAAAGCCGTCACGTCACTTCCGGGATTCCGGCCGGTTGGAGATGACGTCACGGGCTCAGTGTTCTCTCTCCCTCTCAGTCGTAGGGTCACGCTCAACGCGTTTCGACTTTCTAAATGAAGTCTTCATCAGGAGTAGCTATGACCTGCTGTAGGGGGCTTTTTATACCCACTTGAACTTATATTAACCCCTCCTCCAAAAGGTTAACTCTTAAAACACCCTAGCTTGTGGGCAGCTTATATATCTCCCCCATATGTCTAGGTGTTGTATTTAGAACAGAAATGTATACAATTCTTAAAATAAAAGGATTCTCCTTTAAACTACATAAGGGAAGAATCATACTTTTAATATTACATGCAATTTTATTATTATACACAAAAATTAAAAGTCAAAATATTAAAACATATTCCTATACTTAGATTTAGCTAAGGAACGACGATTGATGTATCTTAAAAATATAAAACAGAAAGGAATTAGGTGAAGAAACAACTTTTAGAAACAGGAATTTTAAAGCTCATACATCAATATACCCAATATACTGTACATAAAAACAACAAAACAGGCAGCGCTACCCACAATAGTATGACAGAGTATATATTACCTTATGTATAAATGACCAAACATGCATAAGGGGCTGCCCAAGATACAAAAAACTGACCCCCTGGTCAGAACTATAGTATGGAAAGGGAAAGTATCTACTGGCGCCAATTAAGATATATACTGCAAAAGGATATAAGAAAACCAAGCCTGTTGGCTGTAGACACGAAACTCCTCACGTTGTGCTTAAAGAAAAGAAAAAGCACAACACATAGCGTAATACTGTGACTATAAGCGGACAACACTTAACAACATGTAACAGCTGAAAAATAAATTGGTGAAATCTCAATATTAAAACATTTAATAACAATTATAAATAATATATATTACACACGGACATTTAATAAACAAATAATGCGATAAAAATAGAAGCACTCTGCACCGCCGATGGAGATAGTAGCAATGCCTACTCACCAGATGGAATGAGTAAGTAGGCGGTGGATAATTTTGAGAGTATCCCCTCTCGTTTGTAAAGCTGCTCTCAAGCAGAGAGGGGATACTCTCAAAATTATCCACCGCCTACTTACTCATTCCATCTGGTGAGTAGGCATTGCTACTATCTCCATCGGCGGTGCAGAGTGCTTCTATTTTTATCGCATTATTTGTTTATTAAATGTCCGTGTGTAATATATATTATTTATAATTGTTATTAAATGTTTTAATATTGAGATTTCACCAATTTATTTTTCAGCTGTTACATGTTGTTAAGTGTTGTCCGCTTATAGTCACAGTATTACGCTATGTGTTGTGCTTTTTCTTTTCTTTAAGCACAACGTGAGGAGTTTCGTGTCTACAGCCAACAGGCTTGGTTTTCTTATATCCTTTTGCAGTATATATCTTAATTGGCGCCAGTAGATACTTTCCCTTTCCATACTATAGTTCTGACCAGGGGGTCAGTTTTTTGTATCTTGGGCAGCCCCTTATGCATGTTTGGTCATTTATACATAAGGTAATATATACTCTGTCATACTATTGTGGGTAGCGCTGCCTGTTTTGTTGTTTTTATGTGCATTTTCCCCCTTAAAGGCTAGCAGCTTCCTTGGACAATTATGTCACAACTGTTTGCTCAGAGAGTTAACAGAAACATAGATATTAATAACATATTTGCCGACAAAGAAACCCCTATTGTAGTAGATGATGTTTCAAATGATATGGAAATTATGGCTAATAAATTAGAGAAATTACTCATTGATGAAAATAAGCAGCTGTGGGATGCAATCACAATTGAAAAATATATTGAGCAAAAACGGATTCCACGTGGCCTAAGGCTATTTAAAAAACCTACTACTGATTTCAAAAGTGAATCATTTATTTTAGAGTGGAACCGCATCCTAGACAGCTGCTCATTCGAATTAATGCGGTTATTAATATCCAAACGCAAAGTTTGTCTACAAACACTTGACAAAGATATTAATGACATGAAAGGTTATTTTGAAAAATATAAAGATAACAGTGAACTACCTATGTTGGAAACTAGAATTAAAAATAAAATGGACAAATTACAGAAGGATACTATTGCCTCAAAGCAACTTAAATTCCAACGTGATAAAACTGATTATGTTACAGGATGCTATAGAAACTGGAAAAAACCCAGACAAGATAATGAAAAATACAGGTACAACAGAGATTATTCACACAAAATTCCATCTAATTATAGGAAAACTGTTGAAAGTACTAGAAGTATACTACCTGAACCAGTACAATTTATAGCTCCAAAAATGACCAGAAGACCATCAATTCCATCCAATACTAAATTGGTCACTAGTAGTGTTAAAACCAAAAACCCAGCTCCCCCCACACCTCCCATTACATTAGTCAATGTTTATGATAAAGATACTGACAATATATTTAATCAGTATCATCATCAAAACAAGTACCAACCCCTTATCGATCTTGACAGGGAACAACATCTCCCCAGTCACAGTCGTGAAGAAGAGAAAAATACGTTCTCTTTTTTAGACTGGCGACAGACGAGGGAACCCAAACAAGCAAGGGAAGTAATAAGAGATCTATTGGGAAAAGAGGGTTCCTTAAAAGACACCAGGAAAAGAAAAAACACGTTAGAGGAACGAGAGGAGGGAGAAAAATTGGGAAAGGTACTAAAACATTAAATAAAAGTATATATAATAACATCTTTAACATAAGTCAATATCCAATTTCCACTAAAGAATCAAAGTTGCTAACGAAAGGATTATCCTTTGCTCCAGTTACTGGGCCAGATAGTTTTAAACTATATGTTGACATTCAAAGATACGTGCGTAAATTGTGTCTTAAAAAATATTTCACAAGGGACGCAGTATCTAGAATTGACACTAACACTAATCTACCTATTACTGCTGCTACATCTACATTTAAGAATCCCTCAACCTTCTTTCCTAGGTTTGTAAGCGGTCCTTTTGTGGATACATTCGCTCAGATGGTCACAGACGACTTAGAAAGTCTAAGTAGAAACTTTAAAGTAAAATCAGATAACCTTAGCAAAGACGAGAAATTAACGTTACGTGCACTCGAAGAAAATGATAACATAATCATAAAACCGGCTGATAAAGGGGGGGGGTTGGTAATCATGGACAAATCTTATTACATCACTGAGTCATTAAGAATCTTATCAGATAGGTCCACTTACCAACTCCTCCCATCAAATCCAACTATACAATATCAACAAAAATTATTTAACTATTTAACATTAGGTTTGGATCAGCATTTAATTACTCCAAAAGAATTTGAATTTCTTTATAATAAATACCCTAAACTACCCCTTTTTTACATAATACCTAAAATACATAAAAATATAAATTTTCCCCCAGGTCGCCCTATCATATCGGGCATTCAGTCATTAACATCACACCTATCTCAATATATAGATAAACAACTTCAAAAATATGTCGTACAATTACCTTCCTATCTACGGGATACTACCCACATACTGCAGACCCTACAGGACATTCAATGGCAACCTCATTATTTATTTGTTACAGCCGACGTTAATTCCTTATACACAATAATCAATCATGATCATGGATGTGAATCAGTCTTGAACACCCTTAATAATGACCCATCTATATCCAAAGAATACAAAGATTTTTTTATTTTAGGTATTAGATTTATTCTTTGTCATAACTTTTTTTATTTTAATAAGTCTTATTATTTGCAGGTATGTGGCACCGCCATGGGTACCAAGTTTGCACCTAGTTATGCTAATTTGTTTATGGGCAACTGGGAGGAACAACATATATGGTCCAGTTGTCCCTATAGTGCAAACTTGGTACTGTGGCGGCGCTACATAGATGATATCATTTTTATTTGGTCAGGTACACAAGCACAGTTATCACAGTTTCAATTATACATGAATAATAATAATAATAATTTAAAATTCACATTCATCACAAGCCCTAACAAAATACAATTTTTAGATTTAGAGTTAACTATTAAAAATAATTGCATTCACACCAGCACGTATTTTAAACCGGTTCAGTCAAATAATTATTTACATGCACAAAGTCACCATAATCCCACATGGGTCAAAAATATTCCTAAGGGACAGTTCATTCGACTAAAAAGAAACAGCTCCCATCCAGACACATTCAAAACCCAGGCAGCAGATCTTAAGAAAAAATTTCTGGAGAGGAAATATCCCCCGCTTGATTTAGACACAACCATTGCTGAGGTTGCAGCGATGGACAGGACCAGTCTCTTACAATACAAAAATAAAAATAAAAATATTAATACATCAGGAAATTTGTCATTTGTTACTCAATTTAACCAGATGGCTCCTAGTATACGTAAAACTCTTAAAAAATATTGGCCAATATTAAAAAAGGATAAAGATCTAGAGGGCATTTTACCCGATTATCCACATATTATTTTTACTAAAGCTCCAAATATAGGTCAGAGACTGGCACCTAGCTGTCCACCGCTGCAACCTACTCATAGAAAAATGGTACCCTGTGCGGGATATTTCCCCTGTAACAAATGTACCGCATGTAAATATAGCACTAAGAAATCTGATTTCATTTCAAACAAATCTCAAAAAAGTTATAAAATTAAGCAACATATTACATGCAACAGTTCTTTCGTTATTTATTTGCTTGAATGTCCATGTGGTCTGCAGTATGTGGGTATGACCTCTAGAGCTATTAAAAGACGTTTGTATGAACATATATATAATATTAAAACTGGTTTAGTTACACACAATGTTTCTAATCATTTTCTTCGAGTGCACAATCAAGATCCTAAGGGTCTAAAATGTGTGGCCATCGAGTGTATCACTCCACATTGGAGAGGAGGAAATACTTTAAGCCTATTGGGGAGAAGAGAATCCTATTGGATTTATGAATTACGTACTCTATCCCCAATGGGCCTAAATGTAGAATTTGATTTAAAATCCTTTTTGGTAGGTTAATGATCAGATTATCCATTAGATAATCCAGCCCATAAAGTTCATATATTAATATTATAGTACTCCTCAAATACTTGACTTTTAGTATAATAAAAGAATATGAGCACTTTAAATAATCAATATATATAAATATTCACATAGTTTATTATTTAATAACATAATCACTTAGACAATACACTTAGAATATATAATATATCATTAATTCACTTATAATTTAATAGGTCACGAATAGGTTAGATTTAAACATCTCCTTTAATTATTTAGTAGAATAGAGTATATTCACACACACATAAGCCTATTATTATCCTCTTATTTTATATATGTTAATTGTTGTATGTTAATATGAGTAATGTATGTTTCAATTGTTTGTTAAATGTAACAGCTGATTATAACTACTTGCAGTAGCACTTTATATGAACATTTCCAAGCACAGGTGACAGAATAACTATGTCTAAGGACTTCCTCATTACACCTATTGCACAAGTGCTTTTGGACTGCAGGTGAAATCAATCCCTGTAAATCACAGATTTTGTATTTAAGGGACTATGTTGGACTCCATATTTTATATACCCCTGAGGAAGAAAGCAGAGAGCCTTTCGAAACGCGTAGGGTGGCGTTTTAGCACTCTACACTTTGGAGATTGTATCCCCACGCTCAGTTCCATCTGCGCTTGCAGCAGACCAGCCAGCCCGCTGACACCGACGGCGTGCTGCATCAGCTGCTGCTGCTGAATCTGCGTTTGCTGCTAACTGGTTTTCCTGCTGATGTCGACGGCGTATTGAATCAGCTGTTGCTGTTCATCACCTCCTGGGCGTCTTCCCAAGTGAGTCGCGGAAGGCACCGTACCAAGATCTCCACACTTACGGTCCCAGAGACGCCAGCCAGCAGAGAGCAGCTTTACAAACGAGAGGGGATACTCTCAAAATTATCCACCGCCTACTTACTCATTCCATCTGGTGAGTAGGCATTGCTACTATCTCCATCGGCGGTGCAGAGTGCTTCTATTTTTATCGCATTATTTGTTTATTAAATGTCCGTGTGTAATATATATTATTTATAATTGTTATTAAATGTTTTAATATTGAGATTTCACCAATTTATTTTTCAGCTGTTACATGTTGTTAAGTGTTGTCCGCTTATAGTCACAGTATTACGCTATGTGTTGTGCTTTTTCTTTTCTTTAAGCACAACGTGAGGAGTTTCGTGTCTACAGCCAACAGGCTTGGTTTTCTTATATCCTTTTGCAGTATATATCTTAATTGGCGCCAGTAGATACTTTCCCTTTCCAATATACTGTACACATACAAAGCAGATGATACAAATGTAAAAAGTATTTTTGAATTTAAAAAAAAAAAAAATTATATTAAAAAGGTTTCCTATAAAAATTCTTAAAAATTTATAAAAAATCACCCAATTCAAAGTCTACGTTTAGGCCCTGAGGAACTAAAGTTTTTAGTGAAAAAATCCAAAAGCTTTCTCTTTTCTTAAGTGCAGTATTTCTGTCCCCACCTCTCCAATGGGGCAGTACATGCTCAAGGACAGTGAACCTCAGGCATGATGGGTCACCATTATGTTTTAAAATAAAATGATGGGATAGTAGGTGGGTGGTTACCCCTCTTCTAATATTACCAACGTGTTCTAAAACACGTGTCCTTATGGGCCGCATATTGTAGCCCACAAGGACATTGTATTAGGTAAATTACATGGTCAGATTTACATGTGGTATGCTGTTTAATCTGAAATTTTTTATTAGAGATATATGACATAAACCCAAATTTGTCATCTGCTCTGTATTTACATGCAGTGCATGTTGTGCATCCAAAAAAAACCTTGATTTGTGGCAACCACCTATTATTGTTGTTACTAATCTTAGGTAAGGCGCTTGGTGCTAGTTTATTTTTTAGAGTATTAGCTTTTTTTTAAATTACCCTTGGTTGATCAGGGACTATATCACCCAATATTGGATCGTTCTTTATGATATGCCAATATTTACGGACTATTTTAGTTATCTTCTCAGACTGTCTATTATAGTTTGTTATAAAAGTGAAGTCAAAGTTTTTTTTAGTCCTTGATTTCACATTTTCTGTCAGAAGGTTTTTTCTTTCTAAAACTTCTACTCTTTCTACTGCATCTTTGATTATCTTATTTTCATAGTTTTTTTCTTTAAATATATCTTGAAAAAAAAAGAAATTGTTCCTGGAAGGTATTATTGTTGGAACAATTTCTTCTGATGCGTCATCTCCAACCGGCCGGAATCCCGGAAGTGACGTGATGGCTGTTCGAGACACAGTCGGGTGGCATGCAGCAGCAGAAGCGACTTGAAGGGATCGGAAGATCACCTACTCCCAATGCTGTTTATCCATTCGGATCTTGTAAGCCTCCATTCTATTCGTGTGTGGATAAAGTGCTTGTTTTATCCTTGGCTCTGTCTATCTGTCTCTTCTTGAGATCGAAGCTCCTCCTGTGGTTTTAACCATATTAGCTTGCTGGCTATACGTGATATAGCCCTGCTTCAGTTTCTAAGCTTCTTAGAAACCACTTCACTGTGTTGACATATTTGCACTATGTAGATTTTGTTTTTATTTTTAAGGTACAACCGCTCCCCGGGTTTGAAAACATGGCTAGTAGCGGCACAAAGTGCCTTTTCGCCGCGCCTCTGGCGGAAAAAAAACACCAAAACACTTGGCGATTTTTTGTTTTTTGCCAAGTTTTCGGGACTTACTGAATCGTGGTATGCATTTTTGGCGCAAAACGGGTGAAAAGTGACTTTTCGCCGCTTACTGCATGACCCCCCAACTGTCATAATTCACACCTCTGGTCAGAATTCCCTAGTCCAGATCCCCAGATGGCAGATTTGGAGACGCCAACTTTTTAGAGTGGGGCTAAGGAAATGGACCTCTGACTAGCAGAATGCCAACCCCCTGTGGGCAGGTACTACCTTGCTTCCCACGTTAGCTGGCAAAAGGTAATTGGGTCCAGGTAATTGTTATCCAATACCTGAGTCCCAATGTTAGGGATTGTAAGGAATCGGGGGCCACGTCCCTTGCGGCGTGACCCCTCCTTACCCACTACCAGTACTGCAGCGGCTGCTGCCCCTGCCCCCCGTCGCTACCCTTGCCGCCACCCAAAGCATACCTTGAACTCTGCCGTCGCCATCTTGGATTTTGGCACTGGTGTTACAGACTCTCAGCTGTGCTCCACTACTTCCTGGTCTCTCAGCCACTCACGAGCAGATCCTTGACACACCCCTCGTCCGGATTGGTCACTGTCGCTTTAAATATCCTGCTTTGCTTTCACTTCCTTGCTCTGCATAGCTCCTTGCTACCTGTGTTGCCTGGATCCTGTGTCGTGCTCTCTTGTGTTTATTCCTTACAGCTACTGACCCGGCTCGTCTGAAAATCCCCTCTGGCTCCTGAACTCGGCTTTTCTACAGACTACTCTAACCTCTAAGACCCTCGGACTCTGCTACGGATTTCTACTACGGAACTTTCTATATCCTCGGACTCGGCAAGTACTTGTACATTCTTTATCTACATCCAGGCCTGGCCACGCTTCTACGCCACATCCCGGACACGCCCCCTCTGCTGTCGGTGCGTATACTCTACATCCCACCTCAGTACAGGGGACTGGTCTGGTCTGCGGGCTGCACAGCGTGACATTATGCAGAGCCCAAATGCAGACCTGGCTGAGGTGGGGGAGCTTATTACGTCCCTTAAACAATGCATCCTGTCTTTTGGAGAGCAGATTTCCTGTTTGATTCGACAACTATCCACTCTCTCACTACAGTCCACTCCGCCACCAGCAGCAGTTGCACCTTTAAGAATCCCTATGCCTAAAGCATTTGCGGGTGACCCTCTGGCCTGTCGAGGGTTTTTGAACCAGTGTGAAATTCAATTTGAAATATCTCCAAGCCTCTTTCCTAACGGACGCACCAAGGTAGCCTATGTTTACTCTCTCTTAACAGGGGATGCTTTGGCCTGGGCTTCTCCCATCTGGGAGCTGCGTCCGCAGACCACGTCGAATTACCAGATTTTCCGCCAAGAATTTCAGCAGGTATTTGATATTCCTGTCCGCAGAGATACTGCTGCCTCTTCTTTAGTTCATTTGTCTCAGGGTCGAAGGTCCGTAGCCAAATATGCACTGGAATTCCGGACCGTCGCAGCAGAGACTAGTTGGAACGAAGAGGCAATTATTGCTGTATTTTGGCAAGGTTTGTCCGAATCTGTAAAAGATGAACTTGCAGTCCAACCCCGACCCCAAGCATTGGAGGATTTGATCGCTTTGTGCATACGCGTGGATCTGCGCCTCCAGGAGCGACGTCACGAACGCCAACGTCCAGGTTCGTGCCTACTGACTCTCTTTATCCTAGGCCTCCTCCGACTTTTCGCCCTCTTCCTGATGCTATAGAACCCATGCAGATCGGCAGTCAGCGGATTCGTACTCCCGACAGGACGGCCGAGAGGGTTCGCCGCCAGAATGAGGGCCTATGCTATTATTGTGGATCACCAGATCATGTGGTACGTTTTTGTCTTTTGAGGCCCAGGGAACAAACGGGACTAGCCACTCAAGAGTGACTTACCCTCGGATCAATTTCTTCTCGCTCCTCCTCTAAAGAGGAACTCCCTAAGAGGATTATGCTTCCAGTTTCGCTTGAAGGCCCGAATTTTCGTGTAACTACTGCTGCTTTTCTCGACTCAGGCTCCGGTGGTAATTTTGTGGACCAAGATTTCGCCACTCGTAACAAGATTTCTCTTATCTCCAAGAAAGCACCAATTGGACTCGAAGCTATTGATGGGCGTCCTTTGCAACCGGCTTTTATCACGTTAGAGACCCTCCCTCTCACTTTATCTGCCGGTTCTCACACCGAGATTATCTCCTTTGACGTAATACACTCTCCTGATGTTTCAGTTATCCTAGGGTTACCGTGGTTACAGCATCACAACCCACGCATAGATTGGAGGGACTGCAAACCGATTCAATGGGAGCCAGAGTCAGACGACTCATCCTCGCCAGTCATAGCTCCTGCCACAGTTATCGCTGGAATGGAGACGCCTTCGGATAGCAACTCCACTCTTCCCGAAGTATATGCTGATTTCATTGATGTTTTCAGTAAGTCTCAGTCAGAAGTCCTACCTCCTCATAGACTCTATGATTGTCCCATTAATCTGGTCCCTGGTGCCGTCCTGCCAAAGTCTAAGTCCTACCCCTTGTCTCTCCCAGAGACTGAAGCCATGGCAACCTACATCAAAGAGAATCTTGAGAAGGGATTCATTCGCAACTCTTCGTCTCCTGCCGGTGCCGGTTTCTTTTTTGTGAAGAAAAAGGATGGATCCCTCAGACCATGCATTGACTACCGGGGTCTCAAACTCATTACTGTCAAAAATCGGTATCCCCTTCCTCTGATTTCGGAACTGTTTGATAGGCTTCAAGGGGCCAAGATTTTTTCCAAGTTAGACCTCCGAGGAGCCTACAACCTCATACGTATTCGTAAAGGCGATGAATGGAAAACCGCCTTCAATACAAGAAGCGGACACTACGAGTATCTCGTGATGCCATTTGGTTTATGCAATGCTCCTGCTGTCTTTCAGGATTTTATGAATGATGTCTTCCGCGATGTCCTCAATTCCTTCGTTATTATTTACCTTGACGATATTCTAATTTTTTCTGGGAATCTTCAAGATCATGTCCAGCATACTAGACTTGTCCTCTCTCGTCTCCGTGTCAATAATCTATACGCAAAGCTCGAGAAATGTCTTTTCATCAATCTTCTACCGCCTTCTTAGGCTATATCATTTCGGATAAAGGATTTTCGATGGACCCAGAAAAACTTAAGGCTGTTTTGGATTGGCCCCTGCCCAATTCTCTTAAGGCCATTCAACGTTTTTTGGGCTTTTCCAATTACTATAGGAAATTCATCCGGAATTTTTCTACCACTGTGGCTCCCATCACTGCGCTTACTAAGAAGGGAGTCGACCAATCTGTGTGGCCTCCGGAGGCCGTCTCCGCCTTTGAAACCTTGAAGCAAGCTTTTGTTTCGGCACCCATCCTTCGTCATCCTGATACTAATCTTCCGTTTACGTTAGAAGTGGACACCTCTGATTGTGGTGCGGGTGCCATTCTCTCCCAGAGACTCTCCCCTCAGGATAAATTGCACCCATGTGGATTTTTTTCGAAAAAGTTCTCCCCTGCTGAAAAGAACTATGATGTCGGCAATAGAGAACTCCTGGCCATCAAGATGGCTTAACAGGAGTGGCGACACCTCCTGGAAGGCTCCCGCGAACCAATTGCTATTTTGACTGATCATAAGAATCTTCTCTATATCGAAAGTGCACATCGTCTAGGATCTCGTCAAGCCCGCTGGGCACTTTTTTTTCAAGATTTAATTATACTCTATCGTACATCCCCGGCATGAAGAACATAAAAGCTGATGCCCTGTCCAGACAATTTTCCCCTGAGGAAAAGTCCGAAGAAATCACAGAAACAATTGTACCTTCAAAATGCATAGTCTCCGCCAACTCTTTTGATATTCTTGAAAAAATCGTAGAAGCCCAGTCACAGATTCCGAGTGGTCTAGAGGTACCGGAAGGAACTCTTTATGCCACCCCCAAGTTTCGTCAGAAGATCTTGGAATGGGGTCATTCCGTTCGGTCAGCCGGCCATCCCGGCTTCAAGAGAACCTTGGATCTCATTAAGCGCACCTTTTGGTGGCCTAATATGGCAAAACTCATTCACGAATTTACACGCGCTTGTCCAGTTTGTGCGCAGAACAAGACTCTTCATCAAAAGCCATCCGGGTTACTCATGCCTCTTCCAGTACCTGATCGTCCATGGTCACATATTTCGATGGATTTTATTGTAGATCTTCCGCCCTCCAGAGGTATGACTACCATTTTGGTCATAGTAGACCGATTTTCGAAACAGGCCCATTTTGTTCCCCTCAAGGGTCTTCCCTCCTCTCCTACCCTGGCAGATATTTTTACCAAAGAAGTGTTTCGTATCCACGGGATCCCTACGTCCATAGTTTCTGACCGAGGATCGCAATTCATATCAAGGTTTTGGCGTGCTTTCTCCAAGAGGATTGGTATGGCCTTATCCTTCTCTTCAGGCTATCATCCTCAAACTAATGGGCAAACTGAGAGACTTAATCAAAGCCTTGAACAGTATCTACGATGCTTTATTTCTGATACCCAAGATAATTGGGTTGATCTGTTACCATGGGCGGAATTTGCGTCCAATTCTCTCCGTAACGAATCTACGCAAGAATCTCCATTTTTCGTGAATTACGGCTTTCATCCAAGTCGGCTTCCAATCTCCAACACTCCCTCAGGAGTGCCAGCAGCCGATGAACGGGTAACCACGCTACAGAACTCTTGGATCAAGATCCAATCCGCACTCCTTAGGGCAGCTCAGAGGTTCAAATCTCAAGCGGATCGTCGTCGTCAACAGGCTCCCAATTACAAGCCAGGGGACCGTGTCTGGCTTTCAGTAAAGAATATAAGACTGAAGACTCCTACCGCGAAATTGGCGCCTAGGTTTTTGGGGCCTTTCTTGATTCAGGAACAAGTCAATCCTGTCACGTTCCGCTTACAGTTGCCTCCATCCATGAACATTCCCAATGCGTTTCATGTATCCCTGCTCAAGCCTTTCGTTCAGAGCAATCGCTTCCCTGCAAAAGCCCGTAGACCTAATCCTGTTACGGTCCAAGGACACTCTGAATTCGAGGTACAGTCCATTGTGGATTCCCGTATATCCAGGCGAAAAGTACAGTTCCTGGTACATTGGAAGGGCTATGGTCCAGAAGAGCGTTCCTGGATATCAAGGGAAGACATTCATGCTCCAGCTCTACTCAATCGCTTCCACAAGAAGTTTCCACAGAAGCCTTGGATGGATCGTCCTGAGGTCGATCCTGAAGGGGGGGTACTGTAAGGAATCGGGGGCCGCATCCCTTGCGGCGTGACCCCTCCTTACCCACTACCAGTACTGCAGCGGCTGCTGCCCCTGCCCCCCGTCGCTACCCTTGCCGCCACCCAAAGCATACCTTGAACTCTGCCGTCGCCATCTTGGATTTTGGCACTGGTGTTACAGACTCTCAGCTGTGCTCCACTACTTCCTGGTCTCTCAGCCACTCACGAGCAGATCCTCGACACACCCCTCGTCCGGATTGGTCACTGTCGCTTTAAATATCCTGCTTTGCTTTCACTTCCTTGCTCTGCATAGCTCCTTGCTACCTGTGTTGCCTGGATCCTGTGTCGTGCTCTCTTGTGTTTATTCCTTACAGCTACTGACCCGGCTCGTCTGAAAATCCCCTCTGGCTCCTGAACTCGGCTTTTCTACAGACTACTCTAACCTCTAAGACCCTCGGACTCTGCTACGGATTTCTACTACGGAACTTTCTATATCCTCGGACTCGGCAAGTACTTGTACATTCTTTATCTACATCCAGGCCTGGCCACGCTTCTACGCCACATCCCGGACACGCCCCCTCTGCTGTCGGTGCGTATACTCTACATCCCACCTCAGTACAGGGGACTGGTCTGGTCTGCGGGCTGCACAGCGTGACATTATGCAGAGCCCAAATGCAGACCTGGCTGAGGTGGGGGAGCTTATTACGTCCCTTAAACAATGCATCCTGTCTTTTGGAGAGCAGATTTCCTGTTTGATTCGACAACTATCCACTCTCTCACTACAGTCCACTCCGCCACCAGCAGCAGTTGCACCTTTAAGAATCCCTATGCCTAAAGCATTTGCGGGTGACCCTCTGGCCTGTCGAGGGTTTTTGAACCAGTGTGAAATTCAATTTGAAATATCTCCAAGCCTCTTTCCTAACGGACGCACCAAGGTAGCCTATGTTTACTCTCTCTTAACAGGGGATGCTTTGGCCTGGGCTTCTCCCATCTGGGAGCTGCGTCCGCAGACCACGTCGAATTACCAGATTTTCCGCCAAGAATTTCAGCAGGTATTTGATATTCCTGTCCGCAGAGATACTGCTGCCTCTTCTTTAGTTCATTTGTCTCAGGGTCGAAGGTCCGTAGCCAAATATGCACTGGAATTCCGGACCGTCGCAGCAGAGACTAGTTGGAACGAAGAGGCAATTATTGCTGTATTTTGGCAAGGTTTGTCCGAATCTGTAAAAGATGAACTTGCAGTCCAACCCCGACCCCAAGCATTGGAGGATTTGATCGCTTTGTGCATACGCGTGGATCTGCGCCTCCAGGAGCGACGTCACGAACGCCAACGTCCAGGTTCGTGCCTACTGACTCTCTTTATCCTAGGCCTCCTCCGACTTTTCGCCCTCTTCCTGATGCTATAGAACCCATGCAGATCGGCAGTCAGCGGATTCGTACTCCCGACAGGACGGCCGAGAGGGTTCGCCGCCAGAATGAGGGCCTATGCTATTATTGTGGATCACCAGATCATGTGGTACGTTTTTGTCTTTTGAGGCCCAGGGAACAAACGGGACTAGCCACTCAAGAGTGACTTACCCTCGGATCAATTTCTTCTCGCTCCTCCTCTAAAGAGGAACTCCCTAAGAGGATTATGCTTCCAGTTTCGCTTGAAGGCCCGAATTTTCGTGTAACTACTGCTGCTTTTCTCGACTCAGGCTCCGGTGGTAATTTTGTGGACCAAGATTTCGCCACTCGTAACAAGATTTCTCTTATCTCCAAGAAAGCACCAATTGGACTCGAAGCTATTGATGGGCGTCCTTTGCAACCGGCTTTTATCACGTTAGAGACCCTCCCTCTCACTTTATCTGCCGGTTCTCACACCGAGATTATCTCCTTTGACGTAATACACTCTCCTGATGTTTCAGTTATCCTAGGGTTACCGTGGTTACAGCATCACAACCCACGCATAGATTGGAGGGACTGCAAACCGATTCAATGGGAGCCAGAGTCAGACGACTCATCCTCGCCAGTCATAGCTCCTGCCACAGTTATCGCTGGAATGGAGACGCCTTCGGATAGCAACTCCACTCTTCCCGAAGTATATGCTGATTTCATTGATGTTTTCAGTAAGTCTCAGTCAGAAGTCCTACCTCCTCATAGACTCTATGATTGTCCCATTAATCTGGTCCCTGGTGCCGTCCTGCCAAAGTCTAAGTCCTACCCCTTGTCTCTCCCAGAGACTGAAGCCATGGCAACCTACATCAAAGAGAATCTTGAGAAGGGATTCATTCGCAACTCTTCGTCTCCTGCCGGTGCCGGTTTCTTTTTTGTGAAGAAAAAGGATGGATCCCTCAGACCATGCATTGACTACCGGGGTCTCAAACTCATTACTGTCAAAAATCGGTATCCCCTTCCTCTGATTTCGGAACTGTTTGATAGGCTTCAAGGGGCCAAGATTTTTTCCAAGTTAGACCTCCGAGGAGCCTACAACCTCATACGTATTCGTAAAGGCGATGAATGGAAAACCGCCTTCAATACAAGAAGCGGACACTACGAGTATCTCGTGATGCCATTTGGTTTATGCAATGCTCCTGCTGTCTTTCAGGATTTTATGAATGATGTCTTCCGCGATGTCCTCAATTCCTTCGTTATTATTTACCTTGACGATATTCTAATTTTTTCTGGGAATCTTCAAGATCATGTCCAGCATACTAGACTTGTCCTCTCTCGTCTCCGTGTCAATAATCTATACGCAAAGCTCGAGAAATGTCTTTTCATCAATCTTCTACCGCCTTCTTAGGCTATATCATTTCGGATAAAGGATTTTCGATGGACCCAGAAAAACTTAAGGCTGTTTTGGATTGGCCCCTGCCCAATTCTCTTAAGGCCATTCAACGTTTTTTGGGCTTTTCCAATTACTATAGGAAATTCATCCGGAATTTTTCTACCACTGTGGCTCCCATCACTGCGCTTACTAAGAAGGGAGTCGACCAATCTGTGTGGCCTCCGGAGGCCGTCTCCGCCTTTGAAACCTTGAAGCAAGCTTTTGTTTCGGCACCCATCCTTCGTCATCCTGATACTAATCTTCCGTTTACGTTAGAAGTGGACACCTCTGATTGTGGTGCGGGTGCCATTCTCTCCCAGAGACTCTCCCCTCAGGATAAATTGCACCCATGTGGATTTTTTTCGAAAAAGTTCTCCCCTGCTGAAAAGAACTATGATGTCGGCAATAGAGAACTCCTGGCCATCAAGATGGCTTAACAGGAGTGGCGACACCTCCTGGAAGGCTCCCGCGAACCAATTGCTATTTTGACTGATCATAAGAATCTTCTCTATATCGAAAGTGCACATCGTCTAGGATCTCGTCAAGCCCGCTGGGCACTTTTTTTTCAAGATTTAATTATACTCTATCGTACATCCCCGGCATGAAGAACATAAAAGCTGATGCCCTGTCCAGACAATTTTCCCCTGAGGAAAAGTCCGAAGAAATCACAGAAACAATTGTACCTTCAAAATGCATAGTCTCCGCCAACTCTTTTGATATTCTTGAAAAAATCGTAGAAGCCCAGTCACAGATTCCGAGTGGTCTAGAGGTACCGGAAGGAACTCTTTATGCCACCCCCAAGTTTCGTCAGAAGATCTTGGAATGGGGTCATTCCGTTCGGTCAGCCGGCCATCCCGGCTTCAAGAGAACCTTGGATCTCATTAAGCGCACCTTTTGGTGGCCTAATATGGCAAAACTCATTCACGAATTTACACGCGCTTGTCCAGTTTGTGCGCAGAACAAGACTCTTCATCAAAAGCCATCCGGGTTACTCATGCCTCTTCCAGTACCTGATCGTCCATGGTCACATATTTCGATGGATTTTATTGTAGATCTTCCGCCCTCCAGAGGTATGACTACCATTTTGGTCATAGTAGACCGATTTTCGAAACAGGCCCATTTTGTTCCCCTCAAGGGTCTTCCCTCCTCTCCTACCCTGGCAGATATTTTTACCAAAGAAGTGTTTCGTATCCACGGGATCCCTACGTCCATAGTTTCTGACCGAGGATCGCAATTCATATCAAGGTTTTGGCGTGCTTTCTCCAAGAGGATTGGTATGGCCTTATCCTTCTCTTCAGGCTATCATCCTCAAACTAATGGGCAAACTGAGAGACTTAATCAAAGCCTTGAACAGTATCTACGATGCTTTATTTCTGATACCCAAGATAATTGGGTTGATCTGTTACCATGGGCGGAATTTGCGTCCAATTCTCTCCGTAACGAATCTACGCAAGAATCTCCATTTTTCGTGAATTACGGCTTTCATCCAAGTCGGCTTCCAATCTCCAACACTCCCTCAGGAGTGCCAGCAGCCGATGAACGGGTAACCACGCTACAGAACTCTTGGATCAAGATCCAATCCGCACTCCTTAGGGCAGCTCAGAGGTTCAAATCTCAAGCGGATCGTCGTCGTCAACAGGCTCCCAATTACAAGCCAGGGGACCGTGTCTGGCTTTCAGTAAAGAATATAAGACTGAAGACTCCTACCGCGAAATTGGCGCCTAGGTTTTTGGGGCCTTTCTTGATTCAGGAACAAGTCAATCCTGTCACGTTCCGCTTACAGTTGCCTCCATCCATGAACATTCCCAATGCGTTTCATGTATCCCTGCTCAAGCCTTTCGTTCAGAGCAATCGCTTCCCTGCAAAAGCCCGTAGACCTAATCCTGTTACGGTCCAAGGACACTCTGAATTCGAGGTACAGTCCATTGTGGATTCCCGTATATCCAGGCGAAAAGTACAGTTCCTGGTACATTGGAAGGGCTATGGTCCAGAAGAGCGTTCCTGGATATCAAGGGAAGACATTCATGCTCCAGCTCTACTCAATCGCTTCCACAAGAAGTTTCCACAGAAGCCTTGGATGGATCGTCCTGAGGTCGATCCTGAAGGGGGGGTACTGTAAGGAATCGGGGGCCGCATCCCTTGCGGCGTGACCCCTCCTTACCCACTACCAGTACTGCAGCGGCTGCTGCCCCTGCCCCCCGTCGCTACCCTTGCCGCCACCCAAAGCATACCTTGAACTCTGCCGTCGCCATCTTGGATTTTGGCACTGGTGTTACAGACTCTCAGCTGTGCTCCACTACTTCCTGGTCTCTCAGCCACTCACGAGCAGATCCTCGACACACCCCTCGTCCGGATTGGTCACTGTCGCTTTAAATATCCTGCTTTGCTTTCACTTCCTTGCTCTGCATAGCTCCTTGCTACCTGTGTTGCCTGGATCCTGTGTCGTGCTCTCTTGTGTTTATTCCTTACAGCTACTGACCCGGCTCGTCTGAAAATCCCCTCTGGCTCCTGAACTCGGCTTTTCTACAGACTACTCTAACCTCTAAGACCCTCGGACTCTGCTACGGATTTCTACTACGGAACTTTCTATATCCTCGGACTCGGCAAGTACTTGTACATTCTTTATCTACATCCAGGCCTGGCCACGCTTCTACGCCACATCCCGGACACGCCCCCTCTGCTGTCGGTGCGTATACTCTACATCCCACCTCAGTACAGGGGACTGGTCTGGTCTGCGGGCTGCACAGCGTGACAGGGATAGAGCCCAAATCCCATATAAGTGATTGTAAACTCTATAAAGAAAACAACCAGGGAAGCGCTATATTAGTTGGGATCAGGCTCAGCAGCCAATTTTATGTATAAACCACATATAAAACAATAGCATAAAATAGCATGAATGAATACACAAAAATATAATGTAATGTAATGTAAGTGCAAGTTAATGCCCCTGTCTGATGTGACAGACTCGGGCAAGAGTGACCTTTGAAAGGTATAAATCCAGAGTGGTAGCTGGGATGGAAAACGCTACCAACTGTGCAGGTAATGAAGTGTGTAGAAATGGGAAGGTGCCGTAGGCATCAAATATGGAAAAAGCTCACCCAGACTTCAAACTCTTTGCGCTGGTGGCTCCTTTTGTTTCCTCCTTCACAGCCTCCCTGCAGAAACTCCGCTGCACAGCTCTCCTGGGCTTGCACACCAGGGATGGAACTACTCACAGGGCGCCGGGTTTCCGGGTATGACGTCACGGCCGGACGTGACGCACCAACCCTTCCCGGCTGTGCCTGGAGCTGCCGCAGCACACAGGGGCTGAGAGCCGAATTTCACACACCTCACACAGCTTCAAAGTTCCACAGCCTCCGCAGTACACTCTCCAAGGGACTCCACGTTAGACCACCAGGACTGGGGCAATGAGACAGGGATGCACAAGAGCTGCAACCCCTCTAGACTCCTCCTCCTACGCGTTTCAGCACGTGACGTGCTTTCATCAGGGATACCATGGGGGTGTTTAGAGTGGACTATAAATACCCATCTAGACAGCGGTCATCAATTAGCCTAATTGGCTTCCAATGACAATCTCACACCCTCAGTACAACAGTGCATCTCAGCACAACCCCCATGTAATGGTTCATGTCACAAAAAAACACAAGGTGTATAAAGAAAAATTACAATACAGCAACATAACATTTGAATGAATTGATACATTATTATTAAACATTACAAAGTCCCACTGTTTATACTACATAACAAATATGCAAACACTAAACAACACATAAAGAGTAAATGTAAATCCTGAATTCATTAACTCAATTTAACATTTCAACATTACATCTTGGGATATTCCTCAAATTTGCCACAAGTATATAAATCAATAAATGGCATATAATAAAAATGTGCTAAAAATACTATACAACACTCCAAGAGTACACTTAAATGATGAACTCCCTTACTTAATTGGATACCCAATTCCTCAGTGTCACTAAAGAGTTTTAGTTCACCCTGTAGTTTATCAATTTCAACTGCCAAATTTTCCAAAATTTTCTCTCTACACTGGCGACACACTTTATTCGAGCTCGGCTAGTCCCACGAATTCGGGTATACCCGGGTGTATTGAGGTTTGTGACTGTTTTCTGCCCGAGTGCATTGAGGTATTTTCAGGCAGGGATTGAAGCATTTTATTCCCGCTGGCTGCAATACTGCACAGTATATATATATATACTGCATTACAATTCATGAATTTATGCCATCTGGTAGACACGCGAAGCATTGCAGCCTATTAAATCCTAATCATTATCATTTAACAGATCAGCCGCCCATCAGCCAGGCATGAACCCAGGCTGGGAAGGCAAACGCAACGGGGCTTGTCAGAGGTGAGGAGCGGCGCATTCCAGGTATCTGCCAGGTACATACTGGGTATTTGCTCGAATAAAGTGTGTCGGTGCAGTATATGTGATTAAGATTCTAATGAGGGCAAATGAGGAGACATCAAGAATTTCATTCCATGATTTGGTAAATTCCAAATCATCAAATGCGGATTTCTTAGAGAGTCTTAAACCACGTGGGATTCTACCTTCATTCAAATATTTTTTCAAAAAATAGACATCCCACCAGTGGCGTGCCTCCAGTTTGAGCATTTTTTCTAGTTTAAAAAACTCAGAGGATAAGTCACAAATTTCCTCATCCAAGATTAAAGTAGTATTGTTGCTTGCTAGTTTTGTATCTTTTAGATGTTTCTTTCTCCTTGAAAGTCTATCATTAACTGTCCTAAAACTTGCCATTATGGAACTGCAGAAAAACTAAATCCTGCCTCCAAGAATTGGTGATTTCAGGAATAGAATCAACTGGCTGCACTATAAGGGTGTAGGGTTGAACAAGCAAACAAAAGAAAAATTTGTGCGCCTGGTGATCTGTTCCTGAAACCACTCACCATAAAATGGATTATTAAATAAATCCAAGTGTGATTAATCTGAGTTTTTTAAACTAGAAAAAATGCTCAAACTGGAGGCACGCCACTGGTGGGATGTCTATTTTTTGAAAAAATATTTGAATGAAGGTAGAATCCCACGTGGTTTAAGACTCTCTAAGAAATCCGCATTTGATGATTTGGAATTTACCAAATCATGGAATGAGATTCTTGATGTCTCCTCATTTGCCCTCATTAGAATCTTAATCACATACAGTATAGAGAGAAAATTTTGGGAAATTTGGCAGTTGAAATTGATAAACTACAGGGTGAACTAAAACTCTTTAGTGACACTGAGGAATTTTGTGACTTAGTTTCAGATACAGATTGTAAATTAGAGAAATTTGAAGCAGAATTAATATCATCTAAGGAAGGGAAATTTGAAAGAGACCTCACAGATTATGCAACAAATAAACAAAGAAACTGGGCAAAAAAACGGGAGGGGAATGAGAATATGAAATCTGGTAGGTATAGGCCATATACAGTAAGGGAACAGAATCGTAATATTAATGTTAGTGGCAAACAGCCTCTTGATTCACCAAGATATATCCCAACCGACAAACATAGAAAACCCATAGCTATGTCTGAGAATATAAGTAGGTTTGAGGATAACAAGTCTCATAAAGTTTTAGGAACCATAAGGCATCCACAATCAAGGGGAGCCTTCCATTTATCAACACCAAAAGGTCTGGGATCAGACTCCACAAGACCGACCTCTGATACTTTTAGAATTACTGAAGTCTCGCACATTGAGCCTAATCTGGGAGCCAAACCCAAAATCAGGTTGGGAATTGTGGATAGCTCTAGAAATTCAACAGCGGTATCTTTTTTAGAGAGAGACCAAAAGGGAAGAAAACAGTTGCCCCTAGATGCAAAATATCTGAAAGAGAAGGAGTTGAAAGATCTGAAGGAGAAAGAAAGAGCACTTCAGGAGAAACGGAAGCAGTTACTGATCCAAACCCAGAAAGACCTAAGAAAACTCGAAAGAGAGGTAGCAGAGGGGGAAAGGAAATTCAAAGAAAAAGACAGTGCAAACTAGATAGGTTAAGCAAACAGGGAAGTATTTTCAACCTATCCAAGGTTATTTTAACTTCTGACCAAAGTAAAGTACTTGAGAGGGGTTTGACCTTTGCACCCACCAGTGGACCAGTATTGTTCGATTTGTTCATTGATTTACATAGATTCACAAGAAAACTAACGCTTAAACGCCATTTTCTGAAAAATGGAACAACTCCAGTTCCTATCTATGATAGCATGGCACAAACGAGAGAAGAGGAATACGTAAAATCTATGGTTGCACTATTTGAAGAAAACGAGGGGCCAGAGGAAGCAGCTTCACTTTTTAATTCAATGACTAAACCTTATGAAATTTCTCACACACATTTTAAACCGAAATCTAATTTTTATCCCTCTTATTCAAAAGGACATAATGTAGAAGTTTTTTATGATCTGGTTTTTAAGGATTTAGAGTATTTATGCGAACATCCACCGAAAACAAAGTTTAACTTATCACCAAAAGAATTAAAAGCAGTCGAGGATCTGAAAGGAAATAGTGGAATAGTTATCCGTCAAGCCGACAAAGGGGGTGGAATTGTCATCCAAGACAAAGAAGAGTATGTTGCGGAAGCCCTAAGGATACTAGGAGATAGGGAATCCTATTCACTTCTAGTGGGGGACCCCCTCACTAAATTTCAGATCAACCTTCTAAAACACTTGAAGGAAGGTTTGGCGAATAATGTTCTTAATACAGCAGAATTCAAGTTTTTAAACATCGAGCAACCCAGCACTCCTGTACTATATCATTTGCCGAAAATTCATAAGAGCCTCATCAATCCACCAGGCCGGCCGATTATTTCAGGCATAAACTCGCTAACATCAGCTTTGTCGGAATTTGTGGATTCTTTTCTACAGAAACATGTGAGAGAACTTAAATCCCATACAAGAGATACACAACACATTTTACAACTTTTAAAGAATGTTCTATGGGCTGATGATCTTTTATGGGTTACATGCGATGTCACAGCATTGTATACAAGCATTTTACACGAAAAAGGTCTAGAGGCTGTGGACTATTTTTTAAAACAGGACCCTTTTATGCATGCTGACCAAAGAGCTTTTATCTTAAAAAGTATTGAATTCATTTTAAAGAATAACTATTTTTTATTTGAAGGCAAATTTTATATTCAAAACATTGGAACTGCAATGGGGACAAAATTTGCCCCCAGTTTTGCTAATTTGTTCATGGGGAAATGGGAGGATGACAATATATGGAAAAATAATCCCTTCCATAAAAATATATTTTTTTATAAACGCTTCATAGACGACCTGTTAATTATTTGGAAGGGCACTGAAGTGGAGCTTTTACAATTTTATAAGTATATTAATGATAACAGTGTCAATCTACAGTTCACCCATGAGCATAACCCTTCCAGAATCAATTTTTTGGATTTAACCTTATTTAATGAAGGGGACAAAATCTTAACAAAAACCTTTTTTAAGACGGTGGACTCCAATAGCTATTTGGATCAAAAAAGTAATCATTCAAAGACCTGGCTAAATAACATCCCCTACGGGCAGCTATTGAGAGTGCGCAGAAATTGTACAAGGAATTCAGATTTTGAAGAACAATCCACTGTTCTTGTTAACAAATTTCTAGCGAAAGGTTACCAAAAAGACAAATTAGAAGCACTAGTTTCCAAGGTAAAGGAATATAATCAAAATGCATTGATTACAGGAAAATCCAAAAAAAGTGAGGATGTAAATATTGATCCACGTAATGTAGGCAGCTGTTCATTTATTACAAGATTTAATAGGGCATCAAATGAAATAAAAAAGATTTTAACTAAGCATTGGGGGATTTTACAAAATGATCCAATTTTAGGTAAAGTCCTGAAAAACAAACCAGAGATCGTGTTCAGGCGGGCAAGGAACCTGAAAAACGTCCTAGCTCCAACAATTTTAAGGAAATTAGAACCAGACATGAGGGAAACCCCAATACCAAATACAAATATGTGGTTACCAGCACCCCCCCAAGGATGTTACAAATGTGGAAGAAATAACTGCTTGACCTGCAAACATATAACTAATAAAAGTATCGAATTTAAATCAAAGACCACAGGAGAAGTTTTTAAAATTAAGCATTTTATCAACTGCAATACAGATTTTATTATTTACTTGCTTACCTGCCCCCGTGGTCTCCACTATATAGGAAGAACCAAGCAAAGTCTTAAAGAAAGGTTCACTGAACATAGACGAAACATCCTAAAAGGCTTCACAGGTCATGGAGTTTCACGCCATTTTTTAATTAAACACAATATGTGTACAGAAGGTTTAACAGTCACGGGTATAGAACACATTGGAAAAACAAATATGAGAGTGGATAGACTTTTAAAATTGAGAAAACAAGAGACGTATTGGATTTTTAAACTACAGACACTAAGCCCCAAAGGTCTAAATGAGGACTTAGATCTCCTTGCCTTTCAATGAAGTTGTGGGGTTTTTATATATCTTATAATATAGTTTTAAACACAGATTTTTAAAACTATATTTATATTTTTAACATATGTTTTTATTAATCCAATACGTCCCCCTCCATCTAGGTTCTCCAAATGTTATTTTAGTGTAATGTGTGTTTTTTTTTTTTTCTACCCAGGTGATCCATACTCTTCTTGTATGGGATGCAATTTAATCATGCATTTAAGGCTATTCTGTTGAACATCACAGGACTCACCGATTGGGTATCCAATTAAGTAAGGGAGTTCATCATTTAAGTGTACTCTTGGAGTGTTGTATAGTATTTTTAGCACATTTTTATTATATGCCATTTATTGATTTATATACTTGTGGCAAATTTGAGGAATATCCCAAGATGTAATGTTGAAATGTTAAATTGAGTTAATGAATTCAGGATTTACATTTACTCTTTATGTGTTGTTTAGTGATTGCATATTTGTTATGTAGTATAAACAGTGGGACTTTGTAATGTTTAATAATAATGTATCAATTCATTCAAATGTTATGTTGCTGTATTGTAATTTTTCTTTATACACCTTGTGTTTTTTTGTGACATGAACCATTACATGGGGGTTGTGCTGAGATGCACTGTTGTACTGAGGGTGTGAGATTGTCATTGGAAGCCAATTAGGCTAATTGATGACCGCTGTCTAGATGGGTATTTATAGTCCACTCTAAACACCCCCATGGTATCCCTGATGAAAGCATGTCACGTGCTGAAACGCGTAGGAGGAGGAGTCTAGAGGGGTTGCAGCTCTTGTGCATCCCTGTCTCATTGCCCCAGTCCTGGTGGTCTAACGTGGAGTCCCTTGGAGAGTGTACTGCGGAGGCTGTGGAACTTTGAAGCTGTGTGAGGTGTGTGAAATTCGGCTCTCAGCCCCTGTGTGCTGCGGCAGCTCCAGGCACAGCCGGGAAGGGTTGGTGCGTCACGTCCGGCCGTGACGTCATACCCGGAAACCCGGCGCCCTGTGAGTAGTTCCATCCCTGGTGTGCAAGCCCAGGAGAGCTGTGCAGCGGAGTTTCTGCAGCGAGGCTGTGAAGGAGGAAACAAAAGGAGCCACCAGCGCAAAGAGTTTGAAGTCTGGGTGAGCTTTTTCCATATTTGATGCCTACGGCACCTTCCCATTTCTACACACTTCATTACCTGCACAGTTGGTAGCGTTTTCCATCCCAGCTACCACTCTGGATTTATACCTCCCAAAGGTCACTCTTGCCCGAGTCTGTCACATCAGACAGGGGCATTAACTTGCACTTACATCACCTGGACAATCTCCAACTGGCAGAGACTTGTGTTACTCATTTTATATATTATATTTTTGTGTATTCATTCATGCTATTTTATGCTATTGTTTTATATGTGGTTTATACATAAAATTGGCTGCTGAGCCTGATCCCAACTAATATAGCGCTTCCTTGGTTGTTTTCTTTATTGTCCTTATTCAGCAAGGTTTGGGTACCTTGCATTGGAAGCTGCTTATGTGTTTGGATCATTTTGGTTCCGTCTGCCATTTTTTGTGCTATAACCACAATTAACCCCTCTCACTCCTAATGGTTCATGTCACATAACCTATTAATGGTATAAAAGTATATGTATTCATAGGATTTAACTACTCACATCATCAAGGTGTATTTTCGTTTCCATTCAATTTATTATTTAAAAAAAAAAAAAAGAATTCCACCCCCCCCCCCCCCCTTTTTTTTTTTTTTTTTTTTTTTTTTTAATCACACTTGGATTTATTTAATAATCCATTTTATGGTGAGTGGTTTCAGGAACAGATCACCAGGCGCACGAATTTTTCTTTTGTTTGCTTGTAAACTCTATGCCCAGTGTCTTCGTTGTCTTCATTTTGTATCCTGATGCTTGATGAACTGCTAGCCTGGGTCCTGGGCTATTTCATCTGTCCCCTTCCCAAGTAAGTGTATATATTCTGTTTGTTATTTGCTCAATACTGTGTGTCCACCTGTCTTCAAAGGAATAAAATCTCTTTATTATATCACAGTCTCATTCAATTCAACCCAGATTATTTGGTGTATATTACAGTATAACCCTGAAGCTACAGTGACAATTACAACAAAAGTTCATATGATATAATAATCAGTATTGACATTTTGAGCTTCCTTTAATAACGTGCTGAGTTCATCCTAGCTTCCAATGCCCAATGATAAAAAAAAACTAGCCACATGAAAGCCAATTGCACAGCATGAACTCAAACACAAAGCCTACTAAGGGTACAGGAACCTGACCTTCCCCCCGGCTGGCACAGATACCGGCACTGATAACTTGGGGTACACAGGTGCAGGTAAGTCTCCCCCCTCCTCAGATAATAAGCGATAACAGAGTCAGCAAATAACTGCAGGAAAGGGGCATAGTTGTGAGGCAAACAGACAAGCTACTCACAATTAGAAGAACACAGGGATCTCCATGGCATGCATCCATGAACAGAAGAAATCAATAGGTGAAAAAATGTTGAGCACAGCGCAATTAGAAAAGGCAGCCTGACTAGAAAAAAGTTGGAAATCATCTTTCAAAAGGAGTTTTGTAGTCTATGTGCAGAGCTGAAAGTCTCAGGAAAAGATTTGCAGTGTCAGTAGGGATCTGGACGTCTTCAGCATAGAACTAGATATCTCTCGCTAGGAGGTCAGTGCTCTCAGTGTAAAGCTGGAAATCTCTCAACAGGAATTTCACAGTCTAGGTGCAGAACTGGTAGTCTCAGAAAAAGATTCACAGTCTCATTACTGATCTGGAAGTCTCAGAAAAAGCTTCACTCTCTTAACGCAGAGCTAGAAGTCTCGTACCAGTGTATCTGAAGTCTCAGCACAGAGGGGTTTCAATGGAAGGATGATACATAAAGGTACTGAATGGTATAGAGACTTGAAAAAGAGAGAACCGAAATCTGACAGTGGAGGATTCATATCCGGCTGATCAAGAAAAAGAAAAAATTAGAAATTTCACAAAGTAAAAAAGGTGAAGAAACAAGTGGAGCAAGAAAAGCTGGAACTGCAGTTTGCACTGAAAGCAGAGGGTGCATTGGAGCAGGAAAGAGGCCAATCACTTTGTTTCCAGTTAGAACTTTTTCAGATCAGATTAAATTCTGAAAGAAAGTAGGGAAACATTCTAAAACTCCATAAATATTACAGAGCTCTTACCCAAGGAAGGTTGGAGAGAGAAAATTACCTGTGCAAACGTTCTGCAGCAGCTATCATACATGCTATCTACCGATGATCAAAAATTCATCAGCTTTATCACCACAATATTAATATTAATATTCCCTTGTTAATATGTAGAATGAAACGACAAAGAAAGAATTATGAACATTTGGAGCAATGTATTATTGTAGTTCAGTCAAATGTTAGGAAGTATCTGCGGGAAAGATGGAAAATTATGAAAGCTGCTTGTTGGATTCAGTCCGGACATAGGTCCTCCATCACAATCAAGCAAGTTGTGCTTTGCAATAAGTGCACCCGCAATGCCATCTCATTGCTACACTCAACTTACAACAGAATTCAGGAAAGAAGAACTGAATTATGACTAAGAAGTGCAATACAAATCTGATCATACTGCTCAGCCCACATGGTCCGAACAAGATTCCTCACGATGAAAACAGCTGCTATAAAGATTCAGCCTTTGGCTAGAATGAAACAGAATGGATTTGTGATCACATACCTAAAGATACAACACTAGCTGTCCAATCCTCTTTGCAAGGGATAAAGGCATAAGACTACAGGTTTGCCAACTGCAAAAAATAGAGCATGACCTCTCTACTGATAAGGGGGTCATGATTTTTGCAGATAAGTCTGTGATGGATGCAGAAGCTGTAGACAGGGATCCCCTGGAATTGAATGAGCCTCAAGATGGTGCTACTGTAGTAGAGATTCCCCTCCATATATCACTTGGGACTTCCCACACATAGAAGTGGACAGGCTGTATAAATGTATGCATTGAGAAATAAAGTACAAAGAGAATAAGACTACCAAAGAAAGATGCCCCAAGAATCAATCAGAGACGATGAGAATTATGCCAAGGCTGAGCTGCCCGAGATCAATGATGCTGAGCCAGACACCGGTGGTTACCCTAGTGAAAGGGGGAAAAAAATTATACGATGCATGAAAAAATTGATTGCCAAGGGAGTAACGGAAAGATGAAAAAAGGATTTAAGCAAGAAGTCCTCCATGGAGTTGAGGAGGCTAAGCACATCATAGAAAAGCTGTTCTTTGAAAAAGTTCACAGCGAATTACTAAAGTATGCTGAATTAAAGCACCTACTAGAGGAGACACTAGATATGTACACAGGCTATTAGGACTTTGTCATATGTGTCCTCTTCAACCACAACCCCGTATCCTGGTCACAAACTGATAAAAAGGTAGCAAGCCTCTCTGTCTCTTCTCCTGACTATCAGATAACTAGCTCAAAGGTAAAAGGTAAGGTTGCTAGTAGGATCAAGGATCGTCTTACTGGAAGTCTTTGCTCTGGGGAAAACCCAAGACTAAATATGTGGTATCTCTTGACCTAGGACTAGGGCTCAAGAGAGAGTGGAGGGATGGGGCTTCCACCGTGGCTAACCACAGCTATCCATAAACAGGGGAGGTATGTGACAAGGTCTTATCCCTGTCTGAAGGCTTTACAAGGAAAGCCTATCTCCAGTTGTTGAGTCTGTCAGGGACCTGGTTAATTTTCAGCATGAGACCATTAACCAGCTTCGACTTGGCTTGAGTGAGTTTAAAAGCATACTTGACAGCAGTCTTGTGATCTCTAGTTCATGGACACACCCTAGACTGCTGGAGAAATCACACAGGAGTGTATTTCTCTCTGATCCAGAAACACACTGGAACGAGATGGAGAGCAGGCTGTACGACTCTGAAACCCCTACCTCAGCCGAAGGTAACTGACATCGACCCTACTTTTGTTGTTTGGTAAGGTACTTAGCCCCTCAACCCCTAGACAAGGGGTATGCTTTGTTAGTTTTAGCTCCATGTAGGGGTTAGGTCTGTTAGTTTTCCTTTAACCCTGTTTTGCTGATTCCGAGCTGTTTATGTTTTGAAGATTTCCAGCTAATAAAATCCTATTTTGATTGTTCCTTACAAAACTGCCTCCTGTTTTTAAAACCTCTGCACACTCCTACAATCATACTGTCTGTAATATGGAAATTAATTTTAAAATGACTACATATCGTATTCCAGGTATTCAAATTCATCTCAATTACTCTTGCAAAAACAGGTTCTCTCCTGAAAAATTGGGTTAATACATTTCAAGGGTTAAAAATTCAATTGTTTTGCACTTTTTCTGTTTAATATTGCGCTAGAGTCTTTAATTATTTCAATTAATTGTGCTTCTTTTAATATGTGACCTCTTTACAATAGTTGAAATGGATCCTTCTTTAGAAGAAGAAAAGTGTATCAATGTGTGCAGTAAAGTATTAGCTTTAAAGCTGATCTCTGTTAAATAATATCAATCTGAAACTGTTTTCTTTACCAAGTGCAAGATTATACTTGACTTTGGTTAGCACAGTAGGATGTTATCTGCAGTGAAATAAGTCAGTTGTAAAGGGATGGAAATTCTTGTTGCAGCAATTTCTGGTTAAATGCACTAGGTCATGTTTTAGAGACAGTGTTTCTTATCTTACTATAACATCATTTGAAAATAAAATACCTTAAAATACGTGTAGAGGAGAAATTTCACATTACACAGCAGCCTTAAAATTATCAAGCAATCATATTTCCCTCTTCTGTTAGCTGCGCCTTTCATGCTGTGTGAGATATTATAGTCCATGAGGTGTGATTGTTATTTGATTTTTCTCAAATACAGTGCGTTTGTGAACACGTCATTACAGACATTGTGTAATATTGACCTATTACTTGCCATTTTTAAGGCAGAACCATAATATTTTCCTTTCATGTAGAATTAATAATACTTTAACAAATTGTTAACTTGAATGTCTCTTGTACATGCTCGCTCACGCAGACGTGTGTGTATGTGAAAGGGGTTAGCAACAAACTGGCTGCTCAGTTGCCTCCCGGCATGGCACTAAATTTAGCATGTACACCCAAAAAAATTCATACAGAACCCCAATTATACTGCCACTACGAGCAATAATTTTAGGGTAGCTTTGGGAGCTTACGCCTAATAAGTGCTTGCATCCCCTGTTCCCTTAAAAATGCACCAATTTACCAAAACCTCAATTTAACAAAACGGTGGTAAAACTTGTTCAAAATTTAGGACAAACCATTCAAAAGTCAACGGGATTAATTAGAGGTAAAAAACAATATTTATTACAGTTTAGATTTATTATAATGAAAAGTTACAATGCTTAAACAAAATATTGCAAAAGTACATGCAGCAAAGACCAGACAGTTTATAAAATAAAAGGGAATAAAACAGAACATTTATTTTACACAATTAAGCCTTGTGACCATGTACCTAGATGCTCAGTGAAACGTTCCTTCAGGAGATCATCAGAAGTCAATATGTGACCCACACACATTCAAGTGTGTCTCCAAGATGTATTTAATGTCCAAGTTTCATACCTGAAATCTTTATACCCAATAATGACTTTATCTGAGAGAATCCAAGCCTCTGCAGGTCTTGTCTTGACATTCATCTGTCACTTCCATTTTTCTAAATCACTGTCAAGAAAAAACAATATTAACACATTCTTACAAATACAACACTGTACAGAGTAAAAGTTCTTAAAACATCCAGTACTCTTAAAAGTTTGTAACAAAAATGAACTCTATAACAAAAATAAACATATACAGTATGCACATGTAATTTGACCTGTATCTTTAACTGACAAAAGACAGAATAACTTAATGTAAATCATACTGTAACCCCTCTTTATTTTACCTCAGACTATAGAGCCTGTCACTGAGGTGGGGGCCTGCGTCCTGTAACTTGGAGTTTAACTTTTGTAGTAGGTGGTACACAGGGTGGGAAGCAGGAGTAATTAGACACAAGAAAACTGTAAGAAATTATAACACATTTTATATTTATTTATTTATAAAATATTTTATCAGGAAGTAATACATTGAGAGTTACCTCTCGTTTTCAAGTATATCCTGGGTATTATATTACTTTATCTATCATTTTGAGCAGGGATACATACACAGAGCCACATAACCACAAAGCATTTCTGCAATCTTACTAAATCAAATCACTAACGCTGCGCCTCTGTCTCTATATATTTTTGTGAGGCTCAGGGAGCCACGTCGCTATCGGAACGCTCCTCACTCACCACAGTCCCTACGTGTCCCCGCGCCGCCTGCTCCTGCCTCCAGTCACGCCGGGTAACTGACGCGTTGCTGGCACATGCGCGCGTACCCGCTCCAACACTAAGTAAACCTTCCTCGCACAGACGTGCACATGGACGCTCAGCTCACACAGGTTGGTTCTCTGTACTCAGTCTCACTCTCTCCACCTGGACTCTGCCCAACCACATCCTTCTTGTTACACACACCTCCACGCTGCAGGCTGTTCATTGGACGCTCTCCCCTACTTATGCTGAGCTGCCCCACTGGCAAATTGGTTGAGCATAGTACCAGTTGTGTTGTGTTTACCTATCCTTGCCTCTACAGTCTTGCCCTGCCTTGCTGACCTTTGCTCTGTGTACGACCCGGCTTTCCTCGACCATCCGCTCTTCTCCAACCCTGACCTTGACACCCGGACTACGACAACGCTACCTTCTCCGACCCTGACCTCAGCACTCGTACCACAACAACTCTCCTCTCTCCAAACCCTACCTTGGCATTACCCACAACAATCCATATCTCCCCTGCACCGACCTCGGGCAAGTATACTGACTCTCCGTACCTCTCCAATCCCGACCCGGGATTTGTGGTGAGCACACCATGACAATTTTACAGTCACAGCATATTAGTTCACATACACTGTTGATCAGATAGGGTATTTGTACAATAACCTTTCATTGGAGCTCTGGATTCAAACAGATGAAGGCTGCTTGTTAATTGGAAAACATAACCTGTGTTCTAATGCAGGGGGATCTCTTTCTTTCCTTTGGCTGTTAAATCCTGTTATTTCTCCTCTTATCTGTCGCAGTGCTCCCTGATATGTCACTGTACTTCATACTGGCCAGCAAAATACCCCTCTCCTCACTCCATGAATCGGTCAGGCCCTTGCAGAGTGTCCTTCCTGCAGCCTCACAATTCAAAAAACTAACTGCCACCCAGTCCCCTCAGCAATCCTTTTCCAACTGTCACCAACTGTCATTCCACTGGCTAAGCACAGTCATATGGTCCAGTGAAATGTAATTCTTAAAGGGGCCATGTCCTGTGCTGATAGCAGACACAAGGGGGTTACACTACCAACCACAATGGACCCATTTCTAGATTTAATGCCACCACTTAGCCAACATGTTGAACTCTAACATAACTTTCATTTTCTCAGTAGGAACTTATGACTCTCACAGTTGGAAATGTCATTTTACAACAAGGAGGAAGTTTTTCCTCATGTTGGCGCGTAAAATATTTATATAGGTGTAGCCCTTGTACCCCCACCCTAAGTGATATTGGGGGGTCTGCTTCTTATCTGGCTACTTCCTAGGTGTTGTGCTGTACCTGTTGGTAAACAGGAGGGCTAAGTGCTCCGCGATGTTGTGGGGAGAAACAGGTTCACATGTTACCTTAGATCTTCCTCGGTGCAGCGCCTCCAGTCAGCATGGATCCTCTGTGATAGCAGGGATGGCCCATACTGACAACTTTGTTCTTCCTAGGGGACATTGACTCACACAGGTTCTGGTACAACTGAATCTTTATTGCATGCAGATGTTACAACAGATCAGATGCATCCATTTCTGCCTTTCCCTTCTTGCAAGGCCATGGTTAAGGCTTGAGGCCCAGACCATGCCTTATGTACTCCTCCTCCTGCCTCCTAGTGAGACAGAGGGTAGATGTATTCACTCCGCAGGGGAGGAGAGAGTGACAAGAGAGACCGTGAATTTAGGAAAGTGCCAGAATTTATAACCTGGGGTTGGTGATTGTAACCCTGCCCCTTAACAAAACAGGTTGAATACTCATTGGTCATCATACCTTACAGATGAACCAATTAATATCCTTCCCACGGGCTGGCACTCTCTGGCTATTGCTAAGGCCTGCCCTTTAATACTGCTGATACATCCACAGGCCTTGTTGAAGCAATTACCCTTCCACTGCCTGCACCTAACAGGAGTTACACTGGAAAGGTCCAGGAAAAGAAGTAGCGGCCGGAGGCTAGGCAACATAGGATTTTCAATAATGACTGCACAAGTACATGTAGCCAGGTCCCCCTTGCCCCATTCCTCCGTTGCGGGAGCAGGGGGATGAGCAGGCTACTGCCATGAGCTGCCGAGAGCCACCAGTATTGCGGGGGGACATGAAGAGGTGCAGAGAGGTTGCGGGCAAGCGGGTCGCCGGAGATGCACAGCACACCCGACAAGCAGGGGTTGCCATGTTAGGGTAGCGCACTTTCCCCAACCCCCTGGGCGATGGTGGCTATGGTATTTGTGTGGTGCTATACCTGTGGCGTACAGGAGAGCTGAGTCTCCGCTACTGGGAACCTGGGGTATACCTGAGTCATGCTCGGTAGAGCTTCCACCTGTACGGGATTCTAGTGTGTGAATTCCCCCATTACAGGACACATAAAGAATACACACTTGGTAAAGCAGAACAGTTTTACTATATGCAGCTAATATAGTACAGCCTACACACCAGGCCTCGCACGGCCGTACCTCCATTTACTCTGCTCCCTCTCAATGGAGTCACCCTTCCCCAAAAGAACCTAGGGGCCCTTAGCCACCCAACCAACCCAGTGTCCACAAGGTCAATCCCCCCACCCAATGTGTGGTACAGTGCTGCCCACTAATGTGTAAAGGTGAGTTGGTGCACTTTGTTGGGTACCTACCGGGTGTGTCCACACCTGGGCGTGCAGATGCTGTATCTGATGATGGGATCCACGGATCCATTGCCACAACCCGCGAAGTCGCCGACTCTATATTGGAAGGTGTCCAGCCTGGATGGTGTCACCATGAAGAGTGTCCTTTGTTGGAGGTTGGTGATCTGGTCCCAGACCACTGGATGCCAGGCTGCAGCATGTCCTGGCTGTGTGCCTCACTATTATGCTACATGGACAGTGTCCCTATCTAAGGGTCTGTCCCTGCAGCAACCACAAGCTGAGGGGAGTCGGGGCCTAGCTGGTGCCTAATAGGGGGTATCTGGCCTAGTGCATGTGCCACAGATACCTGCACACATAACCTACTGTAACAAAATTGTGGGTAATCAGCGCATTAATAAAGGCAGGATGCTCGGCTGGTTACCCCTATTTCGTATTTGGGATGAAGGGGTTCATTTTACAAGCACCGTACATGTATTATTTTCCCCTCTGTCCCTTATTGTCCCCATTTTGCAGGATTGTATATACCTGCCATAGTGTATAACATGGTACACTGACATTATTGGCTTTGGACACAAGATGCCGCTGCGAGCGTTAACCACAAGTTAAGTGGATAAGCATGGCGCGGTCTCTTTGTTCCATTGCAAGGTATAGGTATCCATTACTGAGACTGGAAGCCATAACTGTCACCCAGTTCCACACGTACGAGGACTTTCTGGACCCACAGATCACTGCCCTGGACCTCTACTACCTGGAGTTTGCAGCTCAAACTGCTGGGAATATTAGCAACAAATTATCCCAAACAGGAAAGTGTTGCAAAGATCGTGCACTGCTGGGGAAGTGTACTCTCATTCCCCTTCATCACTCACTATGGACCTTTGTGCTTCCTCCCTGTCCTCAATGGCCCATATGAGAATCAGCACATGAGTATAAGAAGCATCAGGATCAGCACAGAGGACCACCCTAAGTGATTCCACTCATACATGCCCGTGTGAGTACATTATATTATTGTTTACCCTTTTCATCTCTGGCAATCACCCAGATGAATTTACTGACTTGAGGCCACTCTGTGCCTCTCTTCTGTTCACGAGCTCATCTTACCAGACCTGCTCCAGCAGATGAGCCCACCTAGTGACCAGAAGGATAGCCTCCAAAGACAACGCTGAGGGATTTCGCTCACACATACCCGTGTGAGTACATATAGTCCCATTTTATTATCCTCCACCCTTTACAATATTGCTTATTGTTTTCTTGTATATATTCATTATACATTGTATATTCTTGTGTTTTCCTCTTGCATGCGCTCATCTCAACTCCATCTACACTGACATTACAGGCTTTGTACACAAGATGCCACTGCGAGCGCTAAACCACAAGTTAAGTGGATAAGCGTGTTGTGGTCTCTTTGTTCCATTGCAAGGTATAGGTATCCATTACTGAGACTGGAAGCCGTAACCGCAGTCAATTGAATCAAAGAGAGAAACAAAAAGTAAACAGCGCACAACGCTCATAGTGAAGTAAATCAAGGATAAAAATGTATTAAATATCCAAGGATAAGTAATGTGCGTACATCAGGGAAATAGTAAAACAGCATTTTATGGGACAAGTTACCCATACACCACACCAACATGAAGATCTGGACAATCACGGATCATCAGGCTCCACTGGTAAGGACACTAACAGGTCACCACAGTGATGAAGCTGGTCCACAGGGGGGGTGCGGTGAGGGCAGCAATCAAGTCCCAAATATCAAAGTCCCCCAAAGGCAAGTCTCAGTCCATCTCTACCACGGCAAACTGACTCCACGTGTAGCTCTGGGACTTCACTATGAGCGTTGTGCGCTGTTTTCTTTTTCTTTCTCTGTTTTAGCTCCTGGTGGTGTTGAGCCACCCCTCATTCAGCTGCAGACGCTCTTTCACCAGTTCACATATAATTTTGTATATTTGTTATCACTAATATTATTTTAGTGCACTTTCACACCCTTCACAGCATTGTTTATGGTTGCGCACTGATTACTCCTCTTGTATCAATTGAATCAAAGGGCTGCGGTTTCTCGTCTCAAGTGGTTCTCAGATACAGTGTATCTCCATCCCGGTTAATGGCGTAACTTGAAAGGCAACTAGCAATTGGCGTGGAAACTCGGTCAATTGATGTGAGAACTTGGTAACCGCAAGTCAATTGACATGAGAAGCCCATAGCCCAGCATTGTCAGTTCAAGAAGAAGCCATAACTCGGGAAGGAAAAGGGCCAGCAACCTGAAATTTGGTGTAACACCCCATGCACACACATATTAGAAATATAATTGTAGGAAAGGGAAACATGTATTTTTTATAAAGTGTATTTTTGCTGTAGTTTTAAATGTACAGACAGGATGAGTTTTTTTTCTGCTTTCATTTTAATGCACCCAGGGACCAAATGTTTTAACACCTATGAGCTGGGACACTTTTCTATGCAGGCTTCATAGACCCCACGCTGAGGCAGTGCCTGTGAGTCTAGGGAATTCTGCATATGGAAGAATCAGAGTCAGGATGTGTGAATTAGCCAGGATGGTCGCTGAATAGGAGATCCTGTTAGCCATATGGCCTAGCTCACACCCTGAGTCCCCCTCCCAGCCTGGGAGACGCTAGGTAGAAAAGGGAGTACACATATGCTAAGCAGGCCAGGTAGAAATGTTGCACAGGCGCTGTATTAGCCAGAAATCCCTATAGTGCTCACTCTGCAAATTGTGGGCAAGTTGGGGATTGATGAATTGGAAAATTCTCACGAGAGGGATTGGGTGGGTATGTTGAAGATAGATGCTCAAACCCTATATACATGCTCCCCGAGCTATCCCCATTGTCTTTCGTTTTTCAATAAACAATGTGATTCTAGAAATATCATGCTTCCGCCAGCTGATAAGAGTATCAACGACCCTGGAACGCAAAAACTATTATCACATCGGAACCAAGGACATAACTCTGCGCCAGGACTCCGTTAGTGCTGGGGGTATCTATCAGACCCCAAGGGACCAGAAATAACTTTGCACTATTCACAGAAGGATTGGGCTGGAAATTTGCGCCCTTGTGAAAGGACTGCACTTTAATGGACATTATTCTGGTGCTTTGCACCTTTCTGGACATTCTATCCCGTTTGTGTGCTCAATCTAGTACCCCAAAATATAAAATTGTTGTACAGGTCAGTCCCCCATGACACCTACCCCTTCCTTGTCCAAGCTCCGATTGGCGTGGTCCCTGGTGCACCAAATGTATCCTTTCTATGGTGCAGGAAATTCTGCAGCCCTATTGGCTGGTTCTTGCCATGTGAGTTGCAGCCCCATGGCATTATGGGGCTTGTAGTTCCCTTGCAGAGCAGTTCATGTGATGGCCACCACTATTCTGGTCTTTTGCGAATGCGTGCACCATCTCGTAATGGCCACCGCATGTCCCGCGCATGCACAGCATCTCGTGCAAGCGCAATTCCATAAAGATGGGGGCGCCCTGCAATTGGAGCCTCCACGGGGCTCTGATGACCCGATCGCCACGCCGGTCCCCCACCACACGTGCCCTGCCTCTGCATGACAGTGGGTCTGCCTGCCGCAACCTCCCTGCACCAACTGGCACTTACCAAATGCCTCCATCCCCTTCCGCTGCGCGATTGAAGGTAAGGGGGTGGAAAGGGGACCCAGAGAGAACCTAGCTTCTTTCTCCCCCTGGTGAACTCCCAACGTTCCTGCTTGGGACAGCGTAAAACTTAACCACAACATGAGTTATATAATAAAAATGCATAATATAACTTAACCATCTTTAACGACTTTATGAGGTTATGCATTTCAGTGAACAGTGCTACGACAGATTTCACTCTACCATGGGCCCACTGCTGAGCCACACGATGGGGTGCCCCCATTTGGTTATAGGTCATCCAATTGGGTGGATGCCTAGCTCTCTGTCTCCACCTGAATGGCTCTTCATCGACTCCCTGTGGGTAGTAGTACACACAGTCCTGAGGGTCCGCCTCTCCAAATTGAGGGTGTAAATGTCTCTACAAAGTCTCTCTGAGGTACAAAGCACGGGCTTCGAGGATCCAATGGTTGACTCGTTGGAGCCATTCTTGTAGGCATTGTGCATTGGAGTCCTTTACCCATAGCTCCTCCTGGATGTGCTGCGTGACTTTGGGGTCCCCTTTAAGAGGGTCCCTCCATAGGATCATCTACAGTCTTGTGGATGGTTTCTTCACCATCACCATGATCATGGGTGGTCTCAGAGACAGTTTCATTTACAGTCTCTTAGTTAGCGTTGGATTGTCATAGCTCACGTCTAGTGGGGTAGCGGTATCTCTGGTTCATCGTCTCTAACTTGTAGGCTAGGAAGAAGGTGGACCCTTAACCGGACATCCATATCTTTTATATGGTAGACAAGGAGGCCCGGCATCTGTGACTCAACCTCAAAGACACCGTCATGCCAACAGTCAGCGTGTTTATGCTTCCCGGGAATTCTTAGGTTGCGGAGAAGCACGGCATCTCCAAGACAGATTTCCCAGTGTCTGACCTTGTGGTCACAGTGCTTCTTGTTGTTGGCATTGAGTTGAGCAGCGGACTTCTCTGCTTGCTGGTAAGCCTGTTGCAGGTTTTCCTGAAGCCTTTGCACGTATTTGAAGTGCGTTGCGATGTGTATCCCGACAGTTGACACTCGCAGATGTACATCCACTGGCAGCCTGGCTTCTCTCCCAAACATAAGTAAGTATGGGGAGAATCCCATGGACTTGTGTCGGGTACAGTTGTACACATGTACTAGGGTTTACACATGTCGGCTTCACTCCGTCTTTTGAGAGCCTTTCAATGTGCCAAGCATGTCCAACAATGTCCTGTTGAATCACTCTGGTAGAGTGTCACCCTCCGTATGGTACGGATTTGGCCAGGACTTGGTGATATCCAGGATTTTGATTAGCTCCCGGATCAGTTTGCTTTCAAAATTCCGGCCTTGGTCGGAATGAAGGCGGTTGGGCAGGCCATAATGTACGTGTAAGACCTCGGGGAACACCTCTCCCAAAGAGGTTTCCCCCCGTGCCGCAACTTACCCGGCGCTCCCCGGCTCCGGCTCCACAGGTTCACCGCCGTGAGCGGGACCTTCCTCCCTGGTCCCCGCGGCTGTCTCAGGACGCATGCACGCATGCGCGTGCACACTCACGGACCTTTCTGTCCTCCCACAGGAGGAACTCCCACCTCCAGCTCAGGCCGCGCGCACCTCCCCCACATGGTGCACACGCCTGATGCGCGTGCACCGCCCACAAACCACGCATCAAGCTCATCAGCTGTAGCACATTCCCTAACCTATCCCTGCATCTCATGGTGCCGCTCCTCCATCCCTCCCCCTCTTCCCATTGGGCTCTGTCCAAATTTATACCCTGCTCAACCATTCCTTATTTGGCTGAGCATAGCTTTGTGTGACCTGCGTTACCCACGGTCGTGCCTGCCTTAGTGCTTTTTGTCTCTGTCTCTTCTAGTGATCTCCTGTGTACCGAACCAGCTTGACTGTGGACCCGCTCTGGATTTCGACCTTTGGCTTGCCCTCTGACCTCCCAAACTCTCCAACCCTCCGCCTCGGCTTACGGATTCCTACCTACCTCCCGGGTCCAAACCCAAGGCTCTCGGCACCGACTATTCTACTGGAACTTCCCAATTATCCGGCGAATATCTGAACTTTTACCATTTCTTCCGTGCAGTTCCGGACGCCTACACTGGCGACACACTTTATTCGAGCTCGGCTAGTCCCACGAATTCGGGTATACCCGGGTGTATTGAGGTTTGTGACTGTTTTCTGCCCGAGTGCATTGGGTTATCTTCCAGGCAGGGATTGAAGCATTTTATTCCCGCTGGCTGCAATACTGCACAGTATATATATATATATATACTGCATTACAATTCATGAATTTATGCCATCTGGTAGACACGCGAAGCATTGCAGCCTATTAAATCCTAATCATTATCATTTAACAGATCAGCCGCCTGTCAGCCAGGCATGAACCCAGGCTGGGAAGGCAAACGCAACGGGGCTTGTCAGAGGTGAGGAGCGGCGCATTCCAGGTATCTGCCAGGTACATACTGGGTATTTGCTCGAATAAAGTGTGTCGGTGCAGTACTATCCACCTTCCAGGCGTGTCCCCGCAGCTGTGTGTGCAAGTATTACCCTTTTCACCTCAGTTCCGGGGTCCCTCCTTGTCCGTGGTGAGCGCAGTGTGACATTATACTCAGCCCAACGGACATGGACCCCGGAGAGGTTGATCAACCCAGTGCCATGGATCGACTCCTTCAGGTGGAGGCACAAATCAACTCCATGTTTCAAGAGCTCTCAAAAATATCTCTGTTGCAGCATTCCCCAGGCTCCTCTGCCTTCTCTGGATCTCCCCATGGCCTCGGACCCTTGCCTTCCGGCCCCTAATCGTTATGCAGGGGATCCACACGAGTGCAGAGGATTCATCAATCAATGTGAGATCTAATTCGAGCTGTCCCCATCGCGCTTTCCTACTGCACGCTCCAGGGTGGCCTATATAATCTCTCTATTGACTGGAAATGCCCTGGTCTGGGCATCCCCTATCTGGGAACGGAGGGCAGACATGATGCACGATTATCCCTGCTTCCTCCGGGAGTACAAGCAAGTATTTGACACGCCTGGTCGCAAGATCACGGCAGATTCCTCTTTGTTCCATCTCTCTCAAGGTACTCTCTCCGTCGCCCAGTATGCCCTGGAGTTCCGGACCATTGCGGCAGAGACCTATTGGAATGATGATGCCCTCTCTGCAGCCTTCTTGCAGGGACTATCCGAATCCATCAAGGACCAGCTGGCGACTCTGGAGAGACCCATCAGATTGGAGGACCTCATTGCAGTCTGCATCCGCGTGGACCAGCGCCTTCGGGAGAGAAGACTTCAACGCGCACTCCCTCGTGCCGCCTCTCCCTGGTCTACCAGCCGCAGTCTTGTTCCTTATGTTCCCCAACCTATAGATGAGCCTGAACCTATGCAGCTCGGAAGTCATCGGCTATCCGCTTCTGAGAGACAGCGCCAACGAGATGGTGGACTGTGTCACTACAGCGGGCATTCTGGTCATCTGCTGGCGAGCTGTCCCCTGCGGCCAGGAAACGCCAAAACCCAACGAGGTATGAGGGGGTCTCGTTGGGTACAATTTCTTCCTTTTCCCCTTCTCCGAAGAAACTTCCTACTCGGATAATGCTGTCCATCTCTCTTGCCTGGAATAACTCCCAGATTCCCACCTCCGCATTCATAGATTCTGTGTCTCAAGGAAACTTTATTGATCAGGATTTTGCCAGCAGAAACAATATTCCTTTCCAATCTAACAAATACAAAAGAAACAGCGCAAAAAACCTCATAGTGTAGTATGTATAAAAAATTATATTAATATACCAGGTGAGTATTGCATGTACATCAGATAAAATAATTACTGGCAGTACATGTATATGGACATGTTACCAATCAGCCGTTGATGGGATAAGCTGGTCAGCAGGTGGATTTTCTTCTCCTATATCCTCTCCTTTGTTGCTCTCTGCATGGATCAGCGCTGCCGTGGTGTAAGGCGTTAACCCAACATCGTGGTTTCAGCAGCCCGGGTGAATTCGTCTGGTCCGCGACTGTTACTGCAGAGAAGCAGGCTCTCACTTCCTGGCTTTCGGCGTGTGACGTCTGTGTGTGTGCGGCGCGCATCAACGGCTGATTGGTAACATGTCCATATACATGTACTGCCAGTAATTATTTTATCTGATGTACGTGCAATACTCACCTGGTATATTAATATAATTTTTTATACATACTACACTATGAGGTTTTTTGCGCTGTTTCTTTTGTATTTGTTCTTCTAGCCTTGGTCTGTGGAGCCATTCCACGAATACAGCTGCACACCTTCACCTATAAAGTAACAGGTTTTATATATTTATATAATCACTTTATTCACTATAAGAATATCACATATTTGTTCACAATTATTAGAGCGCAGTTCACTCCTTTTTTGTTTCTATCACTTTCCAATCTAAAACTGTTCCCGTCGGCCTGGAGGCCATAGACAGACGCCCACTCCAACTAGCTTTTATTTCCCTGAAGACTTTCTCTCTATCCCTATCCACAGAGGACGGTCACCAAGAAAAGATTACCTTGGACGTGATCCACACTCCATCGGTGGAGGTGATTCTGGGATTCCCATGGTTGCAATTGCACAACCCACAGCTGGATTGGACTAACAAGGAACCCATACGATGGAGCCCTCAGTGCCTCAAGACTTGTCTTCCCCCAAAACAGACGATAGTCGGAGTGGAACTACCCTCGGAGTACAAAACTTCCCTCCCAGCGGTTTACTGGGACCTTGCAGATGTTTTCGACAAAGTACGTTCTGAGGTGCTGCCCCCCATAGAGCCTTTGACTGCCCTATTGACCTTCTTCCCGGTGCCACGCTACCTAAAAGCCGTTCCTACCCTCTTTCCATGCCGAGACCCAAGCCATGTCCGAGTATATCCAAGATAATTTGAAGAAGGGGTTCATCCGGAATTCGTCACCTCCAGCTGGAGCCGGATTCTTCTTGGTCAAAAAAAAGGATGGCTCTCTTCGCCCCTGTATTGACTACAGAGGTCTCAACAAGATTACGGTCAAGAACCGTTACCCCCTGCCACTCATTTCCGAGCTCTTTGACCGCCTACAGGGGGCAACAATTTTTTGAAAACTTGATCTCCGCGGAGCCTATAATCTTGTCCACATCCGCCAGGGTGATGAGTGGAAGACCGCCTTCAACACCCGGGATGGGCACTATGAATACCTAGTCATGCCCTTCGGCCTGTGCAATGCCCCGGCAGTCTTCCAGGAGTTTGTCAATGAGATCTTCGGCGATCTCCTCAACAGCTTCGTGTACCTTGATGATATCCTCATTTTTTCTAAATCCCTCCCTGACCACATTCAGCACACCAAATTAGTCCTGTCCCGCCTTCGAGAGAACCGTTTGTACGCCAAGCTGGTGAAATGTTTTTTTCATCTATCTTCCATTCCCTTTCTAGGATACATCATTTCTAGCACAGGTTTCTCTATGAACCCAACCAAACTCAAAGCTGTCTTAGAATGGCCGCAACCCACTTCCCTAAAAGCCGTACAGCGGTTCTTAGGATTTGCGAACTATTACCGTAAATTCATCAAGAACTTTTAATCTACAGTGGCCCCCATCACTGCCCTGACTAAGAAGGGAGCTAACACAGCAGCCTGATCCCCTGCAGCCCTCCAAGCTTTCGACTCCCTAAAGAAGTCTTTCACTTCCGCCCCAATCATGCGTCATCAAGACCCCAGGCTTCTCTTTACCCTGGAGGTAGACGCATCTGATATCGGTGCAGGCGCCATCCTCTCACAAAGACAGTCCCCACAGGCCAAATTCCACCCCTGCGGGTTCTTTTAAAAAAAAAATATTCGGCAGAACGGAACTACGACGTCGGAAATAGAGAACTCCTGGCTATTAAACTCGCCCTTCAGGAATGGAGACATCTTCTGGAGGGAACAGAGACCCCCATTTCAATCCTCACGGACCATAAAAACCTACTATATATTGAGAGTGCATGTCGTCTTGGAGCACGTCAGGCTCGATGGTCCCTTTTCTTTTCGAGATTCAATTATCTCATATACTACATCCACGGCTCAAAAAAACAAAAGGTGGACGCACCCTCACGGCAATTGCTGTACGAGGACAACTCCGAAGATACCTCCGAGACAATCTTAACCCCCAAATATATAATCTCGGCCAACTCTTTCAATATCCTAGACCAGGTCATGGCAGCACAGTCTAACCTCCCGAGAGGCCTTAAGGTGCCGGTCGGCCGTCTATATGCAGCTCCACACTTCCTGAAGAAGATTCTAGAGTGGGGTCATTCTTCAAAGTCAGCCGGTCACCCATGTATCAGTAGAACCTCTGACCTCATTAGCCGCACCTTTTGGTGGCCTACCATGTCGGAAGATATTTCTGAATATGTGAAAACCTGTCCAATCTGCGCCCAGGTCAAGATCATTCATAAAAAGCCTTACGGTCTCCTATGACCCCTGCCCATACCGGAACGCCCTTGGAGTCACCTGTCCATGGACTTTGTTGTAGAACTTCCGGTCTCTAGGGGGGTGAATACCATTTTAGTAATCGTGGACCGGTTCTCCAAGCAGGCCCATTTGTCCCTCTCAAAGGGCTGCCCAATTCCACCACCCTGGCAGACATTTTTATTAGGGAAATATTCCACATTCATGGAGCTCCTCTTTCCATCGTATCCGATCGGGGTACACAATTCATCTCCAAATTCTGGCGGGCCTTCCCTCGTAAGATGGATATCACCCTCCATTTTTCTTCCGGGTATCACCCCCAAATAATGGGCAAACCGAGAGAACAAACCAGACATTGGAGCAATACCTCCGGTGCTTCGTTGCGGACTGTCAGAAAGATTGGGTAGATTTTCTCCCATGGGCAGAGTTCTCCCATAACTCTTTAAGGAACAGCTCCACACTGAAATCCCCCTTTTTCATTAATTATGGTTTCCACCCGGTTCAGCTCCCCATCACTTCAGTCCCTTCCGGAGTCCCAGCAGCGGATGACCGAATCAAGGACCTGCAGGAATCCTGGAAAAAGATCCAAGAAGCTCTGGGAAGGGCAACCCGCAGACAAAAAGCACAGGCAGATCTCCACCGTCGACAGGCACCAGTCTTCAAATCGGGAGATAAGGTCTGGCTCTCCTCCAGGAACATTAAACTGAAGACCCCTAGACTCAAACTGGCCCCCAGGTACTTGGGCCCATTCTCAGTGGTGGAACAAATCAATCCTGTGGCATATCGCCTGGAACTTCCCCCATCCATGAGAATACCCTCCGTGTTCCACGTATCTCTGCTAAAACCTGTGTCCCAAAGCTCACGGTTCCACAAAACACCAGATGGCCCTAAACCAGTCATAGTTCAGGGGCAGGAGGAGTTTGAGGTTCAGTCTATCCTAGATTCCAGAAAAACGAGGGTTTCGGTGCAGTATCTGGTTCACTGAAAGGGCTTTGGCCCAGATGAAAGATCTTGGGTACCCTACCACCAAATACATGCCCCCAGATTGCTGAGACTCTTCCATTCTAAGTTTCCCCAAAAGCCATATTGGAGTCGTACTGAGGCCGCTCCTCAAAGGGGGGGGTACTATAAGACCTCGGGGAACACCTCTCACAAAGAGGGTTCCCCCCGTGCTGCAACTTACCCGGCGCTCCCAGGCTCTGGCTCCACAGGTTCACCGCTGACATTAAGACAGTGGTTGATCACTGTGAAAGACAGTAGCTGTATTTTCTGGACAACTTTTTTAGTGGTGCCTCGACTGTCAATGGAAACTAGGCTTATTTATAGGCTTGTATAATACGTCACAATAGTGTGAGAATTACATTGGAAAGACATTACCATTTTGTACATTAATGGCATTTTGCGTCATACAATGCATCGGCCCTGGAAGGACAATCTGGTGGGGATTGAATTTGCGTGACTGTTCAAATGTTATTTTTTTGACTTGTTGCTTGTTTTAACTTGTATTAATAAAGAAATCTTTTTACTTACACAAGACCTGCACAACTCCAGTACTCGAGTGCCGCAAGCAGGCCCGGTTTTCAGGATATCCTGAATTTTTTTTCTTTATTAATAAAATTTAAAACAAGGATGGTGTGCTGAACACCAAGTCAGGCCTGCACAACTCCAGTCTTCGAGGGCCGCAAACAGGCCCGGTTTTCAGGATAACCTTGAAAACTGGGCCTGTTTGCGGCCCTCGAGGACTGGAGTTGTGCAAGCCTGACTTACTGTACTGTACACCATCCTACTGTAAATGTTTTGACTTTCTGAACAAAAATGTTTTTACTAGCAGTACACCATACACCTGTAAATGTTTGGACTTTCTGTACTGTACATAAATGTTTTTACTAGCAGTACACCATACACCTGTAAATGTTTTGAATTGCTGTACACTTTAAATGTTTTTAAATTGTATTTGTAAATAAATGTTTTTACTTGCTCCATAAATGTTTTTGTACTTACTCCACCAATAAAAGAAAATGTTGATGTTTTAAATTGTTCCATTGTCTCCTTTTATACTGTAACAAAATACAGTGTTTCTAGAACATTCAGTACAGTACTGTCCAGGCATACTGTACAGTACTGTACTGTATACTGTAGGCATGCTCAGTACATCACAAGAGTATTAAAACAATACATGCTGTACGGGTATAGAATACACATACTGTATGTACTGGAATACATGTAGAATAAATGCATACTTTTTATTTTTCGGGTTTATTATACAGTATATATATAAAAAAAGTATTGTATACGTTCTGAAAATAACAGCATACTGTTTCAGGTTTTCTATGAAGCTTTCAGTTACAGTATTCTATCCTAATCAATAACAACGGCCACTAAACTGATGACTCCGGTACGTGGTTTTTTTAAATCCGATTCAGCAATGTGCAGCAGGCATTGTTACACAAAGCGATATTATCCATCGAAATCCCTCCATTTGCCATTTTCCGCATGAGATGACAAAGTTTTCTTTTATGAGGAAAAATAAAAGTACATGTTTTACTGTAATGGTCAGTCAGTCCCCTAAAGAAGTTCCCACAGTCAGTCCCACCAATAGTTTTCTCGAGGGGCGTCTCCTGTTCACATGCGCATGGGCCTACTGTCGATGTGATGACATGCATATGCGTTTCAAGAAGGTTCCAATGCGCATGCGCCTAGCTTTCCACCAATTGTTCAGTATCTACTGTAGAAGCTGCTCAGCCAATGATATTGCTTACAGGAGAATCGCTTGACTGTGCATTTATATTGATATTTCAAAACAGAATAAAATACGGCAACATTACTCACCATAGACTTTGCCAATCAGCTGGCGCCGAGCCACTGCCAGTCCCGTATTCTTGATTATACACCTAGTTAACAGGTGACAGCGGAACTACTACACCTGTAGTCAGCTGATGAGGCTGGAAATCGCTTTGGTACATGCAAGCTTGCTGGAATCTGTACGCGAAATCCAGTTCAGGCTGCAGGTATCCAGGCGGGGACAGACAGCAAGGGTTGCCGGTCACCAGGTTTTCACTGACGGTCGGACCGTTATTGGAAGCCGGGGCTGGCGCAGGCGCATTGCTTGCTTGCGACTGATGTTTCTTAGTTGGTTTTAACATGACCTTTCGCCTTTTGAAGTCTCCATGATCAAAGATACGGGAAAAATCTGGTGCTACACACCAATACCCTCCTTTAACACCGTGTGCGGGATCAATAGGAAAAACCACGGATCGATACATAACTTTTTCCTTATTGCACGCTTCCACACATGAGCATCTGGTGAAAATTTGTAAAAGTCATAGTTTTCGATAAAATACTGATAAATTTGACCAAATGTTGCCATCTTATCATCTGTTGCATTAACCGCGGTCCATATTAAATAAGCGTACGTTAAGTCGGGTTTTTGGAACACGGACCGCTGTGGCGCACTCATGTCGGGACTCGCAGGACAATAAAAAAATTCCAGAAACTGTGCATGTAATTTTTAATATGAAAAGCCTAAATTGCTACATTATTGTAACTTCTTCAGTACCAAGGTCAATTTACAATGGGCCACTGTCACTGTGGTATTTTTTTGAAACACCTACAAGTCGACACATTACTGAAGCGCATGCGCATTACAACTCATGAATATCTGCCACCTGGCGGATACGCAAAAAATTGCAACCAATTAAATCCGAACCATTATCAATAAACACATCAATAAACAAATCAACCTGCGGGTGACGCCGGCATGAATGCAACATGAATGCGGCATGAACGCGGTGAAGTGCGTGGCATACGGAAAAAATTGGAGATAGAGAATAAAAGGGGCCGCGGCTGTATGAATCATTCTCGTATTAGCTTTATTTGCTCATCCCACAACGCAGTATAAAATAAAGCGTTTCGTATCGTACAACCTATAAATTCCTTGTTTAAGACCATTAGAATGATTTTTGAAGAAATGTCTGAATGGCTAAAAAGCGTTTACCTTGTTGACAATTTAGAAGAAATGTAGTAAGACTGAATCAGTGTGACATATAGCCAGCTGCAGAGCTTACTGAGAAGATGCAGAATGTTGGCAAGCACTGAAAGTGTATGCTTGTCTATAGAAGAAAAACTATCTCAGTGACATAAACCTTAGTAATGTATAGCAACTATTGAAAAGGATGATAATGAGGGACAGCTGTTGCATTACTGAAAGAAAGCAAAACATCTCTGGGATCAAACATTATTATATGTCAAAGCTAAAATGCATTAGCATGTTAGGATCATCAAAAATCATAAAACCTCAGCAAATGTATAGCAGCTGTCCCAGCCCACCAGAAAGCATTTTGAATAATTCATTTGGTGGACAAAACAAGCCCAAACTTCAGCATATCTCATTTTAGTTCAGCTTTCTAAAGCATAACACAGCTATTGATTTAGCCTTTGCTTTTATTTCGAATGGAAGACATTAACAGTTGTATGTTTAATCTCTATTTTCCTCCTTAATAAACTAATGCAGCAAAGCAGAAGCCTTGTTTTGATACTAGGACAATTTTGTCTTGTGTTTTATAAAGATTACTCCAATTTTGAAAAGTTCTAAATACTCTATGGGGTAAAGTAGATCCTGAGAGGTCCTTAAACATGGTGAAATATGTGAAAGTGCATAAAGGGTTAAATAAATTGCAATTAAAACTGGTAAATAAACAGAAATCTTTTAGCATTAGGAAGGGAATTGTGAGTGCACAAGTTCCTTAGTGAAAAGTAATATATATATATACAGCACCGACATTGTTTATTGCACTAAATCACGACGGCACGCCGAGATCTACCCCAGCTGCCGCCAGTAACAACCGCGCGCCGCCGCGTTTCCCCCACGCACCCCCCCTCCACTTCGCGCGCAATTTAAATCCCTTCCCGACCCCGTACCCGGCTCCTGCTCTGCCCCTCTGCTTCCCCGCACCCCCGCTTACCTTCATTTGATCTCCAGGGGTGTCGGGGAAGCCAGGGGAAGCCGGGGAAGACGGGGAAGCCGGGCGCGCATGTTACTGTGACGTCACAGTGCGCCGCCACGCGCCGCGGCTACCCGCTTCCCAGCCGCATGGAGCCGGCGGCTTTTGCTTCAATAAGCAATGTCGCTACTGTATATACAAATGTAAATACAACTGTATGCTCATCTGCATGTCTTAGGCAGGTCTGCAACCCCGCCTTTCACCATTATCACTCAGCACACAGCACTTCCACTGCAGCAAGGGATTCTGGGGAATGACATGCAAATGAGCACACAGAGCCACTTTTTGCTTCAAAAAACATTTTTAACATGGTTCCCTATAGGCTTAAGCTGCTGCATGGTCACAGCTTTGAGCACAGTCAGGGTTAAGGTGCATACCCAGAAAACCCACCCACAGACAGCTGTTTTGACCTTTATGGGTCTCATCAGTGTGGGGTTGGTAAACTGGGTATTTGCTTTGCTTTGCTGTGGAGGGTTTTTGTCACTTTTTTTACTCACCATAACTTAACTCAGTATGTATATATATATATATATGTAGCCAGGTCCCCCGTGGGTGTCTGTCCTGCGACCCCTCACCTGTGTTCTCCGCTGCCGTGGGCCACTCGATGGACCCGCCGGCACTTCTGGAGGGTGGGGGCAAGTGCAGGGAGCGCTTTGCCGTTCCAGCGGTCCCCGGCGGTTCCCGAGCAGGGCGTCGCCATCTTGATGAATGTCGTGCATGCGCAGTAAGTCCCCGGTGGCCCTGCAGAGATCGCGCATGCGCAGGACAGCGCGAGGAGAGCCTGCGAAACCCTAGCCTACCAGGGAAGGCTCTAGGCAGGGACTATGAGTCCCCTGAGCCTCTGCGCACCCCACGTGATGCCAGGGAGCCAATAGGGCTTAGGATCTCCCTAGAGGGGGAGAATAGATACTTTCCGCGCGCTTCAGAACGGCAGTTGGACCTGGGAGCTAGGAGGGAGCAGGAAGGGTGTAGGGAGCAAGTGAAGCTCCTGCACCAGGTAGGTTTCCAAATCCCATGTAGGCCCCAACTCACCCTCAGGCTAGTGGGTAATTGACAAGGGACGGCCCTAGGTTAGGGACGCTGCCCTTAGGTTTGTGAGGTGCCTTATTGTCCGGTCACAGTGGTCAGTGCTGTGAGGGCGGACAAGAGGGCATAGGATGAGGTTGCAGTGCATTGCTGCAGGGATTAGGAGAGGCAGGTAGCGTGAGTCAACTGGGGGGGTCATAGCGGTAACCAATCTGGGGACCATGGCCCAGGGCCGCGTTACGAGTAGTGGGGGTGCAGGGGGTCAGGGACCTACCTGCATAGAATAGGCGACCTCGTAGGCCCTAGGAGATTTCTCCTAAAGTATTGCAAGATTGCTGTGCTGTAGGGACGGCCTATAGTACAGCGAGTGTCATGTTGGTTCACGGAGTCAGTTAAGGACTTCTTTGGTTACGCTGCGCATCCGTGCAGAAGGTTGGCCGCCGTTCTTCGTTGCGGTTCAGAGGCTATCCTGGTGGGATCGTCCTGGAGAGGGGTTCCGGTGTTCTTCGGTCACCGGATCCTTTGTGAAGCCAGTTGCAGATCCGAGCACGGGAGTGCTCGGCAGGTACTCTAAATCTACAAGTGCACCAACAAGGCCTATCACACTCACAAGGGACATAGTGGCTGCGCAGTCACACATATCATTCTTACTGTGTACGGAGGAGGTGGAGGTGAAGGAGGAGGTGGAGGTAGCATCTTGCATGACGCAGTGTATAGTGTCGCCTCTAGGGAGGGACACCGGTTAATATATGTACATGTGTATGAGATTGCCTGCTAGTAAAGTCATTGATTATTTTACCTACGTGTGGAGTGCTATATATATATTTCATGCGAGGAACCACTCCCCCTCTGGTGGGAGACATCGCAGGTGGAAGCGCTGCACCCACTATAGTATTGCGTGAGTAACCCCAGGCTCTCCGTGGCAGAGACTTAGGCCATGTGAGCCTACAGGTAACACAGCACATGGTAGCCGCTTGCTAGCGATAGGAAGCAGGGTTACATTTGGAGGTGCTGCTGAGATCGGACCTGGGGTGCGCTATTGCAATTTTTTTCAAATTTGTCCATCATGGTGGTAAAGTCCGGACACGAGGTCCTTGCCTGGGCTTTGAGGCAATATATGGAACCCGGCTAGGTGGTGGCGGTAGGGGGGCCTTCCCGCAGATATACCTGCGGTCAGGGTCGAGTATTATGTGCGTAAAATTCCGGGGTGGCCACACGCCTGTGTCTTAGCGGAAGAACATGACCCCACGTCCCCAAGGAAAACGATACTTTTTGTGGCAACCAACACTGAGGATATATGCTTGTCAGAAGCACCACACACACTGTTTCTGCCAGGGGCTCCGTCTGAGGGGTACCCCTTAATCTACGCCGACCCAGTAAAGTGGCGTCTCCCGCCAAAACAGGAGAGCGCACGTGTTGCTTGTCTTCAACTGGAACCGAAATGTGTTGCAGCAGCCTGTCCAGGTTTGGCGCGAAAGCCCGAGGCCTGCCCCCGCAATGTGAGTGGCGCAGCGCCGAGACAGAACTGCCCCTTGGAAGAGCGTGCCCCTCCTATGGATTCCACCAGGGGGAGCAATCACAGTGCATTTCATCAAGACCCTGTTGCCGTAACAGATTTATTCCCCTCTGCGGATGAGATAGACTGTCAGGGGGTACACCCCAATGCGTATGTGCCCTGGCGAGCGCCAGGAATAGGTGTCCTTACGCTACTGTGCCCCTGCCTGCAAGAAGCCTATTACCAGGGAGCCGACCTGTCCCAGTTACCGCTAGACGTCCATATCACCGAGGTGGATGGAGAGCCGGGTGTACAGTATTTTAACCCTACCTGTGATTGTCCTAGAGGCGCACTGGCGTGGGAGCCCGAAGGTGATTGCTGCGGTGCAGGGTTCGTGAAGCCTATTATACCCCAGCCTACAGAGCCAGCCAAGGAAGAAGAGGAGGAGGCCGACCTCGATATTACCATGAGTTATGCTGATATTCATTTTTTTCTAATGTCCAAGGCCTCCGGGGACCCGTGTGTCCAAAACCATGTTGCCGACACGGTTCCAGACCCTCTCCAAGGGAGCATCCTAGTGGTAGAGCCGGAACCTCCGACAGCGGAACCCGTGAGGAAAGAGACGCCTGATGTCTCTACCCCGGTGGCCAACGCCGTTGCTGGTCCACCTACCTCAGCTGTGGAGGTTGTGGAGGGTCCGTGTGCCCAAATGGACCTTCTAGATCCCGGCCCGGTGCTGGAGCCGCCGAAGGCCGAGCTGCCAATGTTGGTCCGAGACCCGGTTCCCGAGCAGGAACCACAGAGCCCAGAAACCATAGAGGAAGAGGTTGACGTCCCATCGATGGCGATGCGCCTACCGGCAAACCACCCCAGCGGGGATACAGAGGACCGGAGGAGTCCGGACACCGTCCGACAGCACGTGCTGGTGCCGCAGAAGAGTCCATTGGCCGTGGCGGCTCCCAGTGTGTTGGAGGGACATCAGGAGGAAGAGGAACACGGCGCAAGGCCGCGGAGGGGTGAGGAACCTCCTTACTTCCCGCAGGCCCCGATGGAGGCGGCCATAGAAAAGGCCCATGATCTGAGTGTGAGTCCGTGCACTCCAACCCAAATAGTCTCAGGACTGGGATCCCACGCTCCCGAAGGCATCACTTCAGAAATGGCTAATGGAGTCAACAGAGACTATGCCGTGCCAGCTAGGGAAATCGTTGCCTTCTTCATGCGCAACACGGAGCGGTTTGTTCAGCATGTCGTGGATAGAGGAAAAGGTCAGGACCTCCCAGTATACCGTAAGTGCAAGGCGGATGGCTGGGTGAAGGTCTGGCCAAGAGACATTGCACTATTCCTTTCACCAGGGGGAGGAAGTATAAAGGAGCATGTGACTGTCACCCTCGAGCGTGCTCCCCAAGACATTTTTCTGGGGAAGACTCTTGGACACAAAAGTGAGGTACCCCCATCTGATCAGTTAGGGGCACCCCAAAAATGGTCTCAGCAAACAGCAACCACTCAGCTGGCCTCAGTTATCATATGTGATCTGTCTTATACCCTGTGGTGTAAAGGTAACCGTTTTATGTTGTACATATCATGCTATGCATTTTTATTGTATAACCTTATTCCATGTGACGTCGTTCCCCAAGCGGGGACGTTGGATTTTTCACCAGGGGGAGGATGTAGCCGGATCCCCCGTGGGTGTCTGCTGTCCTGCGACCCCTCACCTTTGTTCTCCGCTGCCGCGGGCCACTCGATGGACCCGCTGGCACTTCTGGAGGGAGGGGGCCAGTGCAGGGAGCGCTTTGCCGTTCCGGCGGTCCCCGGCGGTTCCCGAGCAGGGCGCCGCCATCTTGATGAAGGTCGCGCATGCGCAGTAAGTCCCCGGCGGCCCTGCAGAGATCGCACATGCGCAGGACAGCACGAGGAGAGCCCGCGAAACCCTAGCCTACCAGGGAAAGCTCTAGGCAGGGACTACGAGTCCCCTGAGCCTCTGCGCGCCCCACGTGATGCCAGGGAGCCAATAGGGCTTAAGATCTCCCTAGAGGGGGAGAATAGATACTTTCCATGTGCTTCAGAACGGCAGTAGGACCTGGGAGCTAGGAGGGAGCAGGAAGGGTGTAGGGAGCAAGTGAAGCTCCTGCACCAGGTAGGTTTCCAAATCCCAGGTAGGTCCCAACTCACCCTCAGGCTAGTGGGTAATTGACAAGGGACGGCCCTAGGTTAGGGACGCTGCCCTTAGGTTCGTGAGGTGCCTTTTTGTCCGGTCACAGCGGTCAGTGCTGTGAGGGCGGACAAGAGGGCATAGGGTTAGGTTGCAGTGCGTTGCTGCAGGGATTAGGAAAGGCAGGTAGCGTGAGGCAACTGGGGGGGTCATAGCGGTAACCAATCCGGGAACCATGGCCCAGGGCCGCGTTACGAGTAGTGGGGGTGCAGGGGGTCAGGGACCTACCTGCATAGAATAGGCGACCTCGTAGGCCCTAGGAGTTTTCCCCTAAAGTCATGCAAGATTGCTGTGCTGTAGGGACGGCCTATAGTACAGCGAGTGTCATGTTGGTTCACGGAGTCAGTTAAGGACTTCTTTGGTTACGCTGCGCATCCGTGCAGAAGGTTGGCCGCCGTTCTTCGTTGCGGCTGCAGAGGCTATCCTGGTGGGATCGTCCTGGAGAGGGGTTCCGTTGTTCTTCGGTCACTGGATCCTTTGTGAAGCCAGTTGCAGATCCGAGCACGGGAGTGCTCGGCAGGTACTCTAAATCTACAAGTGCACCAACAAGGCCTATCACACTCACAAGGGACATAGTGGCTGCGCAGTCACACATATCATTCTTACTGTGTACGGAGGAGGTGGAGGTGAAGGAGGAGGTGGAGGTAGCGTCTTGCATGACGCCGTGTATAGTGTCGCCTCTAGGGAGGGACACCGGTTAATATATGTACATGTGTATGAGATTGCGTGCTAGTAAAGTCATTGATTGTTTTACCTACGTGTGGAGTGATTATATATATATTTCCTGCGAGGAACCACTGCCCCTCTGGTTGGAGCCATCGCAAGTGGAGGCGCTGCACCCACTATAGTATTGCTCGAGTAACCCCAGGCTCTCCATGGCAGAGACTTAGGCTCTGTGAGCCTACAGGTAACACAGCACATGGTAGCCGCTTGCTAGCGATAGGAAGCAGGGTTACATATATATATATATATATATATATATATATATATATATATATATATACAGTGTTCGACAATCCTATACATTTACACAGTAAATATTGGCCCAAGTAGAACACGTGCTTGTTTTTAAAATATCCCTGGTCGTGCTGAAATTTTCCCTGCTCGCGCTGAAAAAAAAAAAACTCCACCTACCTGATTGCTGATTGGCGTGCGCTCCCAGGCTTTGTGGGCGCGCGGCCAGACTCTATATGAGCCCGCCCCCAACAAGCGGCCATTCTTTCAGATCTATTGGAGAGTAAGTACTCTCCAATCTATGCATGCTGTGGCCCCTCTGCTCCTTCCCTGCCTCCTGCAAGCCCCCTTACTCCCCGCTTCCCACACGGGGCAGGAGATGGTAGTGGGGTGTCCCCCCTTCTGTCCCTGTCCCAGCTTACCCCGGCTTCCCGCCGATCCCCGCGCAGGGTTGGAGATGTTCACGGAGGGGGGGGGCGGGGGCGAGCGGGGCAGTGGTGGTGGTGGTCGCGCGGCCTTTCCTCTTCTTCCCCCTGTCGTGTGTGTGTGTGTGTGTATGCATGGGTGTGTGTGTGTATGCATGGGTATGTGTGTGTGTGTATGCATGTGTGTGTGTGTGTGCATGGGAGAGTGTGCCTCCCCCCCACCCTGTCGCCTCCCCCCCACCCTGTCGCCTCCCCAAAGATTACACTAAGCCCAGCTATCTTCATGACGGCGCAGCCTGAGGTGTGTGGGGGGGGGGGATGCCGGTCTGCCCGTCTGCCCGTCTGCCCGTCTGCCTGCTTGACCACTAGCTTCATGCCGTCGAGTGGAGCAGGGCAGTGGCGGTCATGGCGGGGCTGACTGTCCCTTGGGGCGCCCGCTGGGGGACACCTCGCAACATGCCTGCCACCTCCCCAAAGCTTCCACTACGCCCGCGTGAGGTATGGGGGGGGGATGTCGGCGGGTGGGTGGGGGAGGAGTGTGGTGGTGGTGGTGCTGGTCGCGGCCTTTCCCCCCCCCTGTATGTGTAGAGTGTGTGTTTGTGTGTGTGTGTGACACCAGAGGTACCCCCCCAATCATTCACCCCCCCCACACAGTCAGTCACCCCCCACCCCCAGTCAGTGTCAGTCACCCCCCACCCCCAGTCATTGTCAGTCACCCCCCACCCCCAGTCAGTGTCAGTCACCCCCCACCCCCCACCCTCAGTCAGTGTCAGTCACCCCCCACCCCCAGTCAGTGTCAGTCACCAACCCACCCACCCCCAGTCAGTGTAAGTCACCCCCCACCCCCAGTCAGTGTCAGTCACCCCCCACCCCCAGTCAGTGTCAGTCACCCCCCACCCCCATCAGTGTCAGTCACCCCCCCGTCAGTGTTAGTGACCCTCCACCCCCAGTCAGTGTCAGTCACCCCCCACCCCCAGTCAGTGTCAGTCACCCCCCCCATCAGTGTCAGTCACCCCTGCCCCAGTCAGTGTCAGTCACCCCTGCCCCAGTCAGTGTCAGTCACCCCTGCCCCAGTCAGTGTCAGTCACCCCTGCCCCAGTCAGTGTCAGTCACCCCTGCCCCACCCACCCAGTCACCCCTGCCCACCCAGCCAGTCACTCAACCAGCCAGTCACTCACCCAGCCAGTCACTCACCCAGCCAGTCACTCACCCAGCCAGTCACTCACCCAGTCAGTCACTCACCCAGCCAGTCACTCACCCAGCCAGTCCCTCACCCAGCCAGTCACTCACCCAGCCAGTCACTCACCCACCCAGTCAGTCAGTCACTCACCCACCCAGCAAGTCACTCACCCACCCAGCCAGTCACTCACCCAGCCAGTCACTCACCCATTTAGTCACCCAGCCACCCATCCAGTCCCTCACCCAGCCAGTCACTCACCCAGCCAGTCACTCACCCAGCCAGTCACTCACCCAGCCAGTCACTCACCCAGCCAGTCACTCAGTTACTCACCCACCCAGCCAGTCACTCAGTCACTCACCCAGCCAGTCACTCAGTCACTCAGTCACCCACCCAGCCAGTTACTCAGTCACTCACCCACCCAGCCAGTCACCCACCCAGCCAGTCACTCACCCAGCCAGTCACTCACCCAGCCAGTCACTCACCCAGCCAGTCACTCACCCAGCCAGTCACTCACCCAGCCAGTCACTCATCCAGCCAGTCACTCACCCAGCCAGTCACTCACCCAGCCAGTCAATCACCCAGTCAATCACTCACCCAGCCAGTCACTCACCCAGCCAGTCAATCACCCAGCCAGTCACTCACCCAGCCAGTCACTCACCCAGCCAGTCACTCAGTCACTCACCCAGCCAGTCACTCAGTCACTCACCCAGCCAGTCACTCACCCAGCCAGTCACTCAGTCACTCACCCAGCCAGTCACTCAGTCACTCACCCAGCCAGTCACTCACCCAACCAGCCAGTCACCCAGCCTGTCTGTGTATCACCCACCCTCTGTGTGTGTCACCCACCGTTCCCCCCAATGTGTCTCCCCCCTCTGTCTCCCCCTACACTCTCTCTCTCTCCCCAAACACTCTCTCTCTCTCTCTCCCCCCACACTCTCTCTCTCTCCCCCCACACTCTCTCTCTCCCCCCACACTCTCTCCCCCCACTCTCTCTCCCCCCACTCTCTCCCCCCACACTCTCTCCCCCCACACTCTCTCTCCCCCCACACACTCTCTCTCTCTCTCCCACACACTCTCTCTCTCTCCCACACACAATCTCTCTCTCTCCCACTCTCTCTCTCTCTCTCTCTCTCCCACACTCTCTCTCTCTCTCTCCCTCTCTCCCACACTCTCTCCCTCTCTCCCACACTCTCTCCCTCTCTCACACTCTCTCTCCCACTCGCTCTCCCACACTCTCTCTCCCACACTCTCTCTCCCACACTCTCTCTCCCACACTCTCTCTCTCTCCCACACTCTCTCTCTCCCACACTCTCTCTCTCTCCCACACTCTCTCTCTCTCCCACACTCTCTCTCTCTCTTCCACACTCTCTCTCTCTCCCACACTCTCTCTCTCTCTCTCCCACACTCTCTCTCTCACACACTATCTCTCTCTCACACTCTCACTCTCTCTCACACTCTCACTCTCTCTCACACTCTCACTCTCTCTCTCTCACACTCTCACACTCTCTCTATCTCCTCACACTCTCTCTCTCTCTCCTCACACTCTCTCTCTCTCTCCCCACACACTCTCTCTACCCCACACTCTCTCTCTCCACTCTCTCTCCCCCCACTCTCTCTCCCCCCACTCTCTCCCCCCACACTCTCTCCCCCCACACTCTCTCTTCCCCCACACACTCTCTCTCTCTCCCACACACAATCTCTCTCTCTCCCACTCTCTCTCTCTCTCTCTCTCTCTCTCTCTCCCACACTCTCTCTCTCTCTCCCTCTCTCCCACACTCTCTCCCTCTCTCCCACACTCTCTCCCTCTCTCACACTCTCTCTCTCTCCCACTCGCTCTCCCACACTCTCTCTCCCACACTCTCTCTCTCCCACACTCTCTCTCTCTCCCACACTCTCTCTCTCTCCCACACTCTCTCTCTCTCCCACACTCTCTCCCACACTCTCTCTCTCCCACACTCTCTCTCTCCCACACTCTGTCTCTCTCCCACACTCTCTCTCTCTTCCACACTCTCTCTCTCTCCCACACTCTCTCTCTCTCCCACACTCTCTCTCTCACACACTATCTCTCTCTCACACTCTCACTCTCTCTCACACTCTCACTCTCTCTCACACTCTCACTCTCTCTCTCTCACACTCTCACACTCTCTCTATCTCCTCACACACTCTCTCTCTCTCCTCACACTCTCTCTCTCTCTCCCCACACACTCTCTCTCCCCCACACTCTCTCTCTCCACACTCTCTCTATCCCCCACTCTCTCTCTCTCCACCACACACTCTCTCTCCCCCACAATCTCTCTCTCCCCCACACTCTCTCTCTCTCCCCCACACTCTCTCTCTCCACACACTCTCTGTCTCTCTCTCCCCCTCCCCACACTCTCTCTTTCTCCCCCACACTCTCTCTCTCTCCCCCACACTCTCTCTCTCCCCCACACTCTCTCTCTCTTTCCCCCACACTCTCTCTCTCTCTCTCTCTCCCCCACACTCTCTCTCTCTCTCTCTCCCACTCTCTCTCTCTCCCCCCACTTTCTCTCTCTCTGTCACTCACACTCTAGATCTCTTATTTACCCTATATATCTTAACTGCCCTATACTACACTGAAATTTTAACTGCCCTATACTGCTTTCTTCCAGATCTGACTCAAGCTTCACACGGAAGACATTGGAACCCCCCCTAACCCAGAAGACCTTCTCTCCCACACTCTCTCTCTCTCTCCCACACTCTCTCTCTCTCCCACACTCTCTCTCCCACACTCTCTCTCCCACACTCTCTCTCTCTCCCACACTCTCTTTCTCTCCCACACTCTCTCTCTCTCCCACTCTCTCTCTCTCTCCCTCTCTCTCTCTCTCCCCACACTCTCTCTCCCCACACTCTCTCTCTCTCCCCCACACTCTCTCCCCACACTCTCTCTCTCCCCACACTCTCTCTCCCCCCACTCTCTCCCCCCCCACTCTCTCTCTCCCCCACACTCTCTTTCTCTCCCCCCCACTCTCTCTCTCTCCCCCACACTCTCTCTCTCTCTCCCCCACTCTCTCTCTCTCTGTCACTCACACTCTGGATCTCTTATTTACCCTATATATCTTAACTGCCCTATACTACACCAAAATCTTAACTGCCCTATACTGCTTTCTTCCAGATCTGACTCAAGCTTCACACGGAAGACATCAGAACCCCCCCTAGCCCAGAAGACAGGTAGGGAGCACATCCCCTCCAATGTATAACATTGCGGGAATGAGGGTACCTGGACATTGAGGGACTGCGGATCAGGTAAGATCCCAGGCGGGATTGCTGCTTTAGATATTGTGAAGCGGGTGCATCCTGACACTGGTTAAGGGGTTCAGGAAACTAGTCATTCACATCTGGCTTTTAATTCTAGATCCGACATTTACACACACACACACACACACACACACACACACACACACACACACACACACACACACACACACACACACACACACACACACACACACACACACACACACACACACACACACACACACACACACACACACACACACGTAACAAGGACTAATTGTAGTATAATGTAATACAATAAATACATTTGTCAAAAACAAATGTTGTTCTGACTAGGAATTTATTAAATTAATTTAATTTATATATTTTATTTTAAAGCGGGGTTGGGGGCGGGACTAGGGGCGGGACTGGGGGCGGGACTGGGGGCGGGACTGGGGACGGGACTGGGGGTGGGTTGGTGGTCTGGTTGGGGGCGGGGTTGGGGGCGGGACTAGGTGGGCGAGTAGATTTTTTGGTTGGGCGAGTAAATTTTTGGGTGATTTGTCGAACACTGTATATATATATACATATATACATACATACATAGTATGTTTTACTACAGTATACACACAAACACACTTCTCTTGTTTGTCGGTCACAGACACCACCCACCTTCTGACAGAGTGAACATCCCACTGTAGGAGTGTTTTTTATACCTATTTTCCAATTGGAGAATTGTCCAGGAGCTCAGAACCTGAAAGGAGGCATATACGGTAGGACAATTATCTGAGGCAATTCAGTCAGGGCTGTTTCACTACTAGGGCATTTGGCTGCTGGGACAGTTCACCTAAGTAGGATTATTGTACTGATTAAAATTGTGCTGAGATTTATTTACTAAAAAGGTTAATAAGCTTAATAATACTAAATTTATAAATACCACTTTATGCACAATAATTGTGTTTTTACACTATTGTTGTATGAATATGGTAATCATACAATACATTTGAATGGAAACGCTCACTTTTTAAATCTTATCAGAGGATCAGCACAGGATCAGTTTAGTTTTTAGCGAGTGATACTCCTTTATTTATTCTACTTTTCATGATTTATATTTTATGTGCTACACAAATTATCCCACCATAGTCCGTTTAAGATATATTTTGGTTTGATAATATTGTTTTTTTACAAATATTATTGTACATATTTGTATGTTTTTCTATACATGATGCTATAAATGTTTGTTTTAATTGCTCATGTGCCGTATATTGCCCTTACTTGTCAATAGCAGTAGTTCTGCTCAAAATGGATTATTAAACAAATTTAACATAGGAGAATGATCAAGATCTAGGGGGGACAAGGGTGCATTTCATATATTTACTCACGGTTAAAAAAGCCCAGCACTCTTCCCGACAGCAATGAAACTGATTGCGAAGGGAGAAAGAGCAGGGCCTCTGTAAGGGATGTGCAGCGCCATCCTACTATGAAATGGGTAGGATGGGCCGATTTCCATGAGTAAGAACAGTAGTACAGACACATGAGGCCAGCAGTGTTTCTGGGAAATGGAACTACCACTGAGAATTTTACAATTTTGTTTATATAATATTTACTTACTGCTTTATATGGCAACAACCATGAGCTTTACCTTTAAAGTCATAACGCAGTATTGGTCGAACAAGTACCATAACATATTAGAAAGCATGAACAACATACTGTATGAGGGAAGTACACAAGAGGTTTGACTTCTCCCTTTGGAGCGGATTAAATAAAAAGTGGAGAGTTATGCAAGAAGTGGGTTACTACCGGGCATTTTCCAGAAACTTGATGTGTCCTCAGTCTAATGCTACATGACTGTAGTTCAACTCATCAACACTGCAAATTGACCTAATAGTGACATTTTGGAAACTGGAAACTACTTGAGAAATGTGTCTTTGCTTACTGAATGCTCTTGGCCAGGCTCACGGGTCATTAAACGTACAGAGAAAAACCTTGGTTGCCAAATTTACATGATGAATCTATGTTTTACATCTTGTTATGTCATCATAAAAAATATACACCTATCAACAGGATGGTTACTGTATTAACCACTACACTACCAAGGCACTTTACTCATGCGACGCCATGAGAATGTTAAGATTTTTGCAATTAAATTTATAGACAATTATTTGTGTGTCAGTTTTGTGTTAAATCCTAGCAACCCTTACACTTTTATTAGGTCTTGTTGCCAAATAGACGTTAGGTCATGTGACTTCAGCAATCTCATTACCGTGCAAAAAATGTGTTTTTTTTTTAGCAAAGCAGTACAATATGTATTATTGTTATTGTAGCCAGGTCACCTGATGGCTACTATTCTGCCCTTGGGCTGTCAGTAAACCCTGGTACAATCAGGTTACCAGTAGTTGGTATGGGGTTTTCCTCCTCTCCTGTGGTACTGCACTTGAGTGACAGCAGGGGTGGTACATCCTGTTGTAGCTGGGACAACGGGGTGCCCGCCTCCTAGCTGTACTTAAGGGCAGGACCACCCTAAATTTAGTAGTGTCCTTCCCCCTCTGAAGAAGGCAGGTCACACAACTGGGAGTCTGAGATTGGGGCCTTCCCTCGTGCTCTCCCCTCCAGAGGAGAGTGAGTGTGGACCATACCTCTGGCTCTGCTAGGGAGGTGGGGATGAGCTAGGATGGCTGCAGGTGCCCTTGGCCTGTAGTGACGGTCCAGGGACATCATTCCGTGAGAGCTGAGAGTACTGCATCGGGCAGAAGTCTGCCGTGTAACTGTGCTGTACAGAGTGAATAAACCGTTCCTGTTATTATATACCTCCTGTCTGGTGCGTGAACTTACTGGGGGGAAAGGTAATAAGTTCTACCGTGGGAGATCACCTTCAGCTCCTGGAGCCTACGGCAGATATAGGCGCTGCACTGCTAAAGAGATATTTGGGGTATGAACCCCAGAAACCTGTTCCTGTGTCCCCACTACCATCGGCGGACGACTCAGCCCTCCAGTCATCAGCAGATACCATACACCGTAGTAATGGACAAATCTCCCACCGGGTGAGGAGAAACACTGTTACATTATCTAAAAAGGCAGAGATCATGCGCATGATCAGGCAGGCAGGCAGAAGATCGGGCAGCACTCAGATCAGACAGATATATGCTCTGATAGCAAGGTGTTACACAGGCAAAATCACATTGATCTGGTAACTAGAAAGTGGAAGTGATCAGCTTGTAAAGGAAGCCAGTGGGAGTGTCCGCAAGGCTTTTTGGCAATAGGTATGAGCAGTGAGTAGTAGAGCTTAAAGGTTTGCCATGGCATAGGAGCTTTCCAGCAGTTGGTTTAGCTCACTCATCATGGATTTTGATCTCACAGGTGCCTGGAGAAGACAGCATAGAGACCCTGCTGAGAAGCAATTGAATCTGTTGAGACTCCTCCCTACTGCAGGTGAGAGGGGAAATCGGGAGGACGTTTATATATGTTCCAAGTGCCATGAATTTGAAAAATATTAAAGCAGCAGAACATGTACTGTTGCATTGCGTGATTTAAATATATGACTTTTTGTATTTCAGAATTGAAGCAGGGGTCTGCGGAGCTGAACTGTGTTAATTTCAGCTCTGGGCACCCCGTGTTTCCAGAGATACTTACCTTCATAGGGGTGCCAGTATCTGTAGCCATGGAACTTGTGTGCCTAACAAAATGATGGCTTTTAAATGTCCCATGGGGCAATAGGAAGCCATGATGTCATCCATTATGGCTTCCTATTGGTCCGCGTTACCTGGATATTTAAACTCCATAGAGAGACCGGCATCCCCTACGGAGGTATCTCTATTAGTATGGGGTACCCAGAGCTGAAATTAATGCAATTCACACCCGGAGACCCCCTGCTTCAAACCTATAATAATATATATATATATATATATATTTTTTTTTTAAACATGCACAATGCTACGTTTGTCTGCTTTAAAACGCTCATAAATGTCATAAGGAAAGTGAATAGGTTAAGAAAAAAAAGAGAACATTTCTTTCGCCCCAGTATGAAATTTAAGAGGAGCAAGAATCCCTAACATTTTCATATTTAGCAATTGGGTATAAAATTGGGCATATTTTATTGTCTAAACAAATGTAACCCCAAACCAGAGATTTCAAGAAAGAGAAGAACTGGAAGACTCTGCAGTAGTGATGTACCAGGTTCTAAAAAAGAAAAATGACCCGACAGGGTAGGGTTGGGGGCAGCGGAAGAGGAGGACAGCTCCTAGGGAGCCAGAGGAGGACGACAGCAGGTGGCAGAGGGAGAGAAACATGGCAGTCGGTGATGGCGGGAGAAGAGGACCATGTGAGTGGAGCAGGAGTGACATTGGAGGACAGCTGGGTAGGAGCACGTTGTAGCAGTTGAAGACACCGGAAGTCAGAGAAGATTTCCGTGTCAGACCGCTGGGGCGCGCTCCTCCCCAGCCGTCCTCCTGTCCTGCTTTGCTCACATGGTTCTCTTCTCCTGCCGTCCTCATCCTGTCATTCCACCGCTGGCTACTGTCCTTTTCTGCAGGCTGCCATCCTCCTCTTCTCCCTAAGCTGCCGGCTGCAGTCCTTCTCTGCAGGCAGCCATCCTTCTCTCCCTTCTGCTGCTGGTTGCTGTCCAACACTTCTGCTGCTCTGCTCCTGCTGTTCTCTCTCCTCTTCTCCCGCCACCCTAGAGGAAGGGGGTGATTGAAGAGGAGGACTGATGGAGCGAAGCAAAATGGAAATAACCGCCACTGGGTGTGACAGTGAGGGGGTAACCAGGCTTTAAATAAAGGTTAAGCCTGTTTTGGTTGCCCCTGATCCGAGTATAAGGGTTCAAGAGGTTTAGCTCTTGAGCCCAGTAACAATGTATAGTATGCTTTACATGTGCTTTGCGTTAATAAAAAATGTATGTGTTTTTATCTTTTTTTCGGGCATGCCAGCAAGCAGGGACTGCTAGGGCATGAGTTTGAATGGGGTTTTGCGGAGGAATTGTTGTCAGAATGTGCCTAGGTAGTTGGGGTCCGGAGTTGTCGGCTCCCCTAAAAATGTACCCAGGAGTCATACCTGATTCTCGGATACATGTAGGCTCATTGTACCAGCAATATCTCCCCTTGAAAATGCTTGCGCGGCTCACTGCTAGGGTTCCCTGCTTCAGCATAGCCCAGAAAGGTAAATGGGGCAAAGGGGTGAAAAGTGTCCCTGTAACTGAAAGGGTCCCTAGGTTAAGGGGGATACCCCCGTTAATGCCCAGGTAGCCCAAATATGTCATGGGTTCTTGGCTGCTCCAACCGTAGATATGGTTGTGAGAGGACTCTCAGAGTCCAGTCTAAGCCAGTGTGTGGGGAATACAGGCTGATAGAAATAAAAGTATACTTTTCTATTCTATTCCACATAACCAGGGCTTAGGGATGTATTAAAGTCTATTTTATTAATACATTGAAATGTACTGTTGTGTACTGGAATGAACTGGGACTTTCGGAACCGATGTTCAGACAGACTGTCAGGACTACCAAGTTGGTGCCAGTAAGTCTGCTGGACATCGGAGTTCAAAGTAACAAGAGGATGCCAGAGGTGTGAAAGCCATTTGGGTGGCAGGGAAGGCTCAAGTACCCCAGTCCGGGGCACAATAGCAGTCGTCCGGGCTGCCATTTGTTCTGTCAGACATAGTGAAGCCTGACCCAGCGGATGGCATGAGATAGCCAGGGACGGGGGGGCTAACTTGCGCATGTCCATTGGCAATTTCAGATTTCCCGCTGACCCGACTTTCTATACCGGCTTGGCTCAGATTGAATACTGAGAAAGTTCCCACGCAGTGATTGGCTGCTGAGTTTCATGAATGAAACTCCAAATATTATAAGAATCGTCTGAGCCAATCAGGTTGGAGATTTCTAGCGGTAGAAATGCGGGTCGGCTTTTCCAAATATGCTCTTGCGAGAATAGCAGAGAAAAGTCTGCCCACCAGAGACTAAGTCTCGTTTTTAACGCCTAAGTTCTAATAATCAAATGTAGCAATCACGGCTGGGATTTTATGCGATTTCGGTTACAGAGAATCGGTGGTACTGCACCGACACACTTTATTCGAGCAAATACCCAGTATGTACCTGGCAGATACCTGGAATGCGCCGCTCCTCACCTCTGACAAGCCCCGTTGCGTTTGCCTTCCCAGCCTGGGTTCATGCCTGGCTGACGGGCGGCTGATCTGTTAAATGATAATGATTAGGATTTAATAGGCTGCAATGCCAACTCCTGATGAAACCTATGTGGTGAAACGCGTAGAGTGACGCTCTATCCCTGAGACGGCTGGAACCCCAGGAAGTGGACGCGGCGGATGACATCACTTCCGGTGTTTGGAACGCACCGGTGGAACGCACGCCACGAGAGAGGGGAAGCGGAGATACCATCCACCCGGCCGGAGAGATCCATTGAGATCTAAAATGCTTACCTGTATTTGAAACAATGTGAGTGTAACTTGTTTTATTTACTTTTGATAAATTATACATACGGTCTGCACTATGTCCAGTTGTATCTTTTAAATAAGGTTCCTGGGAGTCCATATACACGGGGAAACATTGATTTCTGCATCTCCTGGTGACTGAGTGAACGCCTTAAAAGATACCTTTATGTGCCTGCAAAACCTCACACGTTTGTGAGTATATATTTAGAGAGCAGTGTCATCACTATTTGAGTTCACTAACTTTATCTTAACAATATTGCACTATCACTATTTTATTCTTTTTACATATATTGCGCTTCCCGGAGACTTCATCGCCATTTCATATCAAGAGGATTGACCGAGCAAACCTCAACCGGGTCACAGCTGCATCTTTCTATATGTTTACATAAGTATCACTGTTTATTCATTTTTTCACTTTATATGATTGATATCTGAATATTTAGAGCGCCACAATTTGATAAGTTTCCTTTTGTATGCATTGCTTCGCGTGTCTACCAGATGGCATAAATTCATGAATTGTAATGCAGTATATATATATATATACTGTGCAGTATTGCAGCCAGCGGGAATAAAATGCTTCAATCCCTGCCTGGAAAATACCTCAATGCACTCGGGCAGAAAACAGTCACAAACCTCAATACACCCGGGTATACCCGAATTCGTGGGACTAGCCGAGCTCGAATAAAGTGTGTCGCCAGTGTAGCTCCCGGTCAAAAGAGTCCAAGTTCTCAGAAGTGAAGGGAGCCGTAGCGTGTGGAACTTCACATCGATTTTGAAACCAGGAGATTCCGGGCCAAGTCCCGGTCAGGGTAAAACTCTTATTTAGAGTTCCCTGCACCTAGAACAGTCCAGTTTTCGACCCCCAGTAAGTGTGCTTTTCGTCTATATTTTGTGTTTCACTGTGTGTATGCGAATTTATGCAAATAAATTACAATTTATTTAATTATCTTGTTTTCCACAATGAATGATCCTGGTAAAAGGTGTAAAGTGCCTGCTCTCCCATGACACCGGGTTCCAGTGCCCTGGGCTACATCCGGGTAATTTCTGTGTAGATTAAATATAGCCACGTATGCAGGGTACCGGGTAATTTCTGGGTACCCGGTATATCACTACACTGCAACCCTCTCAGATATAGATATAGTGCCTTAATGTTGGAAATGTTTATTGTTTTTGTCACTTTTTCAGTTTATGTATTAACGATACTGCACTATGAAGGTTTTTCTGGTGTGCTCTTCCAATTTGTTTTAGCTTTTTCTTTACTGTTACAAGCAGCTTTAGGAAGCAACTTGAGGGGGAACCACCCAGTTTAACACCTATCGATATCAAGAAGACTATTTAAGAACCTGTTGCAGATGATGGTTTTGTACTAACTAAGTGTAGCGTATTCCCCTTACCCTGCCTCTGGGTTGGGGAACCGCCTCATGCTCTTTGGTGCTCCACAGCAGGCGGTGGCCATTTTAAAAGGCATTGCGCATCCGCGAGATGCGGTGGCCATCTTGCAGGTGGCACCGCGGAGTACATTGCGCATGTGCAGGACATGGCAAATGTGGCAGCCATCTTGTAGGTGACACAGCAAGTACAATACGCATGCTCGAATGCCAGGAAACAGAAGGAAGGAGGTGGCTGTCCTCCGCAGGACTGGAGATGGCGAGTCAGTCGCGTGGGAGCCAGGACAGGAGTAGGTAGTGTCCAGGGAGAAAGTGGCTTCCTGGGCTAGGCCTAGATACTGCCCCTTTGGCACCAGTTAGGCCCTAAGCCAAATCAGTTCAGTATTGTAGGGAAGGCCCTAGATAGGGACCTTCCCCACCTTAGAGTTACAGCCGCCCTACTGCGCTGGTGGACGGATGTCCACGCGGCGACTGGTGGTCTTGCACAAGGGCTTCATGTGGCTGCAGAGAGGTGGAACCCTCCGGCTAGAGACTTCACCGTGGATCGTGCCGTGGATAAGGTGTGAGGGGATTTATGTTGGAGGCCCCGCTGCATGGGACCTGATCCAACACCACTTCCCAAGTATTCCCTGGTTGGGCTCTTGACCAGGAAGGTACCCACTGTGCACCACCACATGGGGTAGCACTACCTCACATTAGGGGTGGGGATTGGTCTGCGAACACCAGGTGTTTAGGTGCCCAGGGCACCCTCAGTACTTTGGAGGAAACACACAGGGGTATTGTGTTATTGTATTGTATTGTTTGCATACTGTGGGATAGCAGAAAATATGATATACAGTATATATATATATATATATAAATATATATATATATATATATATATAATAGATAGAGCCAATCAGCACACTAATACAAAGCATAGGCAGATGCTAGTCCCATAGAGATAAACAGCATAGTTACCAGTCCGTGAACTAATAAAGGAGACAGCATACAGCAAGGGGTAGTCCAAAAAAAGATGTATTCAAAACATACTGTTACACAAATGCCCAATTTGTGTAACAGTATGTTTTGAATACATCTTTTTTTGGACTACCCCTTTCTGTATGCTGTCTCCTTTATTAGTTCACGGACTGGTAACTATGCTATATATATATATATATATATATATATATATATATATATATATATATATATATATATATATATATATAAATGTAAATACAACTGTATGCTCATCTGCATGTCTTAGGCAGGTCTGCAACCCCGCCTTTCCCCATTATCACCCAGCACACAGCACTACATATATATATATATATATATATATATATATATATATATATATATGCAAATATAGCTGTATGCTCATCTGCATGTCTTAGGCAGGTCTGCAACCCCGCCTTTCCCCATTATCACCCAGCATACAGCACTTCCACTGCAGCAAGGGATTCTGGGAAATGACATGCAAATGAGCACACAGTGTCACTGTGTGCTCATTTGCATGTCATTTCCCAGAATCCCTTGCTGCAGTGGAAGTGCTGTATGCTGGGTGATAATGGGGAAAGGCAGGGTTGCAGACCTGCCTAAGACATGCAGATGAGCATACAGCTATATTTGCATATTTGCTTTCCTGTGGAGGGTTTTTGTCACTTTTTTTACTCACCATAACTTAACTCAGTATTATGGTTTTATATATATATATATATATATATATATATAGTTATTACTGGTTGTATTGGTTCCTATGAGGAGTCATCCCGCCAAAGCTGGGATGCCTCATAGGTGGAGGCACTGCACTAAGAGAGAGAGCTCACCCCAGGCTCCCAGAAGCGGAGGCTCAGGCCTCCTGTGAGCGTACAGGTACCAGCAGCACGCGTAGTCGCCCACGGTTTCCTTTAGGCATAGGGTTAAGGGGGCTACAGATGGAATACTAAAAGACTGTTAATGGGTGATATTGTACTAACAATTACTACATTTGATTTTGAACTAATTCTTGAACTGCATTCTAATGTGAACGCAAACGGGACTGTTGTGTGGAAAAGTGGCTGCGGTGATAATATTTTACTAAAGCATGCCAAAATAAGAATCACCTCTCCCATATAAATAGCAATGCTTTAGAGTACGGAACTTTTCAAACAGAATATTATACAAGCTACAGCTTTAAAGACAGAAGACGGTGTAAAGAGTATTAGGCAATAAGAGGGAATTATACAAATTACTGCATACGCAATGCAAATTCACTTTGATGCTGAATTTACACACGTTCTTTTTAGTCCCCTATTTTTTACCATAGTACAGTGTTGTAAAATGTAGTATCTTGACTGCACAAGACAAAAATGAGAAATCTACTATTTGTCAAATTATTTGTTATGTTGAAGGCCCAGTCTTACATAGTTCAGGAAAGGGTCTCTATTTTCTTCAGGTCTTTAATTCTAATGCTATCTGGTAATTATTGTTCTTCCTTTAAATTTCTTCAAACTAATTATGTCCACATCATTAGATAACTAAAACAGCAAAAGGAAAAAAAAGTTTGAATCAACTATACCCGTATACTGTGTACAAGTATTTACACTGTTAGCATAATACAGTTTAGGTAAACATTTTAAAAACCCTCCAAAGCAATGGGTTAAAATGCAGAAAATAATACATACATAATACATATACATTATAAATGCGCAAGAGAGGCAAAGATCACATCAACCACAGATAGAACAAGGTATGCACATGATACTATTGTTTTAAAAATATAAATATTATTGTTCATATTTGAATGTTTTTCTATACATGATGCTATGCATTTTTAGTTTTAATTGTTCATCTATATTGAACTGTAGTTCTTCTCAAAATGGATTACAAAAAACAAGGGAGTGATACCCGCTCAAATCCTCAGTGTGTATATCAGTGTAGCAGAGGTGGTGTACTTGGGGGATGATCTAGAAATAGAAAAAGAACCCGTCGAAGAAGCAGGGACAAAGTTCCCAGGTTGCATGCACTCTACACTCTGTAATGGAATAAAAGGCAGATTCGACAGTAAGTGTAATTCCCCAAGGATGGAAGAGGGTGTATCTGTCCGGACAATTCCAGATTATCAATATTATATCTGGAGAGTAATCTGCTGACCCCTGGGGGTTGTAATGTAAAGATTGTTTAGGTTACACTTAACTTTTTTATTAATAAATCACTAAAATAATGCGGAGGTCAGCTTATAGTGTCAATTAAAAGAACGAATAATTGGGCGCACTGACTATGAGTCACTGTGGCTACCACTCCCAAAAAGAGGTGTGCACAAATCGCCAGCAGGTACAGTATACACATATAGATATGCCTATGCTATCATGATAAATAGCACAGCAATTACCATTCCGCCAGCAAGTGAAAGGAGAGCAGTAACAATGGCAATAGCAGATTATGTCAAGGATGCATAGTTGGTTGAATTCAAGTTGAAAAATCATTGTCAATTAGACTTCATGAACAAAAACTGCCTCACTTTGTGAACTGTAAAAGGATGTACAAACATCACCAGCAGACATACACATAAAGATATGCCTAAACTATTATATTAAAAAGCACAGCATTTACAGGTCCGTTGTGTCAGCAGGTAAATGGAGAGCAATAACAGATTATATCAATCATGCTACTATCCAAAATTGGTTAAAATCCAATTGAAAAAACATTGTCAATTTAGACAGCATGGACAGAAAATGCCTCACTTCGTGAACTGTTCTCTGTCAGTGACAAAATATACTTGCATAGCTTACAACAGCATTCACTTGTGTACATCAGTGTTCGGCCACAGGGGCCAACTGTCCCTACATACATGACCCTGCAATGTAGGGTTGGGTAAGGGGTGGGGAAAAGAAGTGAGAAAATTGGAATAAAAATCTACACTTATGGCTAATCTTGCCCTGGTCTGACACTGTGATCGTGAGCATCAGCTGGGGATCGTGGTGAAGAGATCCTGCGTCAGTTTAGCTGTGTGCCGGATTGCCGGACTCAGTGGAGGAGTATCGGTCGCATAGTGCGTAACGTCATTGATGATGCCTACCCTTGACGCACATTTTGCTTAAGCTTTATCACAAGGGATGTATCACTTCCACTCCATGGTCCTGCCTTATATAGGTTGTCTCTAAATCAATGAGGAGGGGTTTAAAGGACAAATACCTTGCTCATTTAACCATGAAGATAATGAGCAAGTGTCCATGAAGGACAAATACCTTGCTCATTTAACCATGAAGATAATGAGCAAGTGTCCATGAAGTGAGATAGTGGATCAGTATATCCTCAAGAAATGTTCCCGGGTTGTTAGAGCACTTAGGAAGTCGATTGCTAAGTCTACCACAGTGTAACATAATGTACCCAGGAACATAGGCAATAAAGCCCTATAAACTGCATGTAATCATCAGATGACAGGAGAGAAGGTCTACCACTAGGAATGGCAGGCTTGTAAATGTCATATGCAATGGACTTAACATGTCTAATAAAAGACACATAAAATGGAGTATGACAAAATCCAATACTAAATAAATGTGGATATGTGGCTGAAAATAAATAGATAGAAGGTTAACAAATCCAAAGGGATGTATTCATCTGGTGGCATCTATGAGTATAATAGAGAAGGCATGATTTTTTGACTTAGAAGTATCACGAGTAACGAAAACCCTCATTTAGGCCATTTTGGCTGAGGATGTTCAGATCGTTGGCTGTGTCCCCACTAGTGCTGAGCGGGCGGCACTTGTGGCGGTTACTTACCTATATAGCTATATGCAAATCCCCACTCACGCTGTGCGCGCGCGCTCGTGCATGGGCACCCGTGCTCGCCGCTTAAGTAAACAAAAAACCTATACTTACCCGCTCACTCAACTACCCACAATGCCCCCCTCCCCCTCTCCCACGCGCGTGCGTGCGTACATGCAGGACACCCGGCGCTCATGCTTGGAGCACTTGAAGCGTGAGCGCCCTCAGCGCCAGCGGGGACTCAGCCTTATGGGGACCCGTTGTAAGATGGTCAATTACACAGAACCTAAGTCCACTTGTATTTCCCTGATGTGTGCTGTTGATATGGAGCGCAAGGGGAGTGTCCAGATAATTATGCACTGAGCCTATGTGTTCTAGAATTCGCCATCTAAACTCTTGATGCGTTTTTCAAATGTACTTCTCCCACAAGTGCATGTAGCAAGATAAATAATACCTGTACTTTTACAGTTTATGAATTCTTTCATCATAAATTGCTTCATGTTGTTCCAACTTGAGAAGGACTAGGTTGGAAAAATAAAGGGACATGCTTTGCATGTCCCACATTTGAAACTACCTTTTGGTCTCTGAGGTAACCAAGTTTCGGCTCGGATGCTGGATAAGTGGCAGTGGACCAGTCGTGTGTTTGAAATTTCGAGCTTGACAGCTAACTAGAGTCGGGGTTAGTTTTAACACCTGTCTAAGGTCTTCATCTTCGACAAATAGATGCCAGTGTGTGCCCAGAATCTGGTTTATACTGTTCCATTTATGGTTAGAGGTACCCATAAAATGGATGACATTGATTTTACATAGGAAAATGATCAAGAACTATACCTTTAAGGATTGAACAGTTATTTTGAACAATTACAGACTAGTGGGCTGTATATATGGTAAACTTTAGAGCGATCCCAGCAGCCCCCGGTTAAGCAGTTATTGACACTATGAAATTAGGAGGATGGACTCATATCCAGGAGAATTCTGCTCCCACCATTTCCATCCCTTTCTACTATGCTTCTACAGTATCCATGCAATAGACATGTCCAAGATTTCCAATAATCTGTGTACACTACTGTATCTTATGAAAAAGATATATTCTTGGTGTAATATAAGGCCTCATAATCCATCATACTACAATAGTGCACTTCAGGATCTATGTTTACCAGAACTTTCTACATTTGACAGTATAAAGCTGTTCATCCAGAAATAAAAACCTATAGCGCAAAGGAAAAGAAATAGAACACAGCCAGTATGGATACTCTGGTTTCACTCCACTGCATTGAAACTACCCAAACTGCGCACTATATACTACAGATTTATTTAGCTCAAATACACTGAGATGGCATTCTGCTGAGGGGAGGCCCAGCAGTACCTGTGTTTGATCTATTGGATATTAACATAAACGCTTTATCAAGAAGAAGTCCTGTGAGTTTAGATTACTAGAATGGGGAATTATCCATTATCCATACAGGCTCCATACAAGTTCCATGCAGGCTCCATACAATCTATATTATGTTCTATTTTTTTCCCCTTTGCACTGTAGGGTTTTCTTTTTAGATTTTGTTATTCTCTCTAGGTGAAAGAACTAACCTCAGCTGCAGGGAACACTATTTTCACTTTTATCTCTTATGCACGTGAATTGTCACTATTGAATTAACATGTTTATTGTGCGCTGTTCTATTTTTTTCTTTGTCATAAAGCTGTTTATAATGACTCATCATTTAATCCAATCGAGAACATCAGCAGATGTTGAACATTCCATTAAACCATAAGAGCTTTACTCCTTCCTTTAGCAAGAACTAAGGTGTCACTAACATTTACACGTACAGTAAGACATTTTAACTGATACAGTTAAGGGATAACTATGGTCAGTCAGGCTGAAATTATAGTCAAGACACTGACCTCTGAAGTAGATCCAATATCTGCTCGAAATGGTACCGAGAAAGTCACATTAACTTTGTGCTTTGTAACAAGATATTCCGTAATTGATCACATCAGATTATCCTAATATCTAAAATACTGTACAGTGCATAATAACATGTATACAAAGGAGATGCATGCTTTTTAGCTAATACTATAACGCTAATTTATCATTTAGTTATGTTTGCCTTGTTTCTGCTATGATAGCCTTCCCCTAAGACATACTTGAAAACATATTTTAAGTACTTAAATACACACATATGTTGAATGAATGGGATTTTTAATACTCTTTTTACAGGTATATCTTTTATTCAGTTAATTATTTGTCTCATATTCTCTGAAACTCATGCTTTGATTGTGAAAGCCTGAGGAAATGCCTAAGGCAGTCTCTGCCCCATGAGGAATACAGTATAGTCACTGACGTTAAGCTTGGAACAGCCTTTAAAAACAAAAGATAAGTTGCAAAAAGTATACAAAATGTTTGCAGTCACAGGACAATGTGTCACTAAATTATCTCATAGAGGTCATTGCAGTAATTACAGTTGATATTCCCTATTGCCCACACCTGGAGCCTTATACCCACCCGTGTATAGCAATGTAAACACTCTGGTGGTAGCTGGCTATGCATGTTAAGGCATGTGAGGGAATGTACAACACAAAATCAATATTTCAAACTGATTTTTTTCCTACAGATGTGGCCAGCATTTTTATTAAAGGTAACACATACATACAACATTTTTTTTCGACTGCTCAAAAAACCTGTCGCAGATTATGTGTTATCAGGAATGCAACACTGATGTGGCTGTTCATAAAAATCTGGTCAATAGGTCTGAGTGCAAATGCATCTCATGTTCTCTTTATTTCAAACAAGGAAGTGCTGTGTGTAGAGAGATTGTGCATTCATATGTAGTGTGAACTGTTCGTTTTCCCACAAAACTTCTGCTTTAATAAATGTATATAGTTGTGCACAGCAAAAAAAAGAAACAAGATGAATTTTGAAATAGTCATGAATATTTCTGGCTATGGATAAAGAAACCCCAACATTTGAAAATGAACAATATTTTGTTTTACCGTTAATACTATAGTACGTCTTTCTGACTTACAAGGCACATGACCCCTTTATTAGGGGAAAGGCCTTTAGCACAATATTGTACTGTAGTTCATGAATTGCTGTAATTCCTTTAATGAAGTTGTTAAAAACAACAGCAAATTGCTCGTGTTTTATGAAAATTATGGAAAATGCTGAGAGCATCCAAAACGTGTTTCAAAGTCAAGAAATACATAATATATTTATTAATTTAGACTGAATACTATATACCTATATTTCAGTTCCAACATATATTTTTTCCTAATAGGAATATACTGTATGTCATCATGGACATCACTGTAGTAATACGAACTGAGGTATCATCAAAATGTAAAAAGCCCTTTAAAAAATGTACAATAATTCTTATTTGAAGAGCAAGGGTAGTTGTTTTATGGAAGGGGATATTAAAGAAACTTTAATGCTTTAGAAAAACTGAGCTTGTACTATATTTAAGTATAATTTATCTGTCATACTACAAAACAGAATACATTTCCAGCACAGCATAAACTGGGCCACTGTAAATTGCCTCAAAAATAAGATTTTTTTGAAGACCAAGACATATACTGTATACAGTACTGGTAATAAATTTGGAGATGCCACAATGGTTCAGCAGATCACTAGCCTAACCCACTGAAAGAGTTAATCTTCTGTGGCATACTTCTGCCAACTTTTGTCAGTCTCACTGATAAAAATCAATCTCAATCTCGCAGATGTTTGTTCTTGGATGCTGATATCTCTGCATTATTCATGGCTATACATATTGTATGTTTCTTTAAGTCCCCAATGGAATGCATTTCATCTTCTGTTTTCCTAAGTGGAGAGTAAAAGATGGAGGGGGAAATTTAGTAAAACGCAGCATGGCAAGGCACTCCAACGCAGTTTGGAAGTATTTACTAAGCGGTCTGCTGGACTGCGTCTTGTGGAACTGCATTTACATAACTGGAAGGCACGGCCTGCATAACACACGTTCCAGAAGGTTTCTTCCAGACTGCCTGGTTTAAGTAGGTGCTCTGGGAGAACTACATTGCTATAAAACTTTATTAATACCATATCATTAATGTCTTGCAATTGATATGTAAGCCTAATAATTGATATTATGAGGCTGTGACGATTTATATATTTTACTATATAAATATATATATTTTATGTTTATATAAATAAATATCACAAAAAATACTGTATGCTAATTCTATCTATACATATAAAACTGAAATGTTTGTCTGTCAGGATATTTGTCTGTAGGTTTGTGCGTTTTCTGATTGGTTGGCGGCTGGCCACACCTCTCGCTGTAGCAGTCTCCATTGGCTGTGGGGCGGGGTTTGCATTGACGTCAAAACAGGGAAACTTTACCCGCCGGTTCTCCTCCTCACTCAGCACTTCCCCTCCTCACCCTGCGGGCCCCTCCTCACTACTCCGAGCAAGAGGTAATGTCCTCCTCACTCGAGCGCCGGGGACTGGGGGGGGGTCAATGAGCATCGGGGACTGTGGGGGGGGTAAATGAGTGCCGTGGAAGGGGGGGGAGTGTTGACCGGTTGCCTTCCTCACTCGGCAATTCTCCTCCTCACCCCGTGAGCCCCTCCTCACTGCTCCGAGCAAGAGTCTGGAGCTCGCGCCGGGGAATGGAGGGTGGGCGGGGTCAATGCCCGCCGTGGACTGGGGGGGCAATGAGCACTGGGGACCAGGGGGGGAGGAAATGAGCGCCGGGGACTAGGGGGGGGGGAGGAAATGAGCGCCAGGTACCGGGGGGGAGGGGGGAGGGAATGAGCATAGTTTTCCTGTGGCTCTTGTAGTATGGAGGTCTATGCCTGGCTCTCTTTTGTGTTGCAGCTCTCGCTCCAGTCCCTGCCCTCATTTGATACCCTTGGATTTGATCTCGGCTCTCGTTAGACATTGTGTACCTCGCTACTCCCTGGACTCGGCTTTGGACCTCACTATGCTGCTCTCTCCTGCCCTTGACCTAAGGCTTTCGGGTCTCTAACTTCGGATCTCTTGCGCCCCGGACGCGGCAAGTATCAGGCTAACCCTTTCTCACCAGACCCGGCAACGCATCTTACCACACTCCGGGCACGCCCTCACTGCTGTGGGTGCGTGTTATACCCTTACCCACCTCAGTACTGGGGATTGGCCAGGTCTGCGGGCAGTCAAGCGTTACATTATGCAGAGCCCACCAAATGCAGACCCCCCTGAGGTCGGCCAAGGTGTGTCCAAGAAACACTGGCAATTCCTGAGCAATCAAGTAACGGCCGTGGCATAGCAGCTTTTAAACCTCTCCCTGCGGGACCCGCCGGCTGCACCGTCCCCTCCTGCCCCAGTATCTATGGGCGTCTCAGAGCCACGTACTCCACCACCCAACCGGTATGCCGGAGATCCCCTTACTTTCCGGGGATTCCTGAACCAATGTGATGTCCAGTTCGAGATGTCCCCGTCTCGGTTTCCCACAGATCGCTCCAAGGTGGCCTATATCTATGCCCTGCTGACGGGCGATGCTCTAGCTTGGGCTTTGCCTCTCTGGGAACACAGATAAGAAATAACGCAAGATTTCCCCAGATTTCAGCGAGAATTCCAGCAAGTCTTTGATACGCCAGCGCATAGGGAAACTGCCGCTTCTTCCTTGTTTCATCTCTCCCAGGGTCGCAGGTCGGCTGCAAGATATGCGGCGGAGTTCCGCACAATCACTGCGGAGACTCGGTTGAATGATGAGGCCCTTTCCGCGGCATACTGACAGGGATTGTTCGAATCCCTCAAGGACGATCTGGCAGCTCATGCCTGTCCCTCTTCTTTGGAGGATATCATCACCCTCAGCATCCGGATGGACCGGCGCATTCAAGAGAGACGTCAGGAGCGCCAGCGTCCCTGATTTATGCCGCCCACGACTGCTTCTCATAGGTCTCCTCCCTTTGCCCTTCCAGCATTGGACGCCCCTGAGCCGATGCAGATCGGTAGTCAACAGCTCCGGACCGCTGAAAGAACATACCGCCGAAATGAGGGCCTCTGCTTCTACTGTGGTTCCCCGGATCACCAAGTACGTCACTGCCGCCTGAGACCGGGAAACGAGAACACCCAGTAAAGTTTGAGGGGCTTTTACTGGGTACCATCTCTCCTTGCCCCTCTCCTCCCAAAGAGCTCCCGAAGAGAATTATGTTGCCTATAACCCTTGAGGGTCTCAATGTCCGGGTAGCGGTCGCAGCATTCATCGATTCCGGGTCTGGTGGTAACTTCCTGGATCACGACTATGCCTGCAACAACCAAATTCCGTTAGTCAAGAAGAGGGTACCCATCGGCCTTGAGGCTATTGACGGCCGACCTCTCCAACCAACGTTCATTATCTGGGAATCTGTTCCCCTCACACTCCCCCTCCGTGGACGGTCACCCTGAGGTCATCATCTTCGATGTCTTCCACTCACCCACAGTCCAGGTCATTCTGGGATTGCCGTGGCTCCAGCTTCACAATCCGCGTGTCGATTGGACGGATGAATTGCCGATCCAGTGGGGTCCTACCATGAAGGAGGCTGTCATACCTCCCGCTACCATGCTCGCTGGCCTCGACACTTCGTTACCACCTCTCTCCACCCTTCCAGAAGTATACCGGGATTTCTTGGATGTCTTCAACAAGACCCAGGCTTAGGTTCTGCGCCTCATCATTTGTATGACTGCCCTATAGAATTAATTCCTGAAGCCACACTCCCTACACTGGCGACACACTTTATTCGAGCTCGGCTAGTCCCACGAATTCGGGTATAACCGGGTGTATTGAGTTTTGTGACTGTTTTCTGCCCGAGTGCATTGAGGTATTTTCCAGGCAGGGATTGAAGCATTTTATTCCCGCTGGCTGCAATACTGCACAGTATACTGTATATATATATACTGCATTACAATTCATGAATTTATGCCATCTGGTAGACAAGCGAAGCATTGCAGCCTATTAAATCCTAATCATTATCATTTAACAGATCAGCCGCCCATCAGCCAGGCATGAACCCAGGCTGGGAAGGCAAACGCAACGGGGCTTGTCAGAGGTGAGGAGCGGCGCATTCCAGGTATCTGCCAGGTACATACTGGGTATTTGCTCGAATAAAGTGTGTCGGTGCAGTAAGTCTTAATCGTATCCCCTCTCCGTGCCTGAGACCGAGACTATGACGACTTACATCCAGGAGAACCTCAAGAGAGGCTTTATTCGAAACTCCACTTCCCCGGCTGGGGCAGGGTTCTTCTTCGTGAAGAAAAAGGATGGCTCCTTAAGACCCTGTATCGAATTTCGTGGGCTTAAGAAAATCACAGTTAAAAAACGGTACCCCCTTCCTCTAATTTCGGAACTCTTTGACCGGCTCCAAGGAGCCTCTGTATTCTCCAAACTTGACCTTAGAGGAGCTTACAATCTAATCCGAATACAGGAGGGTGACGAGTGGAAGACTGCATTCAACACACGCACGGGCCATTATGACTATCTCGTGATGCCGTTTGGCCTCTGCAACACCCCAGCTGTCTTCCAAGAATTTATGAATGACATCTTCCGGGACATTTTGGGTAATTTCGTCATAGACGACATCCTCATTTTCTCCAGAAACCTTGAGGAGCACATACATCATACTAGGGTGGTCCTCGCTCGGCTTCGCGCAAATAGCCTCTATGCGAAGATGGAGAAATGTCTCTTCCACCGATCATCCACAGCCTTCCTAGGCTATATAATTTCCGACAAAGGCTTCACCATGGATCCTGAGAAATTGAAGGCTGTTCTAGACTGGCCGTTACCGAATTCCTTAAAAGCCGTTCAGCGTTTCCTTGGGTTCTCAAACTACTATCGGAAATGTATCCGTAATTTTTCCACTATTGCTCTGCCCATTACCGCCCTTACCTAGAAAGGGGCTGACCCATCAGCATGGTCCCCTGATGCCATCAAAGCCTTCGAGTTCCTCAAAAGAGCCTTCTTCTCCGCCCCCATCCTTCGTCACCCTGACACATCTCTTCCCTTTACCCTTGAAGTTGACGCTTCCGATGTTGGAGCTGGGGCAGTACTCTGGCAAAGGTCCTCACCTCAAGAAAACTCCATCCTTGTGGTTTCTTTTCAAGGAAATTCTCTTCGGCCGAGAGAAATTATGATGTCGGGAACCGAGAACTCTTGGCAATCAAGTTAGCCTTGCAAGAATGGAGACACCTCCTCGAGGGTACCAAAGAACCAGTGGCAATTCTCACTGATCACAAAAACTTATTGTACATTGAGGGGGCTCGTCGTCTGGGATCCCATCAAGCACGTTGGGCACTTTTTTTCTCCCAATTCAATTACACGATTTCATATATTCCTGGTACCAAGAATATTAAGGCCGACGCACTTTCACGCCAGTTCTCTACTGAGGAGAGATCTAATGAACTTTCGGAGATCATTCTGCCTGCCGAATACATAATTTCTGCCAATACTTTTGATATCCTGGATGAGATCACAAAAGCCCAGGTTCAAATCCCTAGGAGAATAAAGGTGCCAGAAGGACGTCTGTACGTTGCTCCACGTTTTCGCCACAAGATCCTGGAGTGGGGGCATTCTTCCAGATCGGCTGGCCACCCGGGCTGCAAAAGGACACTGGATTTAATCAAACTGACCTTTTGGTGGCCTAAAATGAGCAAAGACATTTTTGATTTCACGAGAGCTTGTCCGGTGTGCTTGAAATTGCTCAGAGTAAGTCCGCCCGACACAAACCATGTTGGCTTCTCCTGCCCCTTCCCATCCCTGAACGGCCTTGGAAACATATATCCATGGACTTTATTGTGGAACTCCCACCCTCTAAAGGGATGAATACGATCCTTGTAGTAGTGGACAGATTTTCCAACTACACGCACTTTGTACCCCTCAAGGGTCTTCCCAATTCGGCTACCTTGGCCGACGTATTTTCTAAAGAAATTTTCAGGCTACACGGTGTTCCACTCACCATTGTCTCGGACAGGGGCACACAATTCATTTCTAAGTTTTGGCGAGCATTTTCTCAGAGACTTGGCATATCTCCTCGGGTTATCACCCACAGACCAACGGCCAGACGGAGAGAATGAACCAAACCTTGGAGCAGTATCTTAGATGTTTCATGTCGGAATCACAAGACAACTGGGTAGATCTATTACCCTGGGCGGAGTTCGTGATTAATTCGCCGAGGAATGAATCCACGCAAGAGTCGCCATTCTTCATTAATTATGGGTTCCACCCTAGCCGTCTTCCTCTCTCTTCCATTCCGTCTGGTGTACCGGCAGCAGATATCCAAGTCTCTAATTTACAAGACTTCTGGAAGAGGATCCAAAAAGCCTTGCAAGGGGCCGTCCGAAAACAGAAGGCACAAGCGGATTGGCGACGTCAGGTAGCACCCGAGTATAAACCTGGGGACAGAGTCTGGCTTTCCTCTAAAAAGCTTAAAACTCCTTCTCAGAAGCTGGCGCCCAGATTCATGGGTCCCTTCAAGGTCCTCGAACGGATCAACCAGGTAGCGTATCGGTTTTTGCTACCTCCCACCATGAGGATACCCACAGTATTCCACGTTTTCCTCCTGAAACCCTTCTTCCAGAATGTACATTTTCCAGACCGTCCTCATAGACCCAACCCAGTGGTGATACAGGGGCAACAAGAATTTGCAGTCCAGTCCATTCTCGATTCACGACTTTCCAGGGGCAAACTTCAATTCCTCGTTCATTGGAAGGGATATGGTCCGGAGGAACGTTCTTTGGTACCTTGTCATCACATTCATGCCCCAGCTCTACTTAAGCAATTTCATCGTACATTTCCTCATAAACCTTGGGAGGATCGTCCGGAGTCCGATCCTCAAGGGGGGGCTACTGTAAGGGATCGGGGGACACGCGCCTTACAGCGGGTCCCAGTCACCCCGGCTCCCAGTACTGCCGCACGTCTGGTCGAGCGTCGCTCCGGTCCTCCGCGGCACACGCCGCCTCCGCCCACACGCTGCCGGGGCACCCGCGTGGGAGTGTTACAGGGCGCGCACGCACCCGTCCTCTTCTACACTCCTCCTGCAGCCTTGGCTCCACCTCCCATCAGCTTGAGGCTATTCACACTAGGGAACACAACATTAGGCATCTGAACCTATCCCTGGGGCCGCTCAGTCAAGCCCCCGCTCCACCTCTTGCTCCCATTGGTCCTCCAACATTTATAGTTCCTGTCCGCCCTCTCCTTCCTCGCTCTGCATAGTTTTCCTGTGGCTCTTGTTGTACGGAGGTCTATGCCTGGCTTTCTTTTGTGTTACAGCTCTCGCTCCAGTCCCTGCCCTCGTTTGATACCCTTGGATTTGATCTTGGCTCTCGTTAGACTTTGTTTACCTCGCTACTCCCTGGACTCGGCTTTGGACCTCACTACGCTGCTCTCTCCTGCCCTTGACCTACGACTTTCGGATCTATACCTTCGGACCTCTGGCGCCCCGGACGCGGCAAGTATCAGGCTAACCCTTTCTCACCAGACCCGGCAACGCATCTTACCACACTCCGGGCATGCCCTCACTGTGGGTGCGTTTTATACCCTTACCCACCTCAGTACTGGGGACTGGCCAGGTGTGCGGGTAGTCAAGCGTTACAGGGGGGAATTGAGCGCCGGGGACCGGGGGTGGGGGGGAAATGAGCGTCGGGACCGGGGTGGGGGGGGGGGGGAATGAGCGACGGGGACCGGGGGGGGGGAGGGAAGGAGCGGTGGAGAACAGGGGGGAGGCAACGAACACCACTCTCTATCCCATCCCGGGCAACGCCGGGTATATCAGCTAGTATTATTTAATTTTTTTATTAGATTAGCCTGTCACCTAATAAAGCATGTTAAATGCTAACCAAATAACAGAATAACATACATGAGATAGTCAGGACATTTTGACTCTGCCCTCAAATATTAATTATATCATTCGGACCCACCCCCCAGATTGACACAGATTGACACTCTCCCCGCTCTCCCCCCCCCCCCCCTCCTGTCTTAGGCTAGGTCCCCAGCAGCTGTTGCAGCACACGCTATGGCTCTATGGGGCAGGCCACAATGCACAACCGCGATGCACAGCCACGATGCACAACCGCCTTGGCCAAAAGACACGGTGTAATATGTCATGTGTTGTTGTTCATCTGAGGTTGTATTCACCTAATTTTAATACCTGCTAAGGAACAGATGAATGTTGTTATCATGTCCTGATATGTAAAACCATAGAATTCAAAGAGGGTGTACTTTCTTTTTCACATGACTGTATATATGCTGTTAATATTTATTATTGTAGCCCTCACCTTGAAAAATGCAGCATCTCACTGCCGAAACGTCGGTTTTATGGCACATTAAATTAACTTTTGCTTATGTCCGTGTGCCTGCCTTCTTTTTCCATTTTGGCTATTTCTGGGACCCATGGAACTCCCTGGACACAGAGCACCGGCAGCTAAGTACCCCTCACTAACCTATTACTGAGTGCCTGTATTGTTTTTCTTCAGTCCATTTAAACAACATTTTTTATTGTTTCTTTTAAACCATGAGCATATTTGTTCAATGCCAATTTTGCATTTGTACAGTGGAGGTACAATACAAGTATAACAATACAATAAAAGTACAATATATTTTTATTATCATATTCAGTGGTTGACAAATCACCAAAAAATCTACTCGCCACACAAAAAAATCTACTCGCCACCTAGTACCAAACGTGTGCTGCTTGGGCCAATATTTACTCGCCCGGGGGTTAAATCCACTCGCCCGGGGCGAGCAAATGTATAGGTTTGTCGAACACTGATCATATTAATTGAAATAAATTTTAACAATTGAATACAGTTTAATATTAAATACACTAAATCTCCAGACATAAAATTCTAGGCCTCAATATCAATAGATTAACATAATTATATGATATAATTTTTATATCAATGTACAATAGTTCTTCCAGAGTGCCTACTTCAGGTACAGTATGTGGATCAGAAGGCACATTCCGGGAATTGGGGTGTAGCTACCACCAGATAGTAAATACCGTCTTACATTAAAATTAGGTCACTTTAATTTAACCCCACGATTATAGTAGGGCTCGTGCGTGCGCGACCGAGCGCATGGTGTCGCATGTGCCTGTCGCCCAAGCGATGGGTAGTCTGCGATAGAGCGATTGGGGAGGCGATGGGGAGGCACAGCGGAGGCGTGGCAGATGCGTCACAGGCTGGTTCGCCCTCATTGGCTGAACTGCCCATTTGACGCAGCACTGATGTGGCCGCTGCATGAAAAAAAAAAATTTGTAGTTTGAAAACTCTGCCGTACAGTCGCATTGCATCGCACCCCTGCGCACTATGGCCAGCCCGATACAGCTGCTGCAGTTTGTTCACACAGCGCGTGAAATCGCACGCACTGTTGCCCCTACTATAATCGCAGCCTAAGATGCCACACCACATCTTTGCCACACTGCGTCTGACAGTCTGGCTACATCGTGAAGAGATGCACCCTATTAACTTACAACCACAAGGTGCCTTCCTTAGAATATACAGTGGTAGCTGGAAGGCTTCTAGTGACACCAGAAGATGTGGTCCACACCCCACCACCGCTTACTAAATCCTCAGCAGATTACATAAGCACACGCTCCACCTAGGAAAACAAAATCACCTTAAAGCCATATTGAATTTTACACAGGCTAAGGTGAATTTTAAAATCTGCCAAGTTTTATAAAAGCAGCACCCGCTCCCCCCACCCCCAGTGCAGGTTGTCATTCTCGTATGACATACAAAAACAAATTGACAGGGCTGCACTTCTCACCTCATAATATTATGCACAACTTTCATAATATGGAGGCCTTTGGCAATCCAGCATAATGTTATTGACAATTAGATTATTACTAGGCATGCTATAAATAGAAGGGATTTGAAAGATCTAAACTTGTTTTGTAACTATTTCATTTAAAAATGTAATGACTCCTTAGATGTTAAAGATAGATATACAGTATCAATTATTTCCTGTTTTGTGCTAGTGCCCATAATATGAACATTAACATTTAACTGTGTAAAGTTGTGAGGTCAAAGAAAGACCAGTCACATATTTTATTCAAACATAAGAAATCAATATTTATATTAGTATCCCTTCTAATCTAATCATTCAGACACACTAATAAATTGGTGTCAATCACATACACATTCTGAATGCAATAAGCCATTTTTAAAAATCCCATTCTCAAAATGTCATTTCCTGAAACACGTCAGAAATGCAACAGGATTTATTTTTTTTTAAATAATAATTACAGGGTATATTCCTTAAAATTGCTACATTTCTAAAGGAAATATGAGGTGTTTCTGTTGTGTGTTTAAAATTGCTTTTAGCCTTTGACTCTGAGCTTTACAAAGAGGCAGTAGACAAGAAATTACACTGTCTGAATTGGAAAACAGAAAGGAAAGAATAGATGCAGGTGGAGAGGTGACCTGATTCAGTATTTGCTGCAGAAGGATCAGCAGCTCCCCTTCTGGCCTCTGAGTCTCCCTTTTTCTTTATGTATTGTGAATTCATACAACTTGAGAGGCAAAAGGGCTTTGAAATCCCTGTTCAGAGAACGTGCCTTCTGACTTATTTTATGCATAGGCAGAGAGAATCCCCCCTCAGTCAACTCAGCACCTCCCACCTCTCTCCGAGCCGGGCTCCAGATTCATAGGAGTTCAATAGAGACAGATATATCTTTACGTGCTGTTGCCTGCATAGATTCAATTGTGCTCATGCATTTCAATGAAATGCAAAATACTTTTCATTGCATGCATTTTTGAACTGTCATTTACTCAGATTTCTTGAAGGACTGTATTCAGTACACTCCCCCCCACCCCCCTCCAACTGGGGTTTCAAAAAGATACTATATGTAGATGTGTTTTACTAGGGAAAGCCTTGCTAAATGATTTTTCTGCAGGATGGTGTGAGTTGGCAGTACTGCTTTAGCAGCTTGTCTGGCAGTGGCAGACTGAACCTCCTCCTTTACTGAGTTGCTGGACTTTACATCTCGGGTCACTGGCTCTTCCAGTCATCCAGAAAGCCAAACATCTGAACCTAGGGAGGTGACCGAGGGACTGCAAGCCATCATCCCTAGTAAGGACACGATAAATCATGGGCAACTGCAAGCCAAACCAGAAATGCAGTGATCAAACCAGCTTCCCAGATTGAACTGATGATGTTGATCCTCTTTTTGATATGACCGTCACACTGCTGGTCATTTCAGAAGAAGCAAAAATGGGACAAAGGATATGGGGGTGTCTACTTTCTTTAAAAAGATAAGCTTTCTGTCCACAGCTGACAAGGACCTCGGGCTTGGTTTTTAAAGGCAGCTCCTGGAAGAAAACAGCGAGTGTCCATTCATTCAACTTGTGTGTTTTCTGCTTCTGTGAGGATCTCATACAATTTATCGTGATGGTGACCCCAGAAAGTTGACATTTCTGATAAGGTAAACAGAGAATTGAGCGATGAAGGAACACACCAGAAAAGAGAAGTTTTTCTAGAATTCAAATGAATCACACCCCCTAGAAGACCCACGTGTGTTAGCTGAATTGGGACCTCCTGGTTAGTAATAACTGGGGTGTGTTGGGTTGGGTAGCGTAATTATTAACATTATGCCAATTACATTATGATAAAAATACATTGTTGCTATTATGATACTGGGATTGCAGCTGTTACTCTTTTTAATAATATATTTTATGGCTGATCTTTGGAATTAACAATGTTCCAAAAAGAACATTCTTTGAAAGCAAGAAGATTTACTTCATAAATGCTTAAAAGCCTTTTTTAAATTGGGTTATTCCAAAATCACTGAACACATTATAGTTATCACCTTGTAACAAATATGAGTATAATGATCAGCATTAGGTAAAACTACAGTAAATAAGAGGGCATACTGATCATTGCATAGAAAAATGTCCCTTTAGTTAAAAAAAACAATATTGACTGTAAGTGCTGTATGTAACCACAGTACAAGGAGTACTGTCAGGATCACACAGACAGCATGTGTGATGTCCTGTTAAGCTTACCTTACTATAACAAATTGTAACACCTACTGGTAAACATATCTTGTACAAAGGACTTAACCATCTAAAATAAATTGCAGTGAAAATTGTTGTAAAATATATATTTGTTTAAACATCAGCTTCACAATTTTTTTTTATTTACTTTAATAAACCTGAAAAAAATGTATTGTGTCCCCACTTACTAATGTAGAAGAGTTAATGAAATATATCTGATGTTTTGTAAGAAATTAAAACAAAATATTATGATAAGCTTAACTATACACAACTAGAATAGTATATTTCATTATGATTACAATATAACAAATACATATTAGTCCACTGTATTTCTTGTAAAAGTTGTTCAGCATTTTAAAGGAGGATTTTATTGTTATTTATTCAGCTCTCCCATGTTTCAAAAATTGATTCCTAGTTTTCAAACTTTTAACTATTAAAAATATTTTTCAGGTAAATTTGATTGTAAATTATTTCCTATGCTGACATTATGCATGTGTTGGTAAAACTATTGAGGACATGGGCAACAATATTGTTATCTATAACTAATACATTTAAACCTTACACTCTCAAAGAGGAGTGCAATGCATTGCACTCTGACACTTAAAGGGTTAATCAATACTTATTTTCATTATTCAAAGAAAAATGGTAACTATACCAAGGAAATTGCTCCAATAAAAGAAGCCTTTCAATAGGAAACAGGAGTGCAATTCATTGCAATGCTCCTCCATAAAATGGGTTACTATGTCTCTCTGGTAATGCAGGTATTAAAATAATGTTATTGAAAGTGTGGAAGTGGTCTAATTGATTCATTTTTACTTGGACGCATCCCTTGCACTGTATATATGCATATTGAATGGTATATGTATACTTAGTACCTATATACATTTACAGGCCCTCAAAACTCTTTCCTTCCAAAAATAGAAAATAAATTACCTCCACTGCGTGAGCCATTACTGGGTCTGTCAGTTTTGATTTTAAGTTTCCCCAGACCTTTTACCAAGCAGCAGTAGTGGGTAACGGGCATTAGGAATAAACAATACAGGACAAAAGCTTTAATTATTGTAGTCTATATAAAATAATCTTAATATGTGTGTCCTACTTCATATGGATTTAAATTGCCACATCTTCATCTTCAGTGAACTGGGATCCTGAACATATGTTGATGTTTGCATCGAAACATACAAATTAATGCCAGATGGCCCATAGCTCACCTAGCATGTTTATTTTTTCCCCAGGTACTTCCTTTGCTACAAAACTGTACACTACAGTTCTTCTTCCCATATTGCATGTTGCATGCTTTTGTGTTCCCCAGCTCCCAGTAAGGAAGTGAGGTTATGAATGCAACCTGGGTAGAGATTCCCTATTAGTATCTAACCGAATTTGATGAAATTAATAACTGACTTCAATTTTAGATAAGAACTTAATGTTTGTCGCATGGCAACGGGATAGAACGAGAGCTGTTTTTCTAATCTTTTTATATTTCCTCTCGAAAATCTACCAGTTTATTAGGAATTCAATAACCTGACTGAAATATGATTCACAAACAAATCAGTGTTTATGGAGCAATGTGGGCAGGCCTCAAATATGTACAACGCGTCAATATTAGTACAGTATGTCATCCATAAACCTGCCTATCTTGTGCTTATACATGTAGCAGACATTATTGCACCCAATATCACGCTGTGACGAGCAAAATTATGTGACAGTTGCAAAATTGCACAATTTGACACATTACTGCTCCATTTGTTTGCATTGCAAATCACATGAAAACAATAGTTTGTCAGTCCAACACCTGTAAATCTGAATAACAGATCAACTGTTTCTTCAGTGTTTCTTAGCTCTAATATACAGTATAAGTACTGTATAAGGGTACTAAGTTGTAGTATTCTAATATATGAAGGTACTATTGTGTAGTATTATAATGGGATTTATGAAAGTCTGTACCTTTAATATATTTGGTATGTTGCTTATTTGCAGATGTAAGATTATGTTAAAGCTGCAATCCTCTACCCGCAATTATATTTTTTTAAATTAAAGTCCGTAAACCAGGGGATCTCCTGGAACTGGATCACAATACACTAAGCTCCTAGGACCTTATGGTTCGTGGGATATTAGCATATTTGTTGCCATTGCAAGAATACAAAAATGAATGGGGCACCAGGGTTACCAATGGAAAGTCGCAATATTATCTTGGAGCTTTCTGTTGGCTGCTAGAATAACAATCATCCCGGCGGTCATTTTGAGTCAACTTGACAAGTATTGTTCTGCAATAAATATACGAATGGATAGCTCAGGAATTGTGAGGTCTTCAGGATTTGGATGACCGCAGATCAGCTCTGGAGCAATCCCTGGTTTAAGGTTCTTTAGAAAATTAAATAACACATTTTTAAAACAGGCATTGTGGATTGCTGCATTAATCAACGCCTGACCACTATATAAGACATTGGTGTCAAAAATAAGAAATACAAGTGGCAACTTTCTTACATTTGAAGCCACTGCATATTCACATGACAAGCAATTAGTACACCATGACATAGTGTTCAGCAAATTCAGCAACTTGATAAATAGCCCTCATGATTTTTTATTTAATAAAAAAGCATGAGAGCGCAGATTTACTTTATACTTGTCAAAATTATAAATGCATTACCAAAGTTTTGATATGTTTGAAATTAATGTGTAATGTAAGTTGTTAAAGTCTTGATGTACATTTTAGCATTCATTAAGCATATTATCAAACAAATGTACTAAGGCTTTGCTGATCTTGCATGTTGTACCTTTAATGCAGAGACTGCATATTTTGTTCCACAGTACATACTGTAGCATGATATGTCTCCAATCTAAAGGTTAGGCCGTCATGGTGCTTTGCTTTCAGCTTCTACGCCCTTCGCTCCATCATAGCAGCACTATTTTTTATATAAATATTTTTAGGGATAAATTATATATATTACGAAGCAGCCTTTTTGGTCCGTTTTGAGACGAAAATCCCCTTTCACCTAATTGGCCACCTGGTTGATATAGAACAATTTCCTAAACTTCTACTTTAGAAATATTTATTATGTTCAGATGCAGCGGCCGTTATTCGAACAAATCACGGAGCCGTTTTCGTGTGCTCTGCTGTATTTAACGCGGCATTAACGCGGCCAAACACCCCAGGCACACGTGTTTATTGCAGTTGCTTTGTTTGAATTTCATGGATTCTGTTTCGTATCCGTGGCAGAAATGAATGAATTGTAATATGTACAGTATTGTGCTACTGTGTAAATTTCAGTGTTTAACACTGTTTAACACTAAAATGCAATTTTCTGCAGTCGCGTCTTAAGGCGGGAAGGGGCGGGAAGGTTGGAAGAAATCACGCTCCATGACATGGTATACATTCCAAGGTACACAACGCGTGAAGTGTTCGAAAAACGTCCGCTGCATCTGTATATATTTTACTTCCACAATTGTATATCCCTAGTGTGTTGGTCGGAGAGTCCATGGCTCTTTATGTGTTACTTCTCCGTGTGCCGCTTTTCTCTATGTATACAGGGTATATGAATAGAAATTCACTTTTGCAATATGGCATGTTACACATTAAATTCATCGCCATTTACTTATGCCTATTTTTTTGTTTGTTGTTTGACATTTTATATGAGCAATTGCAATCATGTACAATTTAAGTGAAAGTAAACTTTGATGTACAAAGGCACAGTGTGAAAAACAGGGAAATGCGGAAAACAAAAATAATATTGCAGAAAAAAATAGTAATTCATCTGGCAGAAGATTTTTAGGAAGCATGTTCAATGGTTCTAATATGGAGGAGAGAAGGGCACAAGAAGAAAAATTAGTGGACTGTCAAATTTATAAAGAACAATAGTTTTATTTACATGTGATGCATAGTTCCCAACTCAAAGCAAATTTATGATAAGTATCATGTTAAAAACCTGTCAATAGTTCAATGACTATTAATGTGGAAAACTGTGGGGGGCGTAACTATATGTCAGGCCCTAGCTATTGGTTACAGTAAGTATGTGCACCTTGTTAATGTTTTGAGATGTGCTTTATCTTGAGTTGTCCCTTGCACTTCTGAAACACATAGCTCTGATCTATTAAAAAAAAACATATTTTAGAAGCTCAGCATTGAAATGTTTGCTCCCATTCTTTAAACACCTACTCTTCTGTGACAACCAAAAGGAAAGCAATACATGCTACTGTAAAAAAAAATGCATTACAGGCCCCTCCAGCAATTAAGGTGTTGCCTTTTGAATTGCAGTGTGTTTATGTTTGTTGGTCTTATCATAGATGCAACAACTACAGTGGAACCTACCACTTCCTTTCTCATCCACAGGAAATGGACGTTTGTGAGAGTGCTGTATGAATGTAAATTCCTTCTGTTAACCATTACTATGCCCATTAGAACCATTGATTGGTTGTTTATAGGTCCCATTATTCCATCTTAGAACTAACAAGACATGAATATGAATCAGGACAAATGAGATAGTTATTCTCTAAATAATGGTTGTTCTACTTTTGGTCATCAAACTGAATGGTTTATACAGTAGCATGCTGTACGTTCTCATGTCTGTCAAAATAAAGGTTAATTTCACTTTAATGAGATATTAATTTTAGTTCATATCTACTATTAACTTTGGTTCATTTACCAGTATGCGTATGAAGATTTCGGGTGATATTTATTAAACAATCTTCTGCCATAAGACACCTTCAGGTACTTGAGGACCCCTTACAGACCAATCATGTATATGGGCTGTAAGGTAATTTTGACATAGATCTGTTTGCCAGACAACTATATTACTGACAAAATGAAGGTAGACCCAAGTGATTTAGACAGGCGCTTAAAACACAGGGCTCCACAAATATGATAAATAATAACTAAGTGATATAATAATGCTCACGGTGAAATATTAATTTAGTGTAAGGTGAAATAAACATAAATTCTCAACCTCCAATGGGAATTGTATGGATTCCCTAAAGCAAGTAGACACATCCAGGAATAGGAGGGAGCATATGTCAGGAACACCCCCAAAAAAGAAAGAAAAATATCTTGTGCACTTCTGCCACACAGTAGATAAATGCAATGGGAACAAGTCTTGGCTCGTATGAATAACCTACTTACAAGACGTAGGTTAAAAACCAGCGATAACAGGAGGCTAGGCAACAGCTTCTCTGGTGGATGGTTACGATCGTGGTAAATCTCAAGGAGAAGAGAAAACAAGGAGAGAACTACAAGTGCAGACCAGTAAAACGTTAAAAAAATTATCTAAAATAGCAACAATAAATGTACTCACATGGTGTACATTATAAACAGGCACATCACATAAGAAGGTGAGCTTGAGATGATCTCGGGCTGTAGAGGTGAGGTAACAGTCCGTCTGTCTTGAGTGTCTCAACACTTGCAGGCTTAGTCAAGTGTGAGCTCTGAGGTTAAGCCGAGAGGATCAGCTGCCATATGCCTGTCCCCTTCCCAGTGAATTTGGAAGTAGTAAAGACACCGGCGGATGTGACGTAAGACGCCATCCGAAGCCATCCAGCTGCAGGAGACACTCAAGACAGACGGCCTGTTACCTCACCTCTACGGCGCAAGATCATCTCAAGTTCACATTCTTATGTGATGTGCCTGTTTATAATGTACACCATGGGAGTACATTTATTGCTGCTATTTTAGATAATTTTATAAATGTTTTATTGGTCTGCACTAGTGGTTCTCTCCGTTGTTTTCCCTTCTCCTTGAGATTTACCACGATCGTAACCATCCACCAGAGAAGCTGTTGCCTTCTGTTATCGCTGGTTTTTATCCTACGTCTTGTAAGTAGGTTATTCCTACGAGCCAAGACGTGTTCCCATTGCATTTATCTACTGTGTGGCAGAAGTGCACTAGATATTTTTCTTTCTTTTTTTTGGGGTGTTCCTGACATGCTCCCTCCTATTCCTGGATGTGTCTACTGACAAAATGAAGGGAAAGGTTAGTTCAAGATAAATAACTTAATTAGAACACAGAATTGCATACTGATGCAGCTGCCGTTATTCGAACACACCTCGGCGCCGATTTTGAGTTCTCTGCTGTTCCCCACGCAGAATGAACGCGGCCAATCGCCCCAGGCACCCGCGCTTATTGCGGATGTTTTGTTTGAATTTCATGGATTCTGTTTCTTTGTTTGCAATAAAATGGAGGAATTGTAATGTGTACAGTACTGTGCTACTGTGCTACTGTGTCAATTTCATGTTTTTAATAGCCAGAACACCAAAATTAGTTTTTCTGCACTCGCCGTGCTCGCATCTTAGTGCGGGGAGGCTGCAATTCATCCCGCGGTTTCAAATCAGGATTCCAATGTACATGACGCGTGAAGTGTTCAAATAACGGCCCCTGCATCAGTATCTGTGAATTTGAATTGCATACAGAGTACTGTATGTCCACCTCCTGCAGCTCTACATAAAATCTCCCCAAATGACTCACTGTAAGGCATATATCTTAATATACTGATGTTAATACACACATCTCTATTTCTAGTGCTGTGTGTTCGTGTAAATACTATCTCACAAAATGGGAGAAGAAATAAGGCAATATTATGATTTAAGGAAAATTACTAATTTAATAATAATTCCTGAACTAAGTCTGGAGCCTACTTGGTAAAGCATTTAAATACTGTAAATTGTAAATGTATTATGTCAAGTAAAAAACATTTTTACATGGTGTAAAGAATGTACTGTATAAAACTTTTTTAAATTCTACATTTAATTCTACATTCTATTTAATCGGCTGGTCACATACGACTGGACAGTTATTTGCAAAATGTAGAATATTATCTAAATGAAGGATATATTTCTGTTATGTCTTTGTAATATAAAAGTGGGTGTATTGTGAAGGTTGTTGCATTGCAAGGTAAACAGTTAAATCGCTTTGAATAGGTTGTAAAAGCTAGGGTAATGTAAATTGTGAAAAATACTGTAGGAATATGTGGAATAACAAAAGTAGACAGCTGAGGAAAATATACTGTGAGAGAATAGGGTATGGACTAAAAAGAGACAGTTAAAAGTATCCAAGAAGATAAGAATTAGAAAGAGCTCCTACAATTAGAAGATTAGTATAGTTCCTACCATTGCAACAACTTGAAATGTTACTGCAGTATGCCTATTATAATAATAATAGCATGTTCTTGTATAGCGTTGTTAGTTGTACACAGTGCGTTACAGAGACATTTTGCAGGCACAGGTCCCTGCCCCGTGGAACTTACAATTCTATTTTTGGTGCCTGGGGCACAGGGAGATAAAGTGAGTTGCCCAAGGTCACAAGGAGCTGTCACAGGGAATTGAACCAGGTCCCTGAATTTCAAACCCAGTGCCAGTCAGAGCCACTTCCCTTCTGTATTGAAGAAATGAGAATTGAATGCAGGTTGTAATATTTTTTACTGAGCAAATATGTGAATACTGGAACTTATAACCAGAAGTGGCTCAGACAAAAAGGAAACATTGCAATCTTGTAATCTTATGTACATGCTTAATGGTCAACATTTTAAAGCTTCTTTCAGAGAGGTAGAGTATGTGATGGAAATGCAAGAAATGATCAGAAAAACACAACACAAAATGTGATTACTATGGAGACATTAGAAGTTTAAATAAGGATTTCAACTATTTGTACTGGTCTGATTTGTTTTAAAATGTATAGGTGGAAATCACCTGCATTTAACCAATTGAACAGGCTTATGCCGTAAGCTAACGTTGGTCCTAGTAAGAACTGCCTGTAGTGTTCAAGTGTTCTTGCTAGTTGAAAACACTCTGCATAACTGTAGCCTGTCTTATTTTCCCTGGACCTCAACCCTTGTCTGCTTCATCTTGGGCTTCCAGCAGCATACTGTATGCTGGCTGGAGTTTACCATAGTCCTTTTTTCCCCTGGCAAACCCAGTCCACAGGGGAAATAAGGTGGACTACATCTGTGCATAGTTAGGAGGCATTTATTGCTGAACCAAGTAGAGAGTGCTATTTAATCAGCTAATTTTATTGGATTGTCTTGGTTATAAACCACATGTAAGTAAACAATAAGTAATCATTTGATTGTATTCTTGTTTTTTTCACCTAGGGACTTATAATTGAAACTGCTTGTCAGCTTTGGTTTGAATGAAGATCCCCATACCTTGGGATGCAGTAGGCAATGCCCAGCTTCACTGTAATGGCAATTGGAGCTCTCTCCAGCTCTCTTCTTGTAACCTGTTGCCTGATGGTTGCCCTGTGCAGCCCAACTATACATGTACAAAACCTTACAATGACACAAGACCAGGAGAACGTAAAAAGTAGCCAAGAGAAGAGAGAAAATGCAGAACAAGAAGGTCAAAACCAGACAAGCTTGGGTAAAATGAATGAAAACAGAATAAGCAGGGAAGAAACAACCAGAGACTGGAAAAGCAAAGGGAAGAAAAATATTTCCAACAAAGAATTTGTGACTAGACAAAAACAAACTTTGAATAGTCCAATTCTGAGCAGTAAACTAGAGACCATGCAGGCAGAAGTGCAATCAGACAGTGTACAGGAAAAACCTCTAGAGGAAGTATCTATTCCAGATGTTGATGCAACCCCGGAGGCTCAAGAGGAATATGCCTATCCAGATTATCGTGGAAAAGGTTGTGTGGATGAGAGTGGCTTTGTTTATGCTATTGGTGAGAAGTTTACACCTGGTCCCTCAGCTTGCCCTTGCCTTTGCACTGAGGAGGGACCTCTTTGCATTCAACCAGAGTGCCCAAGGCTGCACCCACGGTGTATTCAAGTGGACACCAGCCAGTGCTGCCCACAATGCAAAGAGAAGAAAAATTACTGTGAGTTTCGGGGGAAAAATTATCAGTCCTTAGAAGAATTTATGGTGAGCATCAGATTGGATTATTATTCACTGTACCGGTACACTTGCTAATTTAATTATATATTTAATGGTCTATATTATGATTTAATTAGACAAATCATTGACATATATGTGTTTCATTCATTGAAAACACTAAGTGCTATAGGGGATTTGTTTATCAGTGCATCACTTATTTTCTAAAATGTTATTACATTAGAGCAATGGACTTGACATAAGAAGTGATTTAACCTTTTTTTTTAAATTGCAAAAACAACATTATTTGATATAATTATCTAGGCCAGAATAGCCATTGTTGATTTTACTATAGTGTCATTTGGGTATTTAAGTGCATTTTTTTCTATGGAGTTGTACAGCTACTGTATTCAATGTGTTGTGGTTTTGTGTTGACTGTTAAATGAACCAATGTCTTAGCTATTGAAGAGTACTTTCATACTTCTATTGAGTAAAAATGAAAAATAAAGTTGAATGTACTGTAACTGCACACTCAATGTACTTGAGGTGTAAAGTAAATTAAACTTTAGCTTAGGCATGCTTTTCTGGTACTCTTAAACAGTTCACCTTGAACAGAATCAACTGATATATTTGTATAGGCTTTCTAACTATTATTATTGCAGAGTTGTGTTTAGAATAGAAAGACAATTGAATGAATGAATTAATTTAATAAAGTGAAGCAGTATCAAATTGGTTATACAATCCAAATGTGTTCCGTTCCGTGGACCTCTGGAGAAAAAATAGAAATTAAAACATTTAAAAATACCACAACTAAAACTGCATATACATAACTAAACTGTAGTATTAAGTGTAATGCCAGTAATGATACACATCTATACATAGAACATGTTATTTAAAATTGGGAAAACGTAAGATCTCTTCTTCTATAGTACAGAATATAGTTACAAAGTAACAATACAAGTAGATCCCAGCACTCAATGAGAGAATAGTCAAGAAATAAGCAAAAAAAGAAATGTAATGAAGAAATTAAAAAATAATGAAATACAGACACTGATGCAACGTGATAGCCAAAATAGTGGAGGGGAGAGGGGGTAAGGTGTGAGAAAGGCACTAAGGAGAAAAACACATGAATAGGAGTACGGGTATGTGAAGGAAGGGAGAGAGAAAACAGAAAGAGGGAGGGGGAGGAGGGTTGGGGTGTACCCAAAAGGGAGAATAAAGGCAAATGAGTGGGGCAACGTTCTTCTTCTGGCCCGTTCCCAGTGAGCTGTTAGACCATAGGTACTTCCCTCACCCTTTATCCTCTCCTCCTAAAATCAAAACTGATAAACATTTTCAATCACAAAGTCTATATGAGAATAAGCTAATATGCAACCAGCAGGGTACAGGTAGTAGTATCAAGAGCACATGTACAAATGCAGTGAGAGCAGCAAGCACACGGCGAGATCAGTTCAGACACTAGTTCCTTAGTCTAGTAGCACAATAATGCAAAAAAGGCAATAATCTCAAGCTTATGGTTTGATAGTGTCCCTGCTAACAGGCTGGAGAACACATTTCTTTTTTTGCTTTTTGCTTATTTCTTGACTATACTCTCATTGAGTGCTGGGATCTACTTGTATTGTTTGTATTGTTTGGAAGGATTAGGTTCCTTCCTTTTTCCCGTTGCAATGCGACTTATCCCAAATATTTTTCCTACAGTATATTGCTTTTTTGAGACAGTAGAAGAAGTAGAACAGATATATTGCAACACTTTTTTTAAAGTTTGTTTAAAAGCTTATACTGTAAATATTATGAATTAGTCATTAGAGCTTGATGTATGTACAGTACAGTTAATACAGGGCTATTTACATGGGAGAACACAGAGAAACTGAGATCGCTAAACTTTTTAGCGTTCTGGCACTTTTTTGGGGAGTGAAGGGGTGGGGAGCTGATCAATAAGGAACTAGCTCCTGCATTGCACACACAAAAGTGAAAACGGCAAATAAGAAAGAAAAACGTAAAACTGTGATCCATCTCTATGGATGCAATGCGACCCCATGTGCTGTGCTTACAGAAAAAGTGAAAGTACCAACAGGGATGTTTAAAGATAACTTTTTTCTTCATACATATGTTAATGCATTTCAGGTTTTTCATTTGAACCGGCATTTATGGGCATTTATAATGCCGGTTCAAATGAAAAACCTGAAATGCATTAACATATGTATGAAGAAAAAAGTTATCTTTTAACAGTGATTGGTGCCTTTTTTTAAACCAAAATCTGACACCTGTAAGCATTTTAAATCATTTTTCTAAGTTCCTTTGTAAACATGGCGATCTAAGACTTGGGAGGGTGAGGTGATTTCAAGGGATGGGCGAAACTTCAAAAAATCAATTTCCCTGAATTTGCTGGGCTTTCTATTCAAAATTTGTCCCGCGGTATAAAATCCGTTGACGGATTGTTCCAGTTTCAATCTATACGGATAAATAAAAAAACGCCATTGGATGCAATCCAGATGGATTTGTGAGAATCTGAGCCTGAGCCTCTCTCTTCCTCTCCCCTTATCTTTATTGGTTCTAGTAAAAACATGTAGGTTGAGTACAGAACACCTGATAACAAACACTTTCCTATTCAGGGGCATTAAAAGCATCCAAGCATTACTTTTAGCATGGTTAGATTGATTTGATGAAGCCAATTGGACTATTAAACTATTTACAAAAGGTTGTGTTTTACATGGGATTGCACCTTTAAGAATTGTAGCTCTGGCATTACTATAACTGTCCTATATAAATACTTCTATTCAAAATACTACTATGTTTTTTGTGCCAAACAATTGAGCCAAATGATGAAACCCCCAGGAAGTGGACATATTATGGGCACATTTTTGGCAGTCCTTATCAGCCAAACAATTCAGGTTGCCCTTTACAGTACCTACGAATGGAGTGAACTGTTTTTGCTCTGTGCATTAACAAGATCATTTATATTAATTATTTAGACACATTTGCAGTGCCTTGCATTGCCATTGAAGTAGTTAATTTATTTTTTTAGTTATTTTATAGAAGCGGAGAAACTATCAATTCTGTTTCCTTTGAGTTTTTACTGCTTTAATTTCATGTTTGGGCTAACAGTATATCATGTAAACTATTACATATTATCCTTAATCTCTGGATATATTATATAATAGAAACAGTTTAATTTAATATACTGTGTATTTACAATGTAACCTTCAATGATTGTATGACCAAGTATAAATGGTTATAGAAACACTTCACAGTATTAAGATTTCCTAAGAGGTATTCATTAAATAATGTCACCATATTGCTCATGACACTATTTGTCACAGTGGGAACAAGCTTGTGAATAATGTTAATTATGTATGCCTCTTCCTTATTTATGCTCATAAGCATGTAGCTGCATGGCATTAAGATCATGGTATAAATGGCATACTTATAATACTAAGAATTTCAAGATATTGAAATAACAACTGATCTACTGTATCAGTAAGAAAAAAATAATATAAATAAAACTTTGAAATCTACAAATGATGCATGCAGTCTCAATATTATTATGTTTTTTTTTTTTTTACAACCCTCTCATGATCAGGGTTGACTGAACTACCAGAGATCATAAAATCACCAGACTGAACACAAGGGTTTAATAACCCAGAATTTCTGTAGCTGGAGCTCACAGTAAATCACACAGTACAGAACAGCACAACAATACATTACCTGCACACATTGTTAATGGGGAACACCTAATCTGGCGAGGTGGAAGGTGCTGCCATAGCTGGCTTACCTTCTGGAGTCTTCTGAGTACAGGAACAAAAGGGATTCCTGGGTGAGGGAACACAGTCTTGAAAAAGACTCACACAAGCTTGCGCCAAGACAGCCACACAGGCATAGGACTCCAGGTACGTACCGGTAGCACACAGTCTTTACAAAGACTAGCAGGGACAAGGGCACATGGATACCTATTCTAATAGCTTCAATAAGTAACTCATCGAGCATTGTGGGCACTTCTTGAATCAGTTTGCAAATGTAGCTATTCAGAAAGCTTCGATAACATGCCAAACTCGCTCGTGAAGTGCTTTTCCCTGATCGGTCTCACTCCTGCTCAGACAAGCCATGCAGGAGCTCCAAAAAATGCATTTTATTTAAATATCGAGCAATTCTAGTAGCTCGAGATTCACATTGCGGCTGCAACTCGCAAGCAACTTGCAGGTTCTGATCTCGCCACCTGAAGAGGCTCGAGATGGGATCCGCGATGTGACTCAGAAGAAAAAAATATTTTTACTGCATCAGATTGAAGCCAGCAATCTTCAGAGCTGCCACACATTAATATCAGCACCGGAGACCCCCTGCTTCAATCCTATGAAATAAAAATACATTTACACACAGATTCATAATCTCAGTGGCTAACCGCTAAGGTATTGAAGGGATTAAATACCAGTGCCGGTTTATTGGGGGTAGAGGAGGTGGGTGGAGGTGGTATTTGGCCTGTGGTGGGTATTTAGGCCTACCCGGAGGGTTGTGGGATTTTATCAAAGCTACTAGAATATGCCCCACAGCTTTTACAAAGGCTTTTACAAAGGCTATCAGAATAATTCATTTTAAGGCTGGGGAGAAGGTACTACCATACCCCTGTCCCAATAAGGGCACCGGCGATCAGTCTGGGGGAAACCTGTATCCATCAGCTACAGGAGTTATGGGTAAAAATCCAGGAGAACCTTCAGAGAGCAGTGTCCACCCAGAAAAGGCAAGCGATAGGCTTCGTTGTACACAACCTTGGAGACATGGGGGGCCTATTGTATAAGCCTTGATAACCCTCTTATCGAGGCCTTTTTAGCCAAAATGCCTACGGCTATTCTGTAAGCTTCGATAAGTGGTCGATAAAGGCATGAATCGCCAATTTGTTCAGCCGTCAAAAAAAAATCGATGGGTGACCGGCGATAAGCCACTTATAAACAGGTTATGAAACTCATGCAATTCAGTAGCCTCGATGAGTTTATCAAGGCTAATCACAGCTCTAGAATGTCGAGTTTCTCCCAAATCCTCACATTAGGAAAAGTTGGCATGAGGCTGGTGAGAAGTTGCAGAGAGGCGATGTGAGAGGACTTAGAAAAAAAAAAGCATTTTTCCTGCATCAGATTCATGCCGGAAGTTTCCAGAGCTGATACCGATTAATATCAGCACCGGAAGCCCCCCGCATGAATCCCATGCAATAAAAATGCATTTACAGACAACTTCATTACCTTTGGAACTAACCGCTAAGGCAATGAAGGAGTTAACTACCACTGACATGTTTGTTGTGGGTAGCGGGGGGGGGGGGGGGAGGGGGTGAAACAAATTTTAGTAAGCTAGCCTCTCCTCATAAGTTACATTTTCCATCCCCTTTATTAATTTGGTTGCTCTTCTCTGCACTTTTTCTAGTTTCATAATGTCTTTTTATGGAGCAGTGCCTAAAACTACTCCATATTCAAGGTCTGTTCTTACTAATGCTTTATATAGTGGCATAATTGTGCTTACTTCCCTTCCATCCATCCATCCAGTTAAACTCATATAGTCTTCTGGGGGGGAGTGAGAATTGCTGCTATAAAATAAGTCTGCAAGTCTACAGGATGTTTTCAGATAGGTGAAATAGGCATTTTCGGTCATCAAGCACCATACAGGTGAAGGTTCATTAACATTAACAAACCACATTAGAATTGACTCCATAGAGTGTTTTTTGCTAGTCGCAATCACGTGACCCGGCACGCGTACTGATAGCGTCACTACAAAAGCATCCTCCACACTCCTTTGAACGGCAACAAAATCAAGCTCCCCCCAACATGTTTGTGACGATCCTCCGAGGAAGTGACTGGCATCGTCACAAACATGTAGGGAGGAGCTTGATTTTGTTGCCGTTCAAAGGAGTGGAGGACGCTTTTGTAGTGACGCTATCAGTATGCGTGCCGGGTCACGTGATCACGTGATCATGACTAGCATAAGCTGGAACTCCGGTTTGGACAAGCTGCGGACGGCAATTGTGTTTTATTGTCAGCAGAGACACATTGTAAGTGTTATTCTCTGTGTGTGTGTTTTAATGAAAGCTTTGCAGTTCTGCACCATTGTTTTTTCCCCTTATATTTATCTTTTGGGAAAACGAATTGAGTGCTGGTAGTGGAGGAGTGCTGGGAGAGAAACAGAGTCAGAGAGACTGGAACACGTGGGGTTCGTGGAGCAGCGGGAGAAGACGTTGGCACATGCACAGATCCTATCCACTCATGCATTGCATGCCCACTTTGTGGATCATCAGTTGAAGCAGTGAGAAAGTCTCCTTATACATCTATAAAAGAATTGGACTCTCTGGGGGAATCTCGGGACTGTTTTGCATCCTATGGACATAGTGACATTTTGAGCGTCAGGTATCCCTTTTTTCCGTCATCTTTTGGAGAACCAGGCTGGATACAATAATACAGACAAGTATTATGAATTTTATCGAAATGTACTTTGCAAGTACCATTTACAACCATGAACATTTAATTTTTAAACAGAGACTGACACCATTTAACCTCTGCAATGTATTGCTTTGCTTTAAAATGTGGTATAAATTATGTTTAGGAATATCTGGACTTGCTGCTGCAGTAAGTTTTGAGGCTCCCAGTCCTCCTCAATGTTGTGATCCCTCCTTAAACATAGAAACAGAATTAGACAACAGACAAGAACTATTTGGTCCACCTAGACCATCCATTTTCTTATCTACTGTACAAACTCAAACCTATTTCCTTGGTGTTATTTTAAAATGAAGACAGCTTTATGCATATCCACTTTTTTTTTATCTACTTACTGTATTCATTCGCCTCTACCACCTCTGTTGGGTGGCTATTCCATGAATCTACCACCCGGTCCATGAAGAAGTACTTCCTCACATTTTCCCTAAGCCTGCCACCCTCCAGGTTCAAAGTATGACCTCTTGCATTTTTCTTTATCTGAAATATGATTCCCTCCTGTACCTAGTTGAAACTTTTTATGTTTTTGAATTTTGTGTCATATTATTCCTCTACCTTCTCTCCTCAAAGCTGTACATATTTTGGGTCCTTTAGCCTTTCCTGAGTTTTATGAGGTAGACCATGCACCATTTTGCACAATCTGTAATTTATGTATGTCCTTTTAGAAGTACAGCTGCGGCCGCCTTTATCCTAATGCGGCCGTATCGGCGCAACTCTGATAACCGCGGGCAGATGCAGTATTTTTTTTTTCCGGAATATGTTCCAGTATTGTAGCACTCGTAATATTGAATGCATTAACGTAAATGCGGTATGAATGCGGCATGAACGCGGTGAAGTGCGGTGAAGTGTGTGGCAATTCGGAAAAAATCCCCGAACAAATTCGGAGATGTTGGAGAATAAAAGGGGCCGCGGCTGTGTGGTCCCCAGAACTGAACACAGTACAGTACTTTAGGTGAGGTCTCACCAATGATTTATAAAGTGTCATGATTACCTCTCTCTGTCTGCTGCTAATATCTTATTTTTCCCTATAAAATTTAAGATGCGTTGTACAGTATGGGATCTTATAAGTTGCTGGACAAAAGATATTCAACAATTCTTTATTTTAACAGTGTTTCCATTACTGTAATGTCCCCTTTACTGACAGTAGGCTCACTGAACTGTAGTAAGCATACTCTACCCTATTTGCACTTTTTTTTATATAGTAGTACTACATCTGTGCTTCTTTAGTCATTTTAAACTACACCTGTCACTAGTTACTGGTTAAAAAGTTCTGTTAAAGGTGTTCCAAGCACTCGCCTAAGCATTTTTATGCCCTCGAATGTATTCGATCTTGCCCTATTGACTTGTTCGCTTTCAGTTTTGAAAGTCCCATTAGTACTTCCTCCACCGTAAAATAATTTGTTGCTTCAATCATGAAGAGATTGTGAGGATCAGGCGCAATCTCCGTCCCCATCAAGCTCTAGTCTCCGATTGGTTCTAGCTGCTTTCCAGCCTGCAGGAGTAATCCTGCGTCTGATTCGCCGACCCTGCTATTTAGGCTCAACCTCTTTCACCAGGAAGTTGGCTGAGCATAAACTTCTTGTGACATAGTGCTGGTTGCTGGTTTGTCTTGCCTTTCCTTGTTCTGTTTTTGACTTCGCTGACTTCTCCTACCCTCGACCATTGCTAGTGACCCCTACGATCGAAATCTCTCCAATCCTTGACCTCGGCTAATGACTGTTACGATCCGCACCTCTCCAACCCTGACCCAGCTACACAACAACAAACTTGCACACTGGACGCGGTCTCGTGGCTTCAGGTCGGTGTTTCCAAATCCCCACCTCGGCCTCGCGGTTCCGTCCTGTTTGTGGTGAGCACCTATTGCAGTATGCTCAGCACCGCAAACATGGACCCCGTTGAGGTGGGTCGATTTCTGACCTTACACGCCAACCTGTTCAAAAGGCTGTAACAGTACCTGGACCAAAATGACAACCACATGGCTCATATCCAGGCCGTGGTACAATCTAGCACAGACCAGGTACAGCGTGCAGCAACTAATTCTGTTTCCCAGGCAGCAGCTGCCCCGGAACCTAGTCCCATCCATGCCGCTTCTGAACTACGACTTCCTACACCTAACCGCTATCGCGGAGACCCCCTCGGCTGTTACCAATATTTTGTTCAGTTAGAACTGGCAACTTCCCGCTTTGTGTCCTAGCAATCAAAATTGGCATATATTATTTCACTGTTAACCAGTGAAGCTTTGGCTTGGAATCACAATTAGCCAATTAGCCAATAGGAGACCAGTGTTGTATACTTAAGAGTAGACAGGGGAGAAATCGATACACTCCTGACGAAGCAAGTTAACCCTATCTTGCGAAATGCGTTGAGTGGAAGAGGAGAGGAGAGGATACCGGTATACAGTGACGTCAGACGCCGACTTCAGTCAAACCGCGCGAGAACCCCAGCGGCCGCTTGTGGGGACCGCCAGCGATTGATAGAGATGGACTAAGCGCACATCGGACAGCATACCGCTGTAAAGATATCCTTATGTGGAATGAGTGGTAGTACAAAGTGTGAGTACACCCTTAGGGGGCTTTTAAATATATTTTTATGTATTAAAAGTGTTTTGGAACTTACTACACCATTAGCCCCTCCTTGTTTCCCCTCCCTATGCTGTTTCTTCCCCACCTACTCGAGCTTGGCTACCTGGCAGCTGACCACTTCAAGCAACTGCCATCACCACTGTGTTAGTCTACAGCACACTCCCTCATCTCCCGTATATCAAACTTTGGCTTGGGCAACACCTATCTGGCAGTGAAGACCGGATCTCTCAAGTAACTTATCTTTATTCACACAGGAACTCCACAGCTTCCTTGTCCCTCCTGCATATCTCTCAAGGCAGTCAATTGGTGGCCCGTTACATAGTCAGGTTTTGAACTCTCACCACAGAGATCAGATGGAATGATGAAGCACTGGTCGTGGTATTTTGGCAAGGCCTTGCTGAGAAGTTCTCACTGGTGGAAAGCAACTACAATGTAGGCAACCGGGAGCTCTTGGCGATTAAAATGGTGCTAGAAGAATGGAGACACCTTCAAGAGGGCACTGAAAACCCAGTTACTATTCTTACCGACCATAACAATCTTATGTACATCAAGGGTAGCAGTCGTCTAGGTTCTCAGCCAGCAATGTGGTCACTGTTTTGTTCACATTTTAATTTCATTATCTCTTGCATCCCATGCTCTAAAAATGTTTCATATCCAAAACTCAGGATGACTGGGCGGAACTTTTGCCATGGGCAGAATTCTCTCACAACAATTTATAAAGCGATACGTCGCAGGAATCGCCGTTCTTCTCTACTATGGGTTTCATCCCTCTGCACTTCCTTCACCGGGGTTTGCGTCCGGGGTTCCAGCAGTGGATAACCGTATCCATCAGCTACAGGAGTTATATGTAAAAATCCAGGAGAACCTTCAGAGAGCAGTGTCCACCCAGAAAGGGCAAGCAGATAGGCTTCGTTGTACTGCCCCGGTATACAACCTTGGAGACATGGGGGCCTATTGTATAAGCCTTGATAACCCACTTATCGAGGCCTTTTTGGCCAAAATGCCTACGGCTATTCTGTAAGCTTCAATAAGTGGTCGATAAAGGCATGAATCGCCAATTTGTTCAGCCATCAAAAAAAAATCAATGGGTGACCGGCGATAAGCCACTTATAGGCAGGTTCTGAAACTCATGCAATTCAGTAGACTCAATGAGCTTATCGAGGCTTATCACAGCGCTAGAATGGCGAGTTTCTCCCAAATCCTCACATTAGGAAAAGTTGGCATGAGGCTGGTAAGAAGCTGCAGAGAGGCGAAGAGAGAGGACTTAGAAAAAAAGGCATTTTTCCTGCATCAGATTCATGCCGGAAGTCTCCAGAGCTGATACCCATTAATATCAGCACCGGAAGCCCCCCGCATGAATCCCATGCAATAAAAATGCATTTACAAACAACTTAATTACCTTTGGAACTAACTGCTAAGGCAATGAAGGGGTTAACTACCACTGCCATGTTTGTTGTGGGTAGCGGGGGGGGGGGGGGTGAAGGTGGCATTTGGCCCTTGGTGGGTTTTTTGGCCTTGTGGGGGGGGGGTTGCGGGTGGAATTAACACCTTTATTACCTTAGCGGTTAATAGCACTAAGGTAATTAAGGGATTAACCCCTCCCGCTACCCACCCGGTAGGTATAAACACCCACCAAGGGCCAACCCACCAACTTCACCCAGCCTCGCTACCCGCAATACATATTTTAAAACACAGCAACCCTTCTACCCACCTCCTCCCCACCCCCCCAAATATACAGTACAGTAATGGGCAAAATTACTATTATCCAAATATGGATAATAGTGCATTTGCCCATTATAAAATCAAACATTAGCCAGTCAGCATTAATAAAATAAATAAAATGTTCAACTTACTCACTCCTGCCATCATGAAGGGCATCCTTGTCAGCATACTGCAGGTCCATATCCTCCGATGGCAGCAAGAATAAAAAAAAATACAATCTAATGGCCCCTAACCCCGTAATCACCTTAGCAGTTAATAACCACTATAGTAATTAAAGGGTTAATCCCCATCCCCCGCTACCCACCTGTGCGGCCTAACCACCCGCCCTGGCCCCACAATACCCACCCTGTACCCATTGATTGGCACAGTGGTATATCATACCCATATAATATGGGCAAGATAAGCCTCTAAATCACTCAATGATCAACCTAATAATATAATAATTAAAGAAATACACAAGCACCAAAACAACCCAAGAATAAAAGAACTAAAAAGCCTCAACTACACATCTATCACTAAAACAGCAAAATAATTCCAATTACGTTATTCCAAAAATATGAATACAAATAAATAAACATCTATCAAACCAATCAATTAAAGAAATAAAACCAGTAGCCAACAAATCAATTAATTAATTTCAACCAGTAGCCAACACAACAAATAATTAATTTTAAACGCTAACCAATCCTAAAATGTACTAAAAACAAGCCATCCAAATTCCAAACAATTTAATCCAAACAATAAACAGTAATTGAAAAAATAGCAATCAATAGAAAACAAGCATTTGCCAAAAAATGCATTGGCTGTCAAAGTATTTTTCTGTACCCTAAAGGGGCACAGATTAATACAGTATCAGTCAATGGGCAAACATAAAAATAAATAAATACAATGAAAAAAACCTGAAAAAATAAATTTACATACATTCAATATTTTACTTACCTTTAGAAGTCATCACCCTCCGACTCCCGGCGTATCTGAAACCTCTCGACCCGCGACCTCATCACCGGTAATGACCTCATCACCGGTAATCCATCTCCATCCACCTTGAAGATCAGGAACAGGTTACAAAAATATTCTTTCTTTAATCTTCTTTCACCTTCTTCTATCTTCATCTGTCATTCTTCTTCTTTTATTCTATCTTCTATCTTCATCTGTCAATCCAAAAACCCATGTTAAATCCAAAACGGATGTTGCCACGTCGACTTCTTCTGCTAAAATTAGATGTACAGGCCTTATATAGGGCCTGTGATGTCACATTTTAGAGTCTGATGGTACAGCTCCTGTCCAATTGGACGCTGCATCATCTGCCGCCTCTTTTTTTTTTAAGGATGTGACATCAATTCCAAGGGAGGTACGTCACATCCCTAAAACCACATGGCTATATCACATGGTATTACAGCCAATGGGATTGAAGACAATTCCAATAGTTGCTGTACCATCTAATAGGTCACATTAGTTCAAAAGGATTCAAGTGATGCTGAGGGATGCTCCTGAAAGGGGATGGGAGGGTACTGTGAGGATCAGGCGCAGGCTCTGCCCCTGTCAAGCTCTAGTTGCCTGTTTGGTTCTAGCTTCTCTCCTGCCTGCCGGAGTATTCCTGCATCTGATTCACCGACCCTGCTATTTAGACTCAGCCTCTTCCACCAGGAAGTTGGCTGAGCATAAACTTCTTGTGACATTGTGCTGGTCGCAAGCACTTTGCCTTGTCTTGCTTGACCTTGACTTGTTCTGTTTTTGAATTCTGACTTCTCCAATCCTCAACTATGGCTAGTGACCCCCACGACAATGAACTTTCATACTGGACATGGTCTGGTGGCTCCATGTTGGTGTTTCCAAATCCCCTCCTCAGCTTTGCAGTTCCGTCCTGTTTGCGGCACGCACCCGTTACCGAGATTGTATCAGAAAACGCATAACGGTTAGTGTCACGAGAGACCAGGTTATTTACATCTTTTTACCAGAATCATTTATTGAGCAAAACAAGGTAGAGAAATAAATTGTAATTTATTCGGCATAAATTCCCTTACACACAATGAAACACAAAATCCAGATGAAAAGACACACTTACTTTGGGGCTTGGGTTTCAAACTAGACTTTCCTAGGGGCAGGGAGAGTTTTACCCTGACCGGGACTTAGCCCGGAATATCCTGGAGCCCAAATCAGCATAAAACTCCATACGCCACCGTTACGTTCTTTTCTGAGAATTTGGTCCCTCCTGACCGCGAGTCAGCCCAAATCACCTGGATCTCAAATCGGCATAAAATCCCAGCCGCGTCCGCAACTCTTTCTTTTCGGAGAAATTGGGCGCAAAATTCGGAACAGTCTCTTGCGGCAGGCATCTTTGAAAAGCCAGCCGTACTCTCCGCTCAGACTCAAGGTGAACACCCAATCTGATTGGCTCAAGTCTTCTTATAGTATTCACTGCTTCATTGATAAAGTAGAAGCAGAGCGGACAGCCAATCAGTGCGTGGGAACTTTCCCAAGCAGCCAATCAGAGCCGAGCCAGCTTGAAAAGACGGGTCAGCAGGAAATTCAAAACAGCGAAGGGGCATGCGCAAGCCTGCCACATACCCCCAAGCCATCCCAATGCCACCCACTGGGCAGGCTTCACTAGGTCACGGAGGACTGCCATTAATCTCCAGACTTAGTACTCCATCTTTCCCTGCTGACCAAATAATGTTCACATCTCAAAGTATCCTCTGGCTGCTTTGAACTCCGATGTCCAGCAGACTTACCGGTGCCTATGGGTTTGCACTGGCTGCTTGTTTGGACATCGGTTCAGAATGTAAAAACATATTACACTACATTAAAGTATATTGTAATAGACTCTGAGTCTTGGGGTACAGGGAACAGAAAAGGAAATATGTTGTCTCTTTATTTCTGCCTGCCTTATTTCCCCACACAATTTCCCTGTGACTCAGTTTGGACTTACAGAGCTCCCCCCCCCACCTTATATACATTGGGCACCCACAAGCCCTATCCTGGTTGTGGGTCACCTTGGCACTAGCTGGGATACCCCTCCCCCCCTTAATCTAGGGATTCCCTCAGCTCCAGGAATACATATTTATCCCTATGCCTCATTCTCCTTTCTGGGCTGTGCTGATGCAGGGTACCCTAGTGGTGAGTCGCGGTAGCGTTTTCAAGGGAGATGTTGCTGGGACAATGTGCCTACATGTATCCGAATATCGGGCATGATTCCCGGGTACATTTATGTGAGGACCGGCAACTCCAGACCCCAACCTCATAGGCACATTCTGTCAATGGTTCCTCCACAAAAAAACCTTGAAACTCATGCCCTTGCAATCCCTGCTTGATGGCATGCCCGGAAAGGGAAAAACACAAAAAATGGTTTTATATCACAGAGTTTAATGCAGTAATACAATGTTACTAGGCTCAAGAGATAACTCTCTTGGACCCTTATACACGGAGCAGGGGTAACCAAAAGAGGCTTGACCTTTATTATTGAGCCTGCATACCCCCTCCCATCACAGTTAGTGAAACCTCTCGCGAGAGGGACAGTAGTTCAGTTTTCGGTTCCAGTTTTTGGTGTCCGAATCAGAAAGGCAAAGCCGCAGCAACTCTGTCTTGTGGGACACATAAAATATTCAAAGAACTCTGAGCACCTGTACCTTTGCCTGCTTTGTGAGCAAATTGCTAGTGGCTATACCGAGAGGAAGAACTAATCGGCATAATATAAAAGTACAGTGGTGATGTCCATAATTACACAATCGGAGAGACAATGAGTGTCGGAACTGGTGATTTAAAATGTTATATGTAAGCCTTTACTTATTTTATTACTTTATAAAATATTTTTATTCTTATATATTTTTCCTGTTTGTGGCTCTTCTTCATATTTTTTGTAAAAGGATTTGTGTCCACATTGTTCCCTTTTATATTCCAATTCTCTAAATGTGGTCCCTCTTCTTCCCCTTCAATTGTGCAGACCGCAAAAAAAGTATTAAGCTTTAAAGCTATACCTTTGTCAACATGGCCATCCTCTTCTGACTGTAGTCTTAAAATTCCTCCTTTTGCTATTCTTCTTATGCCTAACCTGATACAGTTCTCTATCTTCCTACTTCTCTGTCTGCCTATATTGCCTAAAATCTGTCTTTTTACCCTTAATAATACTGTATGTGCCATCTCTTTTAAGATCAATATCAGCTTTATTTTTCTTGTGCTTTTACTAACCTGTTTGACACAAAGGTCTCTTGCTTTTAGTTTTCCATCTTTTATTTTTTTTCTACTGCCCTTGCACTCCATTCAAATACCTCCACCATGCCAAAAGAATGCCTTAAATATTTTCCATCTCTGTAAAGTCAGTCCTCGTAAAATCGAAGACTTTATTTTTTGTGTGGTGTGACTGTCTTTATACTAAAGTACACAAATTGGTGATCTGTGAAATCTAAGCTCTCATCCACAGTTACAGATATAGCAAAGGTTATTGCACCTGCTCATTAAACAGAATATCACATTATAACGCAGAATAGCAAAAATTTTCAATAAGATTCATCGGCACTGCTAACGCAGAACATCACAGAATATCCCACCATAATGCGGGTGCAATAAAATTTGCTATATCTGTACATCTGATACTTTGCCCCCATTTGTAAGTATTATGTCTACTATTGCTTTCTTGCTACTGGGCTCCCTTTTAAATTGTTTCAGAGATGCTCCTGGAAAGGAATTCAGGATGTCCCTGTTCCATACTGTATGTATGTATGTCTTTATTTATATAGCACCAAAAATGTACTCAGCTCTTCACAAAGAATACAGTACAGATAATTATAATAATACATCCAGTGCTGCAAAATCAGACAATAGGAAAGGAAATCCCTGTCCTGAAGAGCTTACAATCTAAGAGGTATCATGGGAAACTTACAGAGACAGCAGGTGAGGGAATAAGTGCTGTAGATGGCAGTGCTTGGTCACAATGGGTGGTAGGAATGACTGTGGATGTGAGACAATAGCCAGAGCCTTTTGGGATGCTTGATTTGTGGGGTAAGTTTTAAGGTTGGTCAGGATTAAATTAGAAGGTTAACACCATTTACATGGGAGGAGATGGCAGGGAGGCGTGGGTGAGAGCAGGTGTGTTTATGTCTGGGCTCATACTGATTATCTCTCCTTTTATTGCCATCTTAGTGATGACTTCTATTAAAATCCTGTCCAATTCCTTTTCCTATGTTAGAGCTCTGTATATACAGTACTATCATCCCAGTATGAATGACAAACTTCTCATCAGGTTCTAGGGTTACCCTTGCGTGAAGAAGCCCTTTATCTACTTCTTTCTACTAAAGTTGTTTTTATGTTCTTCACATAAAGGGCAACATCCTTTGTTAATAGAGGGCAACCTGGTATAGCTATGTCCTAGTACTGATTTTAATTGTACCATGACTCAATAATAGCCTTCCCCTCCCCTGTAAACTAGCAATACCTCTGTAAAAGATACTGATTACCTGCCTATGGGGTAGACACACAGAAGGCCGTTAAATAATTATCGTTCCATTAAATTGGGTTAACTGTACGCTAAATCATAATGGAAATTCCCAAAGGTGCTAAATGTTACAATGTCCTCACATTCACCTGAAAAATAGTAGATTGTTAAATTTTAATGGATGTCTAAATATATGCGGTCGTATACAAAGGATATGGTAATGAGCAGTTTACCTAACAATGATAGCACATTGGAATAATGCAACGATATTTAAGATATTCCAAAAACTGCCTTTACTCACATCCAGACCCAGATTATCAGTGCATTATTTAAAAATGTAACCCACAAAGAAAAAGGGCAGGTTTTAATTGCTGGCCACATGATTTTACTGAGTGTGGAACTTAACTTTTCCATTACATGTGTCATGCCAAGATATATATGATGGAACATTAATGTCTGAAACACATCAATAGATTCATCTGATATTGTGTTATTTTCGTGTAATAAACTATACTAATGCTTTTTAATGATTAAACGGAATGTGGGATATGTTCGTGTGGCTTACTACGGTATACAAAATTGTGTGTAATAAGTATGGGTGTACAATATTGTGTCTACATATTAGAAGAATATTTACCAAGAGACAGAAGTTGACAAAATAAATGTTACTTTACTCCCTGTGTGTGAAACGAAAAAAACGTGTTTTTTTTTAACAATATACAGTATCTATATTTTTAACAACATCCCAATCTAACAACAGAAACTGAAAATAATGTTCATCGCCACTTCTTGGCAGGTGCGCTGCCCGCCTCACTCAGTCCCCTGCTCCATGGTCTGTTATTTTCGTGTAATAAACTATACTAATGCTTTTTAATGATTAAACGGAATGTGGGATATGTTCGTGTGGCTTACTACGGTATACAAAATTGTGTGTAATAAGTATGGGTGTACAATATTGTGTCTACATATTAGAAGAATATTTACCAAGAGACAGAAGTTGACAAAATAAATGTTACTTTACTCCCTGTGTGTGAAACGAAAAAAACGTGTTTTTTTTTAACAATATACAGTATCTATATTTTTAACAACATCCCAATCTAACAACAGAAACTGAAAATAATGTTCATCGCCACTTCTTGGCAGGTGCGCTGCCCGCCTCACTCAGTCCCCTGCTCCATGGTCTGTTATTTTCGTGTAATAAACTATACTAATGCTTTTTAATGATTAAACGGAATGTGGGATATGTTCGTGTGGCTTACTACGGTATACAAAATTGTGTGTAATAAGTATGGGTGTACAATATTGTGTCTACATATTAGAAGAATATTTACCAAGAGACAGAAGTTGACAAAATAAATGTTACTTTACTCCCTGTGTGTGAAACGAAAAAAACGTTTTTTTTTTAACAATATACAGTATCTATATTTTTAACAACATCCCAATCTAACAACAGAAACTGAAAATAATGTTCATCGCCACTTCTTGGCAGGTGCGCTGCCCGCCTCACTCAGTCCCCTGCTCCATGGTCTGCCATGCCTCAATATCCACATACACGTTGTCGATGGGCAACTCATAGGTTGGTGAAGGAGGAGGTGGAGTTTCCCCATTAATGACACCCCTGATATGGGCAGGGACTCACTGGAGGCACCGGTGTTGTGAGCATGGAGGATGCTCGGATGTTCTTCAGGCCCAGCTGTATAGCCCAGTGAGGCTATATCGAAGAGGCTTTCTGGCCCAAACTATTAATCATAGCACTGCTGTTCTGGTGCATGGTGTGGATGTGAAGCGGTGGTGACAGTGGGCTGCTTGGTCCCAGCTGTGGGAGCTCACCTCAATGTGTAATACCATGGCCTCAATACGGCCAAGATGGTCCATGAGATTCCAGAATCCACATCACAGTATTTCCATTATGTTCAACTGATGGGACATAAGGCTGGCCGCAGACAGAAGCACTGTAGTGGTGTAGCACCTCGGTGCAGCGGGAGTGACTTCATGGTAAAATGGTGGTGCATTTGAGCAGCAGCAGTGTTGGGTGCAGCTGGAGTTGCAGCTAGTGATGTAACTGGAGGTGCAGCTGGGGTGGCTGGATCAGTGCCTGAGATCTCCTCTTCTATGTCTTCTGAAAGGAAGAGGGTCACAGTCTACTCTTCCTCCTGCAGGGGCTCTGCAGCCTCAGTCACTGGCTGCCTGCGTGATGGTGCTGAAAAAGCAATACATCATATCATCAAATACACTCATAAATATAGCACCCCCTAGGGACATCAAGTAGTGTAAGCCTTTTGCAACTCCAGCTGCAACTCCAGCTGCACTCCTTACACTGTAAGGGGTTAATGGCTTTAGCAGGCTGTGTCGGCTGATGCCAAGAAATGCACCTCTCTCCTCACATGGTATAGAGTGACCTGGTAGAAAAGAGGCCATGCCCACTGTATGCTTGGTGGCCAGTGACGTCATATACAGTATGCATAAAAGATTGATTATTTTCCCATTTGTTGCTTTATAGTTAGGGTGTCCCAAATAGCGTCTGTAGTAATGGCTATGATTAACCCATTTGTTTAGATACAAGGAAGCCTGTCCCTAAAAGGGTTAACCAGATAGGATCTTTAGGGCATAGTCAGATCTGCCCAATCGGAAGATCCGTAGCTAACTCAGACCCTGTCTGACCAGAGGTGCCAGTCTGTGTACATTAGTAGGATATTGATCATGAGGAAATAGAATGTCAGCCAACACCCGCAAGGGGCTCACTAGTAATGGGACATTAAAGATGCTATACCGAAGAGGGACAATTCAGCTAACCCAAAGAGAAAAAAGACACCCTAGAGTAACTCCCTAGAGTATTAAGTTAAGGGTACCTAGGGAAGAAGCAAATAATACAAACACTGTATTGTAAGTGTATCCTTACTGTGAATAGAGTTAAGTGTGATCAAGTAGGAAGAGCATTATCAACGACTGTTTGTACTATAAAAGTTCCTGGCACACTCTATTATTCCATCAGCATATCTACTCACAGCCTGCGTGGATTAAGCACTCTGGCAAGGTATGAGAGACTGAGCAAAACCATGTATATAGATAACTGATGTAAACTACTTAAGAGCCGAGAAAGGAGATTTACATACAGAAAGTGGGTACATGTTAGCACATTTGGATACATTTGCTAAACCAAAACAGGGATTTTTGAACATGTCTCTTTATTTATAGAACATTTTAGCAATAGAATATATGGAGGCTTTAATATACAAACTGTTGAAAAACTTTAGAAGGCCTTTACTCCCATTCACATGAATGAGACCTGAAGCATGCTATAGTTTATCAACCTTTTGTAGAGATATGACATTTAGAGTGGCCTCTCATTTTCAAGAATGTCCTGGGCACTAAGTTACGTTCATTCATTCATTCATTCATTCATTCAAAAGTGATTATTTCTAACATGTTTGCAATGGCCAATGCATCTGAGGTCTCGAATGTATTTAGACAGAAAGATGATTTGAGGGACACAGGTCAATAGCTAAAGCAGTGGCATGATCCTTAAGAGAAGGAAGAGCAACAAGATTCAGCAGTGAACCTTAAGACTAGAAGCAGGTTGCTGATCGTGAATCTTAGGAGATAAGTGCTGGGTACAGTGGGTGTTCAGACACCTTTAATCAGATGATTAATCAGATTTTACATGAACGCTTTGAAATACTGAGACTCTTTAAGTTGATTAAATTAGTGTTATTGTCATTAGTGAGCAGTTATATGCTCCTCAAAAAGGCAAAGGATAACTTTATACTGATTTTTATCCCTTACTGCAGCGGTGCCCAAACTGGGGGGGCACGCCCCCTTGGGTGGCGCAAAATTATGTAGGGGGGGCGCAGGCTGCGTGCAGGGAAACCTGGGGGCGGGCAGAGCTGTGCACGGGTGGCCAGAAGCTCCGTGCTGAGGCTGCTTCCAGTTCTCTGCTGTCTGCCTGCAGAGGGGGCGGGGCCTTGCTGTGGGGGCAGGGCCTTGCTGCGGGGCTTTCCCTGCACACAGACAAACCCTCCTCCTCCTCCTGTCTGTTACCCGCCCGTTTTCAGCAGCACATGGGGGGACCTGAGCAGGCTTAGTTACTCCCTCCCCCCCCCAGTGTGTTTGTGTGTGTGTGTGTGTGTGTGTGTGTGTGTGTGTGTGTGTGTGTGTGTGTGTGTGTGTGTGTGTGTGTGTGTGTGTATGTGTGCATATGTATGTGTGTGTGTATATGTGTGTGTATGTGTGTGTGTGTATATGTGTGTGTGTGTGTGTGTGTGTGTATATGGGTGTGTGTATATGTGTGTGTGTGTATATGTGTGTGTGTATATATGTGTGTGTGTATATGTGTGTGTGTGTATATATGTGTGTGTGTATATATGTGTGTGTGTATATATGTGTAACGGGTATTCCCCCATACAATCGCATATAACAGTAATGTGTGTGTGCGGGGAACTCAGTGTTACCAGGTGTGGTGCTTTACCTGTTAGGCTCACAGGGGGCCTAAGCCTCCGCCATGGGGAGCCTGGGGCACGAATAGCAATAACAAAAGTAACCTCGTACTCAGTGCAGCGCCTCCACCTGCGACGGCTCCCACCCGAGGGGGAGTGATCCTCGCAGGACAATATATATATATCACACAACAGCATATATATTATAACCAATAACTTTACTTGTGAGCATAGAACGAACTTGCATATTTTAACCGGTGTCCTTCCCTAGAGGAGACACTACTACGGCGTCTCGCAGGACGCAACCTCCTCCCACAAGGTGATCCCACCCCGTGTCCAGTAACCCCCCCCACACAATGTCCCACAGTCTAGAGAGAGAGAATGTGTATGACTGCGCAGTCACTATTTAAGCTAGTAGGATTGTTGGTGCACTTTTTGTTACTGGGTACCTGCCGAGACCTCCCGTGCTCGGGCCTGCAACGGCTTCACAAAGGATCAGACGAGCTCCCACACGATATCAAGGATCCACCCGCGTGGTGATCCGTCAGGGGAGATCCCACCCTGAAGATAGTCCAGCTCTGTTTAATGGCGGAGACTTGAGCCCAAGTCTCTCCGCAGGAAACGCAGCGTCCGCTGTGTCCCTAACTATCAAACAGCTAATGGGGCAGGGTCCCTATCCTAGGGCCTGTCCCTATAACACTCAGCTACTGGTGACTCAGGGCTATCTGGGGCCTAGGGGATGCTGGCCTAGTGCAGGGAGTCACTGACTCTTGCACCCTACCTCCTTCCCTTAGCTGCTCCAGTCACCAACTGCCAAACGTGCTACAAGCACGCGAAAATGTATCAATCGCCCTGAAGGGAGATGCAACCGTCCCGCTCACGTCCCCGGCAACCGGCCGCATGCAGGAAGAGACGCCCTGTGCTCGCGCCCGCCCCCGCACCGACAGGGGACCTGGCTACATCCTCCCCCTGGTAAAAACCCCAACGTCCTCGCTTGGGACACAACTCAACCACGTACAGAAATTATATAATAAAAATGCATTTCAAAATATAACTTAGCACATGGATGACTCTACACGATATTGCACAATTCTGTGAGCATCACAATCACAGATTGGATCTTGCTCCGAGACCACTGCTGAGCCTCATAATGGGGTGCCCCAATTTGATCATAGGTTACCCGAGTTGGAGGGTACCTGACTCTTTGGCTCCTGCGGAGCTGTTCTTCTGCAACTCCCTCGGGGGAGTAATAAACACAGCCCTGAGGCTCAACCTCTTCCCTTGAGGGGAGAAATGTCTCTGAACAGTCTCTGTTAGGCACAAAGCACGGGCTCTGTGGATCCAAAGGCGGGCCTGTTGGTGCCACCTTAGTAGGCGTTGGCCGACGGGGCCCTTTACCCGTAGCTCCTCCGGGAGATGCCCCTTCTGTGGAGTAGTCCCTTTGAGAGGATCCTTCCATAGGATCTTCAGGAGTTTCAGAGTGGGTCTCGTTATTGACAGTCTCTTGACCCATCTCTGATAAGTCGGACTCACCGTTGAGCGGTGTGGCCTGTATCTCTGTTTCCTCATATCCCACTTGTGGAATGGGGAGAAGATGATTACGGTGCCATACCTTTACCCGGCCTTCAGTGTCTTTGATGCGATAGACCGGGACGCCAGGCATCTGAGATTCTATTTCGTATACCCCGTCTCTCTATCGGTCTGCCAATTTGTGTTTTCCCGGGACTCCCAGATTCCTAAGCAACACAGCGTCCCCAGGACGAAGTTCCCGATATTTGACCTTATGATCGTATCGCCTTTTGTTTCCCGCGTTCAGCTTAGCTGTGGACTTCTCAGCTTGTTGATAAGCCTGCTGTAAGCTGTCTTTAAGTCTTTGCACGTATTTGAAATGGGTAGCATTGTGTATCCCATCCGTCGAAACTCTAAGACGCACATCCACTGGCAGTCTCGCCTCTCGCCCAAACATGAGGAAGTATGGGGAGAATCCAGTTGACTCGTGTCGGGTGCAATTGTACGCATGCACCAGGGCCTCCACGTGTCGACTCCATTCAGTTTTCTGAGCACTCTGTAGAGTTCCGAGCATGTCCAGTAAGGTTCGATAGAATCGTTCTGGCAGTGGATCTCCTTCGGGTTGATACGGGGTCGTTCGTGATTTTGCGATGTTCAGCATTTTGAGCAGTTCTCGGATCAATGTGCTCTCGAAGTCCCGCCCTTGGTCGGAGAGAAGGCGGTTGGAAAGACCGTAGTGCACAAAGTACTTCTCCCATAATATTGTGATGGCTTTCTGATCTTTCGTGGGGAAGGCCTGGGCATACCGGGTGTAATGGTCCGTGATGACCAGCACGTTGCATATTGCCCGGCTATCGGGCTCAATGCACAGAAAGTCCATACACAGAAGGTCCATGGGGCCAGAACTCTTCAGATGGCCCATGGGGGCTGCTCTGGTTGGCAGGGTCTTGCGCTGTATACACCTAGTACAACGGCGACAGTGGCGTTCGACAGCCTCTCGCATCTTGGGCCAGAAAAAGCGGTCTCTGACCAATCAAAAGGTCTTCTCTACTCCGAGATGTCCATACTCATCATGTAGGGACTTCAACACCATGTATTGCAAGTTCTTAGGGAGGACTAGTTGTCACCTGTCCGGGTGGTTGTGGTATTGCACCACCTGATAGAGTAAGCAGTTGTCTATTTCGAATTTGTCCACTTCCCGCATGAGCAAGGCCACCAAGTCATTGGGAGCATGCTTCAGAAGAGCTGGGTTCTTCTTTTCAATGGCTTGCCTAATGATACCTACGACAGGATCTCGTATTTGGTAGTCTACCAGATCTTTCCACCGTAGCACCTTGTCATGAGTTATGTTCATCCCTTTTGGATCACTGTAGGTGGCTGGGATGGCCTGCGACTGGCATCCCAATAATCTGCCACCCTTAATTCTGAGAAGGCCACTTGGTCGTTGACGATGGCGGCTGTGCTACACATAGCTCGCACTCCGGGTCCTGGCAGTTCTTCCCATTCCTCATCATCTTGAGTAGCAATTAGTCCTGGCCGCCGGGAGAGGCCGTCAGCCCCGACATTCAAGGGTCCTGGCTTATACTTCAGGGTGAAGCGGTAATTGTTCAGAGCTGCCAGCCATCGGTGTCCTGCTGCATCTAATTTGGCTGAGGTGTTGATGTACGTGAGGGGATTGTTATCCGTCCTTACCTCAAAAGTCACCCCGTAAAGGTAATCATGGAGCTTCTCGGTGATCGCCCACTTGAGAGCCAGGAACTCCAGCTTGTGGACGGGGTATCTCTGTTCACTGGGTGTCAGACTGCGACTGATGTAGGCGACAGGCCGAAGACCCTCGGGCTGCTTCTGGTGCAGGACGGCACCCAGTCCATTGAGACTGGCATCCACATGCAGAATGTATGGTTGTTCTGGATCCGCATATGCAAGCACCGGCGCTTCGGTCAGACATTTCTTCAATTTCAGGAAGGCCTGTTCACACTCAGATGTCCATTTATCACCAAACGGTTGGCGCGCCAATACGGCCTTCTTTCTGGTCTCGTCGGGGTATATCTTCAACAGATTGTTCAGGGGTTTTGCTCTACTAGAGTACCCTTCCACGAAGCGACGATAATACCCACAGAACCCCAGGAAGGATCGTAGTTCTGTGACATTCTCAGGACGCGGCCAGTTCACGACCGCTTCTATTTTGGCTGGGTCAGTGGCGATCCCTTGAGCCGACACGATGTGGCCCACGTACTGCTTCGCGTGTCTACCAGATGGCATAAATTCATGAATTGTAATGCAGTATATATATATATACTGTGCAGTATTGCAGCCAGCGGGAATAAAATGCTTCAATCCCTGCCTGGAAAATAACGCAATGCACTCGGGCAGAAAACAGTCACAAACCTCAATACACCCGAGTATACCCGAATTCGTGGGACTAGCCGAGCTCGAATAAAGTGTGTCGCCAGTGTAGGTCACCGAGGTGTGACAAAACCGGCACTTGTCTAGGGACAGTTTCAGCCCTTCCTTCCCCAGATGGTCTATTACTTTAAGCAGCCTTTCTTCATGCTCCTCCAGAGTTCTTCCGAAGATAATGGTGTCGTCCAGGTATACAAGACACTCCCGAGGGCTCATGTCCCCGATAGTCTTCTCCATCAGTTGTTGGAAGGTAGCAGGGGCCCCACATATACCTTGGGGCATACGTGTAAATTGGTAGAATCCAAGGGGGCAGACGAAGGCTGTTTTCTCCTGATCTTCTGCATTCATAGGTACCTGATAGTACCCAGATCGTAGATCGAGCACGCTGAACCATTGGCTTCCATTCAGAGCAATCAGGATCTCTTCAATGCGCGGACGGTTGTACTGATCCGGTACCGTATGATTGTTCAGAGTTCGATAGTCTACACACAGTCATACGGATCCGTTCTTTTTCCGCACCACCACTATGGGTGACGCGTAGGGCCCCCGAGATTCCTTCAAAATCCCAGCGGTTTCCATGTCCTGTATGGCGTTCCTCACATCGTCCACATCCCGCGGGGCGATGCGACGAGAGCGTTCCCGGAACGGGGTGGCATCACTCAGTCGAATGGCATGTTGGGCGCTGCGACTACACCCCACAGCCATCTCACTCGTGGAGAACATAGTCCGTCGTTTATTCAACTGGGTGGTCAGCCGTTCTCTCCACTTGCTGGGCAACGTCGACTCGCCAAAGTTGAAGTCCAGATCGACCAACCGCTCATTCACTGCTGCCGCATTCACCTGAGGCGTTGTTTCCACAGGGCAAACTCCATCGGGATGGGGGAGAGATTCTGCACATACACGTGGGTTCGGAGAGGGATTTTAGTCGTCCACTCCCTCACTTCGGGTAGTATCCTATACCCTCTCTGAACTTCTTCCTCATGGGTACTCTCCAGAGAGTTCGGGATAACAGCACCAGACGGCCATTCTTTGCACTCCCCCTGGTAATATGGTCGTCAGTCCGCGTTGACGATTGTAGAGATCCCCGTGACGCTCCAGGGCATATACCCGTTTGCACTCCTCTCGTAGGACAGGATCTAGGAGAGAATTGGCTAGCGGCAACTCGTTAGTCTCTTTCAGGTACGCTCGGATTACAGCTTGCACTATATCAGTGTTGGTGCCCAAGATGACTGGATACTTGCACTGATCTTGGGGCTCTGGGCATACCATTGCCGCTACATGCATGGGGTGTCTCTTGCCGGTGTTCAGTTGGAGTATTTCCAGTTGAACCCTTACAATCCCATCGATGGGGTAGTCTTCATTACTTAACCCCCTTACTTTCATATGATCGGCCGTCCTCAGGGGGCAGTGTCTGAGGTGCTAGTCATAGAACTTGCGGTATATGATGGTCACTTGTGATCCTGTGTCCAGTAGGGCCGACGCATAGATCCCTTCCAATAACACCCGCACGATGGCCGCGGGGCCTACTTGGCTGTAAGCTTCCCGTTTGGAGGCGTCATCCCCGGGGCCGGCGTCAGCAGGGACATCGGTGGTTCCAGGAGGGGGTTCCGAGTCAGACTCGGCAGTTTGTGCTCGGCATACCATCGACCGGGCTGTGTTCCTTCTATCAGGAGGTTTTTCTTCCGGAGGGTCCTCCCTCTCCGGACAATCGTTGGAGAAGTGGCCCTTCTTCCCGCAGTTGTAGCAAACTACTTTGCGGCGTTCAGTACGACCCTTGTATGTGGACGATGACCTCTTGGGAACACGACCTGCCCTGGCAGGCGACTGGTGGGTCACTTCCTCCTCCGGGGTGGAAGATTTCTTACCCTTTGGGGCAGAGGGAACCACGTGGTCGCCCTTGATGGTAGCTTTGGGTTTCTTTGATTCATGGAAATGTCGCTGCACTTCATATCCTCTGATGTAATCCATTAATTCCATGTATTTGGGGGGTACTACAGCGATCGGTGCGGCCCGCATCATTATAGCTATGTTGTGATCAGGCAATGACCCCTTGAGTAGCTGTTTGAGTCGGTATCGGTCCGCTTCGGCGGCGGAAATGATATTTTTGTTCAGGAGGGTCCCCAGTGACAGCTGTAGGTCGCAAACGAAGGCCGATAAATCCTGTCCTTCTTTTTGGCGAAGAGCTTTGAACTGAGCCATTAGCTCATCCTCGTCGTCTTTTCGGGTAAAGGACTGAACTAACATTTCCACTAGTTCCTGGGCAGTAACTTCTCCTTCCACGTCTCGGTGCGTCCGTACCAACCGGGCGGATGGGCCTTGGAGGCACTCGACCAGCCTCTGTCTTTTGCTGGCTTTAGAGCACGACCACTCCGCTATTGCTTGGAGTGTATGGTCCCTACAGGCCTCGATCCCTTCTTCTCCCGCAGGCGTCGGCAGAATCCCAGAAAAAGCCTTTAGTTTCCGATAGCTCTGGGCTTGGGTCGTGATGGTGACAGCTTCTACTATTTGGGAAGCGATCATATTCAAGGAAGGATCGCCACTGCGGGGCTGACTACTGGTTCCAGCTCCTACGCTAGGCGTGGT